>NC_057798.1:347091414-347417382 GCF_018294505.1 Triticum aestivum
ACGTCTGAGCGACATCACAGAAAGGGCTTATATCAAAAGTAAATAACAGGTGTGCCACAGTCGGACGTCTGAGCAACATCGCAGAAAGGGCTTTTATTGAAAATAAATAACAAGCGTGCCACAGTCGGACGTCTGAGCGGCATCACAGAAAGGGCTTATATAAAAAATAAATAACAGGTGTGCCACAGTCGGATATCTGAGCGACATCACAGAAAGGGCTTATATCAAAAATAAATAACAGGTTAGTCCATCCACAAGAATAAACAGTTAACCTGACTTAACACTCATGTGGTTCACCGGAGTTTGTCACTGAGACTGACATTTGACGAGATAAGATGATCACAGTACTTGGACATGTACAAGATGGTTCAAGGGATTTTTGACTCTGCAGAGTTTGTACTAACTACCCACAGCCAACAGATTTCCGTAGTCACGAATGACTAGTTCCGTTTAAGGTATTTCAGTAGAAACACATCTAACCAGTACACACCCATTCCACCTCACGATGCCAGGAATCACCCTTGACAACATCCAAGAAAAACTTTGAGACGGGGAGGTCACAACCTCGAATAGCATGGGATCAAATTTCTGTACGCGCGCTCTAAGGGGTGCCCCCCTCTCGGTCCCAACCGGAAACACCCATGCCCCCTGACCGGATGACGGGCTTTAATCCAGGGCCATGGAACCCTCATCCCGGCTGCTCTATTTGGTGTGTACTAGGAAGGTGGTTTGCAACTTACTAAGCCATATTCCTTGCGGAGAACATGTGGTAGTACCAGAAAGGAAATGAATGGGAATGTGACTTGATTCACGTTGACACTGAAGTCAAATTGTCTGGCGTAAGACTGGCATGCCACAATACTGCCATCTTACCCATTCTCATGCCATCACATGGCCATGCAAACTTATATCCAACAACATATGGATTTCCGAAACTCACTTGCCTTATCTTTGCATGAAATATGACATTTTACGAAATGCTCATAAACATGCCATGAACATACTAAAATGCAAACATGCAACAACCACTCATCATATCAAAAGTTCAAACATGCTTGCCTGGTTCGGAGTAGTCGGAGTCTAACTGGGTGAAGTTCGCGGTTCCGCCACCTCCTCCGGTATCTACGGTATAAGAAAAATACGCATGTGACATAAATACCGCGAGTGCACAGAAAAGTGTTCCAAATATTTTTCAAATAAATAAGACAAAAAACTAGACAGAAAAATCAAGATGACAGAAAAAGAATCACTCAAAAACCATTTCCTGTTTAAAAGTTATAAAGGTTGTTTTAATTCAGGGACCTTTTTGTAATGAAACAGAAAACTCTCAGGGGGCTGAGCAGAAAAGTCCAGAAAACAATTCGGATTAGAAGGCACATTTGCCAGAATACGCTTTCAGAAAATGGTTCGAAAAAAAGCACAGAGAGGCTGACGGGCGGGTCCCACCCCTCAGGTTTGAATATTCAAACGAGGGAGACGGGGCTCGTCGGCGCCCGAGAGCTGCGGTGGTCGCCGGCGGTGATTCACGGCGAGGCAGGGGGATCGGGTGGTACCTCCATGTTCAGTGCGTCCTTCGGCGTCAGTGGGTGGTGGTGGTGGTCGCCGGGGAGCAGCACGTCGACGGCGGCCCTTGCTCCGGCGGACGGTGGTTCGGGTAGTCGTGGGACTCGTCGGAGAGAGCTACTGGGGTCAAATTGGAGTGGGGGTTAGTCTCCTAGAGGTGTCATGAGGCTACGGGCAAGTCTAGGGCGGTGGAGGAGCTCTCACCAGAGAGAACGCTGCCGGAGCCCGAAGCGGACGGAGGTGGCCGGAGTTGAGGAAGAAGGGCCCCTCGAGGCTCTTCCAGTGGCTGGGCGGGGTCTGGTGAGGTGGTGGAGATGTGCGGGGTCGAGAGCGAGCTCGGAGGCGCTATTTATAGCCGGCCCGAGGCGGTTGCCGTGAACGGGATAACTCCAGCGAGCGATTACGGCGGTGTTGTGGCTGGACGGTTGGTTTAGGGGCTTGAGCATCGTCTAGACGGAGTACAGATTCCATCTCGATGCCTAACTCAGCAAGGCAGGGGCGGTTACGGCCTGTCCCCGACGAAACGGCCGTACGGCACGTCGGCGGCACAGAGCGCACCCTGAGCATGCCAGGCCACGGCGACGGTGCTGCAGGCGTGTGCTGTCAAGGGAGACGGCCACGCGGAGCTCCTAGGTGGCTTGGGCGGTGCCGAACAGCGTTGTGCCGCAGGGTGCCCCCTGTCGGCCGCCACGGGAGGTTCTGCCACCGCGGAAGACGCCGGCGCAGGCGGGCCAGGGTGCCACCGACGCCAGGAACCAGCCAAGTGCGCGTGCGGCGCTCCGGACATGGAGGAGGGGCCATGCGCAACGCGCCAGGCGCACAGTTGACAGGTGACTGAACACTAACGAAGAAACGACACTGAACTTTCTGAAACTCTGAATTTTTCTGAAAATGCATAGTAACAGTGCTGGCCAGGTGTTCGACAGAATGATTCTGGTATGTGGGAGGTTCTCCTTGAGCTGATTTAAGGTGGGGTGGCCTTTCATTGCATCTGGGAGCTGCCAGAATTTTGGTGGAGTTTTTCGAGAAGAGGAGATATGAATTTCACCAAATTTGACAAATCTGGTCCAAACTTGCAGAGACTGAAATTTGAAAATTTTGAAAAGAAGAAGAGTGGATCTTGATGATTCTAGGTTGTGGGTACTAAGGACTATCCAGAGGAGTTTGTTTGAGATCAAAACTCAAAGGAAATTAGGCACTTCCTTTGTAGAGCATCTAGGCTTAGAAATAATGGCAGAATTGTTTTGAGGGGAAAAACAAAAAGATAAAAATCCAAAAATGAATTTAACTTGTTGGGACAGAATGTTTGGATTGCCCTAAAGTGGAAGGAGGGATTTTTGGGTGAATTTTACCACAAGAGGCATGGTAAAAACAAGAATGGATCAAAACCAAAGAATAGCCCAAAAACCAAAAAGGTTTTTTTGAAGAAAATAAATCCAAGAAATGCTTTTGAGAAGAAAAACTCAGAAGAGAGGTTTTTAAGAAGGGTTTAAATGACCTTCTTCAAACCAAGCAAGGCTTTGTTGCAAACAAAAACAACAAAAATTTTGGAGTGTCACAGCACAGGCGTCCTCGGCAAGGATCTTGCCGGGGGTCTTGTGGGTTTCTTTGGTGAGGATGATTGCCTTCCTATCCTCATTTGATCTTGACTATTCTTTGTCTGCACAAAGATCTGGATGCCACCACGGAGGTGCCTCCCGAGCGTTGTCCCAATGCGTCTGTTTAGCGTTGGTGGGCTCAAAGGTGGCTCACTCAGTCGATGTGGGCGGGCTACCCCAGCAAGGGTCTTGCCGGGGCCGCTGAGGCTGCCCCGTCAACGGTCCTTGCTGGGGAAACCTGCTTCATCCATCCGATCTTTGTGGCCTTGGTCCTTGCCGTTGCTTTGTTTGTCTTGAGCCTTCGGCTTATCTCCGGCTTCCCTTTCCTGCCCTGTTATGCGTGGCCGTGGCGGGTGGCTCTAACTGCCCATGCACAAGTAAAGGGGTCAAAAGGAAAGCCCCTACTTTTGTACACCAACAGGAGCCCCGGGCCTAGGCCATTCATAAGCGCAGCGCGTTCTTGGGCCAGGCCCAGAATGGTGCGCGGGCAGTTGGGGCGGATTTTACCGTGGTAACTGCTCCGTCCGCTGCGCTTCTCAACGACCTGCGTTGAACGCGCGACGTGGGGGTCGTGTGCGCGTGCGTGACGTGGGAGGCATGCATGGGACAGCGTCCGCACGCATGCGTTGTATCACAGTTAGTGGGAAAGGAGGCGGCCCGCGCCTTCCCCGTGAAAAGGAATAACCGTGGGCACGCTGCTCACTTTACCCCCCCCCCCCTTGCGCCTTTCTCGAACCTTAGAACCGCCGCCCCCTTTATTCCTTCTTCTCGAGCCTCTTTGCCTTCGTCCATCACCTTCGTGCCTCTGCCATCCCCTGCTCTTTCGCTTCCCGCAGTCGCCATGGCGCCCAAGTCCACAAAAAGCAAGGGAGCGGCAAAGGACATCGGGGTGACGGAGCAGCCGGAGAGCGAGCTGGTGGCGCGACGGGTGCCGCTTACTTCCCCTCGATGGTTGGCGTGCCCGAGCTCCGGGAGATGTTCAAGGACCTGTGGGGAGTGAAGACGGGGGGAGAGAAGACGGGGCATCCAACCACACACGTTATCCCTGCCAGCGTCGGGCCCTCCCCAAATCGGTACCCCTTCTTCGTCAACTATTTCTCCTCCGGGCTATGCCCCCCCCTTTTCTGATTTCTTAAGGACATCATGCACACGTACGGCTTCCGTCTCTTGGATTTCACCCTGAATGCCGTGGCGTGCATGGCTCTCTTCGCACACCTCTGCGAGGGCTTCGTTGGGGTGCACCCCAGCACGACGCTCTTCCGCCATTACTTATCCCCTCGGATTCAGAAAGGGGGCGCCATCGCTGGATGCGTCGCCTGGATCTCGAGGGCCAGCGGGGCATACCCGGATGGCACCACGAAGGAGAGGTGGGAAGAATGGCGGGGGCCGGTGGTGCTGGATTGAGGAGGAGGACCCGCCGGCATTCTGCGAGGTTCGCCAGAAGCCACCGGTCCGTGGGGGCGATTGGGGCGACGTCGGTGCCGACCAAGCGAAGCTTACGGTCGCCACCACCAAGATTATTCAGCTCACCCAGGTCGGGCTCACCCTCGAAATGATCGGGGCGGACTTCATCCGCCGCGGGATTGCCCCTCTGCATGACAAGGGGAGGCCGGCCTGGCTCTTCGTGAACACCGCCAACATCATGAGGCTCTGCCCCGGCCTCGACAACAACCTGACGGTGCTGAGGCACGCCCACCTTTGCCAACGGATCTTCCAGCTCGATGTTGATGACGAGGGCGAGGTCAAGTGGTCCGGCAAGCTTGCTAGGGCCGCTGCGAAGGCCGACAAGGTCGACAAGGAGCCCGTTTTCATGCTGCCGGCGGGAGTGGTCCCGCTGAGCAACAACTCTCGCCGGAACGAGATCATTGCCATGATGCCGCTCTTCAACGTGCATGGCCTCAACCCGAACTGGGTTGAGCTGGACGGGCTCGTGGTGCAGGAGTTCTTCGACACCTTGCATGAGGTGTATGTCACCACCGAGCCACGGCTTATCGAGGACACCTCCCTGACGAAGCTGGACTATATCGCCGCTAGGGTGGAGGAGGCAAAGATCGTCAAGGAGGTCGGCAGTGCCGGCGGCGTGGCGGACAAGGCCACAGAGGAGGTGGAGGAGGGGGAGCTTGCCGGGTGGGCAGCAGCCGCCGGGGAGGCCAGCGGCGTCGACACCAGGGCTCCCCTCGTTGAGGACGCCGACTGTCGATCCTCTAGTCACCAGAAAAGGGTGGGTCCTGCGGCGGGCCATCTCCGGCGATCCGGTCCGCCTCGACCGGTCCGGGCAGCTGCGGCAAGCCCAAGAAGCGCCCGTGCACCAGACGAGGGCGGTGGCGATGAAGAAAACGATGAAAGTCGTGGCATCGAAGAAGAAGACATCTGCTTCCTCGTCGTCCAAGCGCGCCCGGACGCCATCAGCTCCCCCCTCGCCGGCAAACATCGGCGTGGGGATTGTGTTTGACTTCGGGCCTCTCTGTCGGCATTCTGGGAACGGGGGCCCCAGACTTGCCTACCTGCGGCCTGCGGCGTGGCTCAAGTGGGGGCCCAACGCAGCCCAGCTTCATCAGCTCAAGCTCAAGACCCTCACGAGGGGCCAAGCCTCGCGGGGTGGACGACAGGAAGCTTCCTCAGGAGCAGCCTCCTCAGGCAGGCTCGCGAGGAGGCGGAGAGATCAAGGCAGGGCACCTCCCGAGGGGCCCGTGATGCAGGCCATGACAATCGAGGCCAGGCGGGCGCCGGCCTGCACAATGTCCTTGTTTCCCTTTCGGTGCAAAGGGGGCAAGCACAGGTCGACGCATCAGGCAAAGGTTACCGTTTTGGTGCAACAAGACCAAGACCAGCAGAACGACAAGATGGAGGTCATCATGGAGCCCAGGGCGGCGTCATCGTCAGAGCCTTTGGCAGCCGAAGACCAACTTTAGTCAGGATAAGTGTACCAGATGTTCCCCTTCAAAATGGCCAATTGTTGGCGCCCTTCCCGCTCATTATTTGTGAAGAGGCCCAGGGGCTCCCCCTATAAATAAGACTAGACATCACAGGGTAGAAGCATCGAGAAACAGATCGACCAGAGAGAGAGAGAAGCGACTGGACTCACCCAAGCAGTTCATCGCACCAGCTCAAGAACAACCCCTCGCGAGGCTGTTGTCCCTTTGAACTGTTCACCATCAGCCCCTGAGGCAATCCACCACACCACACACTGGAGTAGGGTATTACACCACAATGGTGGCCTGAGCCAGTATAAATCTTGTGTCCCTTGTGTTTTCATCTTTCTTGCTTAGATCCTTGCGAGACTTCGAGATGCAAGCTGGTGGGGGAGAGATCTTCGTGCGCACCCCAGTGTTCGAACCTTAAGGGTCTGCCGGAACCCGAAATCCGACATTTGGCGCGCCAGGTAAGGGTGCGCCGGAATCTTTCTTCCGCTGGTTGTGTCTGATATTCCGTCGTGTCCATGGCTGACGCTCACCGAGCTCGAGCCGAGTGTCGGGCTGCTCTCGCCACCCGCGTTGCCCAGACGACGCCCGTCGGCGGACGCCCCCATCGTTCCCCGTCGCATGCCGCCAACGCCGCCACCGGCCCGGCGGGGAACGAGCAGCATGCCTCATCCCTACATCCTTCAGTGTGGCGCGATGGCCGCACCACCATGATGACCCACAAGTATAGGGGATCTATCGTAGTCCTTTTGATAAGTAAGAGTGTCGAACCCAACAAGGAGTGGAAGGAAATGATAAGCGGTTTTCGGTAAGGTTTTCTCTGCAAGCACTCAAATAGTAGGTGATAGATAGTTTTGTGATAAGATAAATAGTAATGAGCAAAAGTGAATAAAGTAAATAAAGTGCAGCAAGGTGGCCCAATCCTTTCTGTAGCAAAGGATAAGCCTGGACAAATTCTAATAATGAAGAAGGAGCTCTCGAGGACACATTGGGAATTATCGTCAAGCTAGTTTTCATCACGTTCATAAGATTCGCGTTCGGTACTTTGATAATTTGATATGTGGGTGGACCGGTACTTGGGTACTGCCCTAACTTGGACAAGCATCCCACTTATGATTAACCCCTATTGCAAGCATCTGCAACTACAAAAAGGAGTATTAAGGTAAACCTAACCACAACATTAAACATATGGGTCCATATCAACCCCTAACGAAGCAACGCATAAACTAGGGTTTAAGCTTCTGTCACTCTAGCAACCCATCATCTACTTATTACTTCCCTATGCCTTCCTCTAGGCCCAAATAATGGTGAAGTGTCATGTAGTCAACGTTCACATAACACCACTAGAGGAGAGACAACATACATCTCATCAAAATATCGAATGAATACCAAATTCACATGACTACTAATAGGAAGACTTCACCCATGTCCTCAGGAACAAACATAACTACTCACAAAGCATATTCATGTTCATAATCAGAGGGGTAATAATATGCATAAAGGATCTGACCATATGATCTTCCACCAAGTAAACCAAACAGCATCAACTACAAGGAGTGATCAACACTACTAGCTCCCTATGAGATGGTGCTGGTGAATATGTTGATGGTGATTGACCCCCTCCCGATGAGAGGATCGTTGGTGATGACATTGGTGATGATTTCCCCCTTCCGGAGGGAAGTGTCCCCGGCAGAACAGCTCCGCCAGAGCCCTAGATTGATTCCGCCAAGGTTCCGCCTCGTGGCGGCGGAGTTTCTTCCCGTAAGCTTGCCCATGATATTTTTTCCAGATGAAAACCCTTCATATAGCAGAAGATGGCAGCCGGAAGCCCACCAGGGGCCCCAGGAGATGGGGGGCGCACCCTAAGTGGGGGGAGCCCCCTATCTCCTGGACAGGGTGTGGGCCCCCTGGCCTATTTCTTTTGCCCAAAAATTCTTATTAAATCTAAAAATTTGTTTCGTGGAGTCTCAGGTCTTTTGGAGTTGTGCAGAATAGGTTTCCAACGTTTGCTCCTTTTCCAGCCAGAATTCCAGCTGCCGGCATTCCCCCTCTTCATGGTAAACCTTCTAAAATAAGGGAGAATAGCCATAAGTATTGAGATATAATGTGTAATAACAGCCCATAATGCAATAAATATTGACATAAAAGCATGATGCAAAATGGACGTATCAACTCCCCCAACCTTAGACCTCGCTTGTCCTCAAGCAGAAGCCGAAATAGAAAAATATATCCACATGTTTAGAGATAGAGGTGTCGATAAATATAAAATACGGACATGAGGGCATCATGATCATTCTAATAACATTAACATATATGGATTTTGTCATATGATTTCCTATGTTCAAGTAATAAGCAATTCACAATGTCAAGTATGGTTCAAAAACTTCATTGGGAACTAACAAACTATAATCTCAGCCATTGAAGCAATTGCAATTTATCGTAACATCAGAAAGAGTCAATAATAGAGCTTTTCAGCAAGCTCACATACTCAACTATCTCGTAGTCCCCTATAATTGTTAACACTCACGCAATACTTGTGGTTATAGAGTTTTAGCCGAACACTGAGAAAGATTGGGGATTATTGTGTTGCCTCCCAACGTATTCACCTTTAGGTGATGTGAACAATAATAACCTATGCCAACGTACATCCAATTGGATATATGTATCATGATCTTTAAAACACGAGGAGCTTGCCAAAGGATAAAATGAAAAAGGTAAAGGTGAGGATCACCTTGACTCAAGCATAAAGTAAAAAACATAAAGTAAAAGATAGGCCCTTCGCAGAGGGAAGCAAAGGTTGTCATGCGCATTTAGGGTTGATGCACAAAATCCTAATGCAAAAGAACGTCACTTTAAATTGCCCCTTGTGTGTGGACCTTTATTATGCAATCTGTCGCTTTTATTACTTCCACAACAAGTTCATACAAAGCTTATTTTCTCTACACTAATAAGTCATACATATTTAGAGAGCAATTTTTATTGCTTGCACCGATGACAACTTACTTGAAGGATCTTACTCAATCCATAGGTAGGTATGGTGGACTCTCATGGCAAAACTGGGTTTAAGGGTATTTGGAAGCACAAGTAGTATCTCTACCTGGTGCAAGGAATTTGGCTAGCATGAGGGGGAAAGGCAAGCTCAACATGTTTGGAAGGTCAATGACAATATACTTTAACTGAGATGTCGGAAGACATAAACCATTACGTTGTCTTCCTTGTCCAACGTCAACTCTCTTAGCATGTCATACTTAATGAGTGCTTCACAATCATAAAAGATGTCCAAGATAATATATTTATATGTGAACCCCTCTTTCCTTATCAATTCCTATTAATTGTAACGATGACCAAGGCTACGTTCATCAACTCTCAACAACTTTTATGCCTCGTACTTTCTATGTGTGAAGTTATCACTATCCATAAGATCAATATGAACTCTTTTGTTCTTTCAACTTTTTCTAGATCATAGCAACATAGCAAAGCCCTTGACTCAACACTAGTCTTTATTATAGATAGCACACGGACTCGATTACATAAAGAGATCACAAAGCAAAACTCAAACTACTTGATATCAAAACTTAAAACTAATAGATCAAGATACTACTAAAAGGATCGAACTTAATAAAGCGGTAACGATAGGAGTGTGATGGTGATACGATACCGGGGCACCTCCCCCAAGCTTGGCAGTTGCCAAGGGGAGTGTCCATACCAATGTGATTCTTTTCTCGTGGGTGATGAAGACGGTGATGAAGACGAAGGATAATCGCACATAGAGCGTAAAAGCTCCTCCAACTTGCGGATAATGCCTTTGAGCCCAGCAATATGATCCTTCAACAAAATATTCTCCTCTGTGAGATACTTGTTCTGTATGCGGGCTAACTCAATCATCTTGAAAGCTTCAATCTCTGTTGGAGTCAAAAGGTTAGGTGAAGGTTGAGGGATGTCTTCTTCTTTCACCACCGGACCTTGAGCCTCCATGGACTTCTTGATCCATTCATCCTTGCTAATCTCTTATGGTTCCTCTCTTTTCAACTCTATCTTCAATAGCCAAGCATCATTGTCTTTGTTGTTGGAGGAAGGAGAAGTCATGGTGCTCTAGATCTGCAAAAGAAACAGCTCGAAACGAAAACAGAGGATATTTGCGTGATACGGTGGTCAAAACCTTCGGGAGTATATATAATGAATTTTTACCGACCAAAAGACGTAACATACAAGAAATCGGAGTCCGTGAGGCACACGAGGTGTCCACGAGACAGGGGGCGCGCCCTATAGGGGGGGGGCGCCCTCCTCTCTCGTGGAAGCCTCGTGCCCCTTTGGGACTACTTCTTTCTTCCTAAAATCCTTAAATAATCCAAAACTGATAAAAATTTCCATTAGAGTTGTTTTGGAGTCGGTTTACTTACCGTACCACGTACCTATGCCTTTTCAGAGTCTAGAACGTTTTGGAAAGTGTCTCTTATGTATTCCTCAGGGGTTATGGTTTCAATAATATTAGTTTCAACATTGATAGGATTACCTGAAATGTAATGTTTAATTCTTTGACCATTTACCACCCTCGGGTTTGTGCCTTCGAAGTTGTTGATTTTTATAGCACCAGACCGATAGACCTCCTCGATAACGTAGGGACCTTCCCATTTTGAGAGAAGTTTTCCTGCAAAAAATCTTAAATGAGAGTTGAACAATAACACATAATCTCCTACGTTAAACTCACGCTTCTGTATCCTCTTATCATGCCAGCGTTTGAATTTTTCTTTGAAAAGCTTGGCATTCTCATGTACTTGGGTTCTCCATTCATCAAGTGAGCTAATATCAAACAACCTCTTCTCACGGGCAAGTTTGAAGTCATAATTGAGCTCTTTAATAGCCCAATATGCTTTATGTACAAGTTCAAGAGGTAAATGACATGCTTTTCCATAAACCATCTTATATGGAGACATACCCATAGGATTTTTGTATGCAGTTCTATAGGCCCATAATGCATCATCAAGTTTTTTGGACAAATTCTTTCTAGATCTATTCACAATCTTTTGCAAAATTAATTTGAGCTCTCTATTGCTCAACTCTACTTGACCACTAGACTGCGGGTGATAAGGAGATGTGATTCTATGATTGACATCATACTTAGCAAGCATCTTACGGAAAGCACCATGAATAAAGTGTGAACCACCATCAGTCATAAGATATCTAGGGACTCCAAACCTCGGAAAAATAACTTCCTTAAGCATTTTAATAGAGGTGTTATGATCAACACTACTAGTTGGAATAGCTTCTACCCACTTAGTAACGTAATCAACAGCAACTAAAATATGTGTATAACCATTGGAGGCAGGAAAAGGTCCCATATAATCAAAGCCCCATACATCAAACGGTTCAATAACAAGAGAATAATTCATAGGCATTTCTTGGCGTCTACTAATTTTACCTATTCTTTGACATTCATCACAAGATACGAGAAACTTACGAGCATCTTTGATAAGAGTAGGCCAATAAAAACCAGATTGTAGTACCTTGTGTGTAGTTCTGTCTCCAGCGTGGTGTCCTCCATAGGATTCGGAGTGACACTTGCGTAGGATTTGTTCCTGTTCATGCTCAGGCACACAACGTCTAATAATACCATCTACTCCTTCTTTATAAAGGTGTGGATCATCCCAGAAGTAATGTCTTAAATCATAAAAGAACTTTTTCTTTTGCTGGTATGTGAAACTAGGAGGTATATATTTAGCAACAATGTAGTGAGCATAATCAGCATACCAAGGAGCAGTACAAGAAGCATTGACAACCGCTAATTGTTCATTAGGAAAACTATCATTAATAGGCAGTGGGTCATCAAGAACATTCTCTAGCCTAGACAAGTTATCTGCAATGGGGTTCTCAACTCCTTTTCTATCAATAATATGCAAGTCAAATTCTTGGAGCAAGAGAACCCATCTAATGAGTCTAGGCTTAGCATCTTTCTTTTCCATAAGATATTTAATAGCAGCATGATCAGTGTGAATAGTAACTTTGGAATCAACAATATAAGGTCTAAACTTATCACATGCAAACACAACTGCTAAGAATTCTTTTTCAGTAGTAGCATAATTTCTCTGGGCAGTATCAAGAGTCTTACTAGCATAATGGATAACATTCAATTTCTTATCGACTCTTTGCCCTAAAACAGCACCTACAGCATAATCACTAGCATCGCACATAATTTCAAAAGGTAAATTCCGATCAGGTGGCTGAACAATAGGTGCAGTGATCAAAGACTTCTTAAGTGTTTCAAATGCTTCTACACAATCATCATCAAAGACAAAAGGAATATCTTTTTGCAATAAATTAGTCAAAGGCCTAGAGATTTTAGAAAAGTCCTTAATGAACCTCCTATAAAAACCGGCACGACCAAGGAAACTTCTTATATCTTTTATGTCCTTGGGACATGGCATCTTTTCAATAGCATCAACTTTGGCTTTATCAACTTCAATACCTCTCTCGGAGATCTTGTGCCCCAAGACAATGCCTTCATTAACCATAAAGTGACACTTTTCCCAATTCAAGACGAGAATAGTGTCTTCGCATCTCTGCAAAACTCGATCAAGGTTGCTCAAACAATCATCAAAGGAGGATCCATAGATGGAGAAGTCATCCATGAATACCTCACAAATCTTTTCACAAAAATCAGAAAATATAGCCATCATGCATCTTTGAAAGGTAGCATGTGCATTACATAAACCAAAAGGCATACGTCTATAAGCAAAAGTACCAAAAGGGCAAGTAAAAGTAGTTTTAGATTGATCCCCCGCTGAACAGGTATCTGAGAGAACCAGAATAACCATCTAGAAAGCAAAAATGTGTTTGTTTGGATAGCCTTTCTAGCATTTTATCAATAAAAGGTAAAGGGTAATGATCTTTCTTAGTAGCTTTATTTAACTTACGAAAATCAATTACCATCCTATAACCTATAATAATTCTTTATGGGATCAATTCATCTTTATCATTAGGAACAACGGTAATACCTCCCTTTTTGGGGACACAATGGACAGGGCTTACCCATTCACTATCAGCAACGAGATAAATAATACCTGCCTCAAGGAGTTTTAGTATCTCCTTTCTTACCACTTCCTTCATTTTGGGATTTAATCATCTTTGAGGATCTCTAACTGGTTTGGCATCTTTCTCCACTGAGATTTTGTGTTGACATAATGTGGGACTAATGCCCTTAAGATCATCCAGAGTATATCCAATAGCAGCACGGTGCTTCTTCAGAGTTTTCAATAATCTTTCTTCTTCTTTCTCTGAAAGGTTAGCACTAATAATAACAGGATATATTTCTTTTTCATCAAGATAAGCATATTTAAGATTAGGAGGTAATGGTTTGAGTTCAAACACGGGATCACCCTTGGGTGGAGGGGGATCCCCAAGAATTTCAATGGGAAGATTATGTTTCAGCATAGGTTCTCGTTTAAGGAACACTTCATCTATTTCTTCCCTTTCCTTCATAAACATATCATTTTCATGGTCTAGCAAATATGGTTCTAACGGATCAGTTGGAGGAACATCAATGGAAGCAAGACCAATAATTTCATCCTTACTAGATGGTTCTTCTTCACGGTGTTATCTATGAAATTTAGAGAAGTTGAACTCATGAGACATATCACCAAGACCAATAGTAACTACATCTTTTTCGCAATCTATCCTAGCATTGACGGTGTTCAAGAAGGGTCTACCAAATATAATGGGACAAAAGTTATCTTGTGGGGAGCCAAGAACAAGAAAATCAGCAGGATATTTAGTTTTCCCACACAAGACTTCAACATCTCTAACAATTCCCATTGGTGAAATAGTATCTCTACTGGCAAGTTTAATTGTAACATCAATATCTTCGAACTCAGCAGGTGCAATATAGTGCTTAATTTCGTTGTATAAGTCAATAGGTATTGCACTAGCACTAGCACCCATATCACATAAGCCATGATAACAATGATCTCCTATTTTAACAGAAATAACAGGCATGTCTACCACAGGTCTATGATTATCTTTAGCACAAGGTTTGGCAATACTAGCAGTTTCATCAAAGAAACAAATAACATGCCCATTAATATTATCAGACAAGAGATCTTTAACAATAGCAACATTAGGTTCAACTTTGATTTGCTCAGGAGGTGTATAAGTTCTAACATTGCTCTTACGAACAACAGTCGAAGCTTTAGCATGATCTTTTATCCTAACAGGAAAAGGAAGTTTTTCGACATAAGCAGTAGGAATAATAGGATAACTATATGTAATAGTTTTCTCTTCGAATGTAATAGGTGCAACTACTTTCACTTCAACGGGAGGATTACATTTAAACCACTTATCTTTAGGGAGATCAACGTGAGTAGCAAAAGTTTCACAAAAAGTAGCTACTATCTCAGAGTCGAGTCCATACTTCGAGCTAAATCCACGGAAAGAATCGGTATCCATAAAAGATTTAACACAATCAAACTTAGGTGTCATACCTGACTCCTTATCATCGTCGGAACCCCAATCTTCAGAGTTGCGTTTAATTCTTTCCAATAAGTCCCATTTGAAATCAATAGTCTTCAGCATATAGGAACCAGCTGAGGAAGTATCAAGCAGGTTGCGATTATCAATAGAAAGCCGAGCATAAAAATTCTGAATAATCATTTCCCGAGAGAGCTCATGATTGGGGCATGAATACAACATTGACTTAAGCCTCCCCCAAGCTTGAGCAATGCTTTCTCCTTCGCGAGGCCAGAAATTATATATGTAATTACGATCACGATGAACAACATGCATAGGGTAGAACTTCTGGTGAAATTCCAACTTCAATCGCTTATAATTCTAATATCTTGTATCATCACATAGCCTATACCAAGTTATTGCATCTCCCTTCAAAGATAAAGGGAAGACCTTCCTTTTGACAACATCATCGGGAATACCTGCAAGCTTAAATAATCCACAAACTTCATCCACAAAGATGAGGTGTAAGTCGGGATGCAATGTTCCGTCTCCTCCAAAAAGATTAGCTAGCAGTTTCTCTATCATACCCGAAGGAATCTCAAAGTGAATATTTTCGTAAGTTCAGTAGGTTGATGAGCATCTCTTTTCTCTTCTGGTTGGGGTGAAGATACCCCAAACAATCCCCTCAAAGGATTAGTTTCCATAGTAACAAGTAACAAAAAATTTCAGCACACTATATAAATGTTTCCTTACCAAGTTCCACTCACCAAGAGCGCTACGCTCCCCGGCAACGGCGTCAGAAAAGAGTCTTGATGACCCACAAGTATAGGGGATCTATCATAGTCCTTTCGATAAGTAAGAGTGTCGAACCCAACGAGGAGCAGAAGGAAATGATAAGCGGTTTTCAGTAAGGTTTTCTCTGCAAGCACTGAAATAGTAGGTGATAGATAGTTTTGTGATAAGATAAATAGTAACAAGCAAAAGTAAATAAAGTAAATAAAGTGCAGCAAGGTGGCCCAATCCTTTATGTAGCAAAGGATAAGCCTGGACAAATTCTAATAATGAAGAAGGAGCTCCCGAGGACACATTGGGAATTATTGTCAAGCTAGTTTTCATCACATTCATAAGATTCGCGTTCGGTACTTTGATAATTTGATATGTGGGTGGACCGGTACTTGGGTACTACCCTAACATGGACAAGCATCCCACTTAACCCCTATTGCAAGCATCCGCAACTACAAAAAGGAGTATTAAGGTAAACCTAATTAACCACATCATTAAACATATGGGTCCATATCAACCCCTAACGAAGCAACGCATAAACTAGGGTTTAAGCTTCTGTCACTCTAGCAACCCATCATCTACTTATTACTTCCCTATGCCTTCCTCTAGGCCCAAATAATGGTGAAGTGTCATGTAGTCGACGTTCACATAACACCACTAGAGGAGAGACAACATACATCTCATCAAAATATTGAACGAATACCAAATTCACATGACTACTAATAGCAAGACTTCACCCATGTCCTCAGGAACAAACGTAACTACTCACAAAGCATATTCATGTTCATAATCAGAGGGGTAATAATATGCATAAAGGATCTGAACATATGATCTTCCACCAAGTAAACAAAATAGCATCAACTACAAGGAGTAATCAACACTACTAGCAACCCACTGGTACCAATTTGTGGTTTTGATACAAGATTGGATACAAGAGATGAACTAGGGATATGAGATGAGATGGTGCTAGTGAAGATGTTGATGGAGATTGACCCCCTCTCGATGAGAGGATTGTTGGTGATGACGTTGGTGATGATTTCCCCCTTCCGGAGGGAAGTGTCCCCGGCAGAACAGCTCCTCCAAAGCCCTAGATTGATTCCGCCAAGGTTCCGCCTCGTGGCGGCGGAGTTTCATCCCGTAAGCTTGCCCACAATTTTTTTCCAGATGAAAACCCTTCATATAGCAGAAGATGGCAGCCGGAAGCCCACCAGGGGGCCCAGGAGATAGGGGGCGCGCCCTACAAGGGGGCGCGCCCCCCTGTCTCTTGGACAGGGTGTGGGCCCCCTGGCTTATTTCTTTTGCCCAAAAATTCTTATTAAATCTAAAAAGTTGTTTTGTGGAGTCTTAGGTCTTTTGGAGTTGTGCAGAATAGGTTTCCAACGCTTGCTCCTTTTCCAGCCAGAATTCCAGCTGCCGGCATTCCCCCTCTTCATGGTAAACCTTGTAAAATAAGGGAGAATAGCCATAAGTATTGAGATATAATGTGTAATAACAGCCCATAATGCAATAAATATTGACATAAAAGCATGATGCAAAATGGACGTATCACGCCACCCCGTCGCTGACTCCAGCCGGTTCGTTGTCCCATGTCTGACGCGCCCCCACGGACGCGCACACCGCGCTGCTCCTGGCGCGTGAGCTCCTGCACTACCGTCCCGTCGACGACCTCTACGAGGACTGGCTCGCCCGCATCACCGAGCTCGTCAGCGCCGCAGGGGGCTCTCCCATGCCGTCCCTCTCGCTGCCTCGCCCTCCATCCTACGTAGGAGGCGAGCAGCAGGAGGTGCCTCCACCACCTCCTCGCCAAGAAGGCGCCCTGGCTCCAAGGCGCACGGCCCCAGGACGAGACCCACCGCGTTCGGCGCCTGTGCGACAAGAAAGGAGCTACCAAGAGATCCCTCGCCCCCAAGAAGGTGCTCGCGTGCTCCCAGCACCGGTGCGCCATGACCGCATCCCTGCACTGCCACGTCAAGACCCCGCGCTCCTCCAGGCAGCGGTGCGCGAGAATCTCCAGAAGCAAACCCCACATCAGCATAGAGCTCCGGTAGCCGCTACAGGCTGCCGCGCTTTCATCTCCGAGCTGCGTAGCGTCGTGTGGCCTTGCAAGTTCAAGCCGGACCTGCCTCCTCGCTACGACGGCACTGCAGACCTCGTGGAGTTCCTCCAGCTCTACGAGCTGGGCATCGAAGCCTCCAACGGAGACGAGAAGGTCATGGCGAATTGGTTTCCCATGGCGCTCAAGAACGGTGCCCGCACCTGGCTCCTGAACCTAGCTCCTAGCACGATCTCCTCCTGGGACGATATGCGCACCCGCTTCATCGCCAACTTCCAAGGTACTCGCGACCGTCCCCCGGCCATGAGTGACCTGCGCCGCATCAAGCAACAGCAGGAAGAGAGCCTGCCGAAGTACATCCAGCGCTTCAACAACGCCCGCCTCAAGATCCCCAGGGTGACTGAGGAGGCCATCATCTCAGCCTTTTCTGATGGCGTGCGTGACATCAAGATGAAAGAGGAGCAAGCAATCCATGAAGATCTGTGCACATCGCTGGAGCTGTTCAACTTGGCGAACAAGTGCGCCAGGGCTGAGGAAGGGCGCCTCTCCCTCCTCGAGCTCCCGGCTACCGACCCAGAAGAAAAGAAGCCCAAGGTCAAGGACGTGAAGCGCAAGGGGGCTACTGTGCTCGGAGCAGAGCCAGACACCAAGCGAGGCAGGGATCAGCCTAAGTCATCCAAGGGCATCTAGTACTGCGTATACCACGACCTCCACACACACAACACCAATGAATGTCAAGAGCTCAGGGCCGTGTGAGATGGGCGTATCGGCCGACGCCCCGACCGGGGCTATGGCCGAGGAGGAGGAAGAGGTGGAGGACGATGGGAAGACTATGGCCCTCGCCAAGGGTGGCGTGACCGGCCTCGCGAGGATCGCTGGCAGGACCAGCCTCGCGAGGGAGGTTGGAGGGATCAACCTCGTGAGGACCGCCCTCAAGGCAACGTAGGCCTGCCTCCTCCGCCCCCGCCGCCAAGGAGGAATGAAGACCATCACCAGGATGAGGGTGCTGGGGGCTTCTAGGAGCCGCGCGCAATCGCTTGCATCCTAGGCGGCGCTCAGGCCCCAGCCTCTCAGCGCACCTTCAAGCAGTTTGCTCGCGAGGTAAATGCAGTCCTTCCCAGGCTTGAGGCCACGTGCCCTCTCAGGTGGGCTGCATGCGCTATCACGTTCAACTCAACGGATCAGCTCAAGTGCGCAGCAACGGCCAGAGTCCTCCCGATGCTTTGTTCCCCAGTCATCAGCAATGTGCAAGTCACCAGGACCCTCATTGATGGTGGAGCCGGACTCAATGTCCTGTCCGTCGAGACGTTCAACAATCTCCAAGTGCCATATGATCAGCTTCAGCCGACCAAGCCTTTCTCGGGAGTCACTGATGGTTCCACTGTTCCAATAGGGCAAGTTCGCCTTCATGTCACCTTTGGGCAGCACAACAATTACCGCACCAAGCTCATTGACTTCGACGTCGCCCACATCCGCCTGCCATACAATGCCATCCTCGGGTACCCAGCTTTGGCCAAGTTCATGGCAGTGACTCACCATGGCTATAAGGTCCTCAAGATGCTAGGAAGCGGTGGAATCATCACAGTTCCTTGCGAGGATAGGGATGCAGTGTGTTCTCTTGAGTGTGCCTTCCAGGCCGCGGCAATTGAAGACCCAGATCACAGGAGCGGGAGGCTCCCCGAGGCGGTCCCTAAGAAGAAGAAGGCTTCACCTGGCCCAAGCACTCGCGAGGCAGGTGCCTTCGGAGGCGTTGCGTCAGGACTCGTGCCCGTTAGAGGCGCCACCCTCTGTCGCATAGGAAGGCGCGCCCGGTGCCCTCCTCGGGCAGGGCTCGGGGGCTCTCTCCTGGAGGGCCACCGACCTCGCCAATGTCACGAGGTAGGCGCTCGGGCACCACTTGGAGGCATGCTTCAAGGCACGTTTCCCTCAGGAAGGCATGAGGCAAGGAGGGCCAAACCGTCAGGAGTTCATCGCAAGAAACATTCAGGAGCTACAGGAGTCAAGAGGCATGCGCGACAGTCGCCGCCTACCTGCCGTAGCCCCATATCCCGGCGAGGATGGTACGCTGCGTGTCTGCATCGACGTACCAGGGCTCAACCGAGCCGCGTCTCAGGAGCGCCTCTGGCCTTCACGCGTGGGCGTTGTGAGGGTCCAACTCACAGCTACGTCCGCATGCCCTTCGGCCCGCCGAACGCGGCTGTTGCCCACCAGCGCCTGATGAGGAGCATCCTGGAAGCTCAGGTGGCCAAGCATCGCGCGTTCCTGGAGGAGATGGAGATGGAACTTGAGGAGCCGCCCGGACCCCTAGAGCCTCCTGATGCTCCGGGCTCCAAAGGCTCGTGTGGGGTGGCTTCTTCACCATGCGTCGTCAGCCACTCCGACACTCGCTCTGCAATGGTATCAGGTGACATCTTTCCAAGTTCCATTTTTAGCTGGGAGCGCCCGCAGGGCTGCATCATTCCCAGGTCGTGTGTGTCCGTCCCTGAGGCATGTATCCGTTTTGCTTGATGTTTTTTTATCTACCTTGTTGGGGGCGCCCCTCGGGCTGCATTATCCCCAAGCTGCTCGGGCCTCACCCAGTGGCGTTTTCTTTCTCCGCGTCTATCTAAATGAATTTGCTCCTCCGAGCTTAACCTAGTCCCCATGATTATCATCTGCTGCTTATTGCGGACCTCTCTCCGCGCATGCAAAGCGCTTGCACATTAAAAGGGGGGCACCTGAGCATTGCGACTCATGGGCTCTTACTGGCTCTCCAGCCCTCACCCCCTGGCCTTGACCCACGGCATCCTAACCTGTCATACCAGCGGCGGCTGAGCTCGCTCGAGGGCCGGGACCTGAGGACGTAGAGCATTTGCATTCTAACCACCCTGTAGGAATACACCATTGACAAAGGCCCAGAGCCAGGTGCAACCCGCCTCGAGGTAGGGCCTCGTGAGTCCCGCGCTGGCTCACGGGTGCCCAGATACACCTCTCCTAGCCCTACCGTGCCAGCCATGTGTCAGGGCGGGGCTATACACGCCCCGGGGGCTCCTACCGGAGGGGAGCCCCCTCCCACATACCAGTGGAAGCACCATGCTCCGCGCTGGCTGACAACACTGCCGAGGAGCGGCTATGCCCGTACACATACAGAAGCGCTATGCTCCGCGCTGGTGATAAACAACTGAGGGCGGCCCATGGCCGTATCAACCTCAGGGAGCCCAGAGCTTAGTGTGTGGTGCCATCGCAACGCCTCCCCTCGGGAGTGCCGCGCGAGGGGGCTGGACACGGGGGCTGCGCCCGGGACACGCCCGAACGCACGCCACCCAGCCAGGTCCCTCGGACCTGGTCATCGCGCTCCCCTCCCCGAGCGGAGCCAAGGTATGAAAGCTTGTTTGCACGTCAAGGGGGACTCCTGAGCATCGCGACTCAGGAGCCTAACTGGTCACGTAGGCCCTCACTCCTTAGTCCCGTCCTGGTTTCCGGTCGGGGCTAATGGCGGCTGAGGTATGCGCGGGGCCGGGCCCTGCCGACGTAGAACGACAGATCCACTCCTACGCCTCCCTTCCCTACTTGATGTTCGCGCGTCAAGGGGGACTCATGAGCATCGCGACTTAGGAGCCTAACTTTCCACGTAGCCCCTCACTCATTGGTCCCGTCCTGGTTTCTGATCGGGGCTAACGGCGGCTGAGGTATGCGCGGGGCCGGGCCCTGCCGACATAGAACACGGGCAAATTGGGGGGAAAATGCAAATTCTAAGGAATTCAAAAGCAAATATTACAAGCCATAGAGTGTTTCACAACACCAAACACAAGTTTAACCGCCTCCACGAGGCATGGTGCATGTCGCAGGAGTTAAAAACAGGATGGAAGCCGCAAAGGGATCACCTTCCAATGGCGCCACCGCCTGTGGTGGAGTCATGCTGGGCGCCTCCGCCTCCTGAAGCCGCGGAACTGGCAGCGTCGCGTTTAGGCAAGATGCTGAAGGCACGGAACCTCCCCAGCAAAGCCTCGGCTCGGCCCTTCACGGCCTCAGTAGCAGTGTCGGCAAGGTCGCCGCTCACAGGGTACAGCAGGCTATCGAGGTCGACGTTGGGGTCGCGAAGGTAGAGGTGGCTGAGGACGCGTGTCAGCGCTGCAGACGACAGGGCCCACGCCTCGGCCTCGGCTGTAGGGCCAAGGCCATCTGCGGCATCTTCAAGCGCACGGACCAGGAAGGGAAGCAGCTCGGTAGGACCGTCCTCTTCGCCAGCCAACGGGTCCTCTAAGCCGCCCTCATAGAGCGTCTTCAGCGCGGCGCGAGCCTTCTCCTACAGCTTGGCAAAGGCCACTCGATCCTCGGCCAGGACCTTCGCCTTGCGGTCTAGGTCGGTCCTCTCCACCTTCAGCACTTGCTCCAGCGTCTCCAACCGGCCATGGCGGTCAACAAGCTCGGCGTCCCGGTCTTTGACGGCAGCCTCCCGAACCTTCATCTCCTCCTCCTTCTCCTGGCAGACGCGGACCTCCTTCGTGAGCTCCTCGCGCAGGTCTTGCAGCTTGACCTCCAGCGCCTCGCAGCGGCCCCGGGCATCCGCAGTGTCGCCCTGGGAAGCATCGCGAGCGGCCTTGGCCTGGCGGGCGGCTTGCTTCTCCTCGTCGGACGCAGACGTAGCCTACCTCAGCGCCGCTCGGACAGAGGTGGCAGAGTGGGCCCAGCCAGAAACTAACTCCAGGCGCCCGACCACCAGGCGTGGGTGCGCGCTCTGGAGATCCTCCCGCAGCCGGCTCAGTTCATTAGTGGCCTGGTCCAAGACGGCGGAGGGATCAGAAGAGACAGGAGCCAGTGGAGCAGGCGGAGAGGACGGCAGTGTGATCATGGCTTGGGAGGAAGGAGCCTCCTGGGCCTTGGGCATCTCAGCAGCAGCATCAAGCCTAGGCACCTCCAGGGTCAGCGGGGCCACGGGGGCTGACTCCTCACCAGAGTGTCCCTGCTGGGCTCGCAAGGACGACCGGGCAGGGGAGGCACGAGCCTCGATGCCTCCTTTCCCCGCAGAAAAAGGCGCTGCCCCGGCAGACAAGCTCGCCTCGATCAGGGCTGTAGAAGCCCCCTTCAACCTCTTCGCCTCATGTGCCGGCCTGGTCAAAAGAGTGCAGACGTCAAGTCTCGGCGGCAGAAACAAGGCAGAGCATAGATCGAGTACTTACTGGTCATCGCTCGTGGGCTCAAGCAGCCTCCGGCCAAACGTGAAGCCTGAGAGCCTGCAGTTGGGGTCAGCTTTGGGAGGCACGAAAGCAGGGGACGCGTCGGGAAGGCCGGAACTGGCCTCAGACCGCCCCGGAACCAGAGCGGATCCTGGGGGCACCAGCCCTGACTTGTCCTTCCTGGGGACCAGGGGAGAATCCATTCGTCCTTGCCTGGCGCTGGCCTCGTTCGTCGTCCGGCATGGAGCAGAGGGCGCGAGACCTGCGCCGGGGAAAGGACTCCTCCGACTCCCCGCCAGTCGCCTCAGAGTCGAACTCTTCCTCCTCCTCCTCCTCCTCCTTCTCTTCTTCCTCCTCACTCTCGCTGGAGTCGCTAGAGGACACATTCAACGTCGGCAACACCATCAGATCCCTGGGAGCCATTGCGGGCACCAGCCCCTCACCGTTGAAGGTGGGCATGGCGTTCACCACCCACTCCCAGTCGCCACGAAGAAACATGGGGACACGAGCACCGTCCGGCCTCGCCACGTCTCCCCCGACCAAGGACTGGAGGGCCGCGACTAGGTCTTCATCGGCTAGGGCTGCGAGCTCAAGGGAAAGGCAGCGTCCGCTTCCCCAAGCCTCCACAATGGGAGTGAGTGCTCCCGGAGTGGAGCCACCCGGTGCTCCAGAAACTCCCTCAGGAGCGCGGCCCCGGTCAGCTTCGCTGCCCCCACGTTGCCTGGCCTCAGGTCCGCATCCATCCTCTCCAGCACCGCCCTCGCGCGGGGTCGACAAGCTTCGCGCGGGGCCACGCATCAACGGCCTTGGGTTGCCCCGTAGGCAGCACAAGTCGGGGGTGGATGCGCCCGGCATCCACCATGACCCACTTGCTCCAGAAGCCTTCGATCCTCTTCCCGGGCTTCGAGATGGCGTTGGAGCCGGAGTATGCGATAAAACTCGCGCATGCGGAGATGGGGCCACGAGAAACCCGAAGATAAAAGTAATGGCGCAGCAAGGCCACCAAGGGATTTATCCCAATGTGAGCCTCACAATAGTAGGCGAAAATCGCTAGGAGAAGAACGGAGTTGGGGTGGAGGTGCAGAGCTTGCAAGTTGTATAGGCGTAGAACAAAAAGGAAGAACTCGGAAAAAGGAGGCACCAGACCGGCGATGATGGCGCTCACGAAGAGCGGGTAGAAGGTGCTCCCCTTGCCTTTAGGCTGGTCGGAGCCGGCCTTGAACACAGTCGCTCTCGCGTTGCCCCGCGCCACCGTCCTCAGGCGCATGAGGGCGAGATTCCTCTCTGACACATTCGGGGGATCCAGAGCTGGCGAGTACCAGGCCTCTGTCGGAGTCTTGCGGGGCGCCATGGCTCGCCGGATGGGAAGGATTGAAGCAGATCTGGAGGATTTCAGAAGCAGGAAGGAGAAGGGCGAGAAAGGGGATCTGGAGCAAGGCAAGCGAGAACAAAGCAGGTCAGTCTGGCCCGGGCACCTCCTTTTGTCAAATGGGCGGTTGCCGAGGCATCATGGGGAAGCGAAGACACCCACGTCCAATCAATCGCCATGTGGCGCCCAAGGCCGCTGGATGTTGGGGCCCGCCGTGCTTCGCACTTGCCCCTTCGCTTCTCTGCTAAGCCAAGTCCGGGCGTGCCTTGGGCCCAGGGGCTACTGTCGGTGTTCTGGGAACGGGTGTCCCCAGACTTGCCTGCCTGCGGCCTGCGGCATGGCTCAAGTGGGGGCCCAACACAACCCAGCTTCATCAGCTCAAGCTCAAGACCCTCGCAAGGGGCCAAGCCTCGTGGGGCGGACGACAGGAAGCTTCCTCAGGAGCAGCCTCCTCAGGCAGGCTCGCGAGGAGGCGGAGAGATCAAGGCAGGGCACCTCCCGAGGGGCACGTGACGCAAGCCATGACGATCGAGGCCAGGCGGGCGCCGGCCTACACAGTGTCCTTGTTTCCCTTTCGGTGCAAAGGGGTCAAGCACGGGCCGACGCATCAGGCAAAGGTTACCTTTTCGGTGCAACAAGACCAAGACCAGCAGAACGGCAGGATGGAGGTCGTCGTGGAGCCCAGGGCGGCGTCATCGTCAGAGCCTTTGGCAGCCGAAGACCAACTTTAGTCAGGATAAGTGTACCAGATGTTCCCCTTCAAAATGGCCAATTGTTGGCGCCCTTCCCGCTCATTATTTGGGAAGAGGCCCAGGGCCTCCCCCTATAAATAGGACTAGCCACCACAGGGTAGTGGCATCGAGAAACAGATCGACCAGAGAGAGAGAGAAGCGACTGAACTCACCCAAGCAGTTCATCGCACCAGCTCAAGAACAGCCCCTTGCGAGGCTGTTCTCCCTTTGTACTGTTCACCATCAGCCCCTGAGGCAATCCACCACACCACACACTGGAGTAGGGTATTACACCAGAATCGTGGCCTGAACCAGTATAAATCTCGTGTCCCTTGTGTGGTCATCTTTCTTGCTTAGATCCTTGCGAGACTTCGAGACGCGAGCTGGTGGGGGAGAGATCTTCATGAGCACCCTAGTGTTCGAACCTCAAGGGTCTACCGGAACCCGAAATCCGACACTCTCAGCCTGGAGAGAGAGCTCGGGCTTCTCAGCCTGGAGACAAAAAGGAAAGCAACACAGGAGGAGGAAGAGAACAAAGAGTAAGCTTCTGCCTTCCTTCCTCATTCCTTACACTTCCCCTGGTGGTGTCGCTCACCTGTCTTCACCTTGCAGGGATGTGGAGACGCTGGCCCAGAGCATAAAGAGGGCCAGGATTTTGGCGAGCGGCCAGCCCCCGGCAGGCACCTCCAGTACGCCACTGGTGGTGTCAAGCAGCCCGAATAGCAGCCCCCAGCCCAGCACCCAGCGTGAGTCCACCACCTACCCTCTATCAATGTGCATCATGTGCAATGCTTCAGTGTTAACCGTGGCATGGATGCAGGAGGGGAGCAGCACCAAAGGGAGCCATAGAGGGCTTCTCCGATCGTGCCGCCTCCATCAACTACACCGCCCCAAGGGGCGTCCCCGGCAAGGGCACCAAGCACCAAGGCCGTGCACACGGAGGAGGGGGGGAGAACGCAGGTGCCGGTGGCTTTGCCTCGACGCCAGACCTTGGCGGAGAAGGCGCTTCAGCCAATCGGCCCGGCACGGGTAAGCCACTCGCTCTCCACTTCTGCTTGTGTTCTTTCTTTCCTCTTTTCCTTACTGGCTTTCGATCTTGGCTCCGCCCTATCTCCTTCTTGGCATCTAGACCCCTCCTCGGTGGGCTCAAAGGACGTTGACACCACCGTCAAGGACATCACCGCGGATGTCGCGGCAGTGGCGGAGAAGATTGCTGCCGAGGAGAGCGCCGGGGGCGCCGCTGAGGATGCCGCCAAGGGGCCCACCGAAGAGCCCGACAAGGGGCCTGCCGGGGAGGCCGGCAAGGCTGTTGCCGAGGAGGTGCAGTTTGACGACCTGCCCTCCTCCGCCACCTCTGGCTCCGGCAGGTACCTGAGGGTAAGCGACGACCTCTTCGTCCATCTCCTTGGTGCGTCGAGCACCAGGGCTCCCTTTGAGGGAGAGGTGTTCGACGAGGAGGCGCTTGCCACCGCCGGGCTCGAGGTCATCGATGAGCCGGGCGTCGGTGGCATCGGCTCCCAGGAGGAGGAGCTGCTCCAGGCCATGGGTGTCAGCTTCTGGAAGCTTCAGGCGCTCCATCGCACCCGTCTGGACAAGGCCAAGTCCAGGACGGTGTTGGTGGACAAGGCGGAGGCAGACTTTGGATTGCGCGTTGTCGAGGCGCAAGACTGGTTCCGCCAGGCCCAGGACAACCTGGAGGCCGCCCAGGGCGAGCTGGCCAACCGTGAGGTGAAGCTCGCCCTGAAGCTGGCCGACGTCGAGAAGGCCCAGGAGACGGCGAAGAAGTTGGCCAACAAAGCCGAAGCCGCCCGGACCCAGCACGAGGTGCACTGAAGACCCAGGAAGAGGACCTTGCCGCGCGCAAGGAGAAGCTTGCCGCCACGCTCCATGGCAAGGACGAAAAGGTGGGAAAGCTCGTCCTACAGCGGACCCAAGAGCTGGAGTGGAGGCATCAGGAGGCACTCAACGCCCAGGCTCAGGCCTACGCCGGCAGGGTGAAGGAGCTGGAGGGGCAAGCTCTGAAGCTGGCCCAAGAGAGGGATACACTCAATGGTGCCCTGACGGAGGCGCAGGGCAATTTCATCAGCAAGTCTGGAGAACTCTCTAAAGCCAACATCTCCATAAAAGACCTCAAGCTGAAGCTGGGAGAGCTCGAGGAGATGCTGTCGGATGCCAGAACCTGGGAGGGGATCCTGACCAAGGAGCTGGAGACGGGGAAGCAGCTGCTGATGAACGAGACTGCCAACCTCAACGACCATGAGGCGGGCGAGAAACGTAGGCTCGAGCGCCTTGCCGACATTGCAAACTCGGCTGCCGATCAGCTGGTCATTATGGGGATGTCGGAGATGAGGTACGTCCCGGAAGCGATCCTGAGCCCCAATGCCAACCTGACCATGTACTTTGAGAAGGTCGTCGGCGCTGTGAGGCGGCTTCACTCCAACCGGGTGGCCTCCCTGACCGAGGAATCCCGAATACTCTGCCGGGGGACCATGACCAGGGTGCTCACCAAGATTGCGCACTGGCACCCAGACATCGATTTCGAAGCTGTGCTGAAGAGCTTGCTGGAGGATGCCGACATCGCGGCGCCTAACGAGTCTATCCAGCCGATCCTCAGCCGCATCGAGAAAATCAAGAGGTTGGAGGGCCAGCGCCAGGACTAGGCACCCCGTTCTTCGTCGCCGCTGCAGGTTCATGACCAAGCCAATGCTATCTTTAGTTAGAACCGCGGTGGCAATTTGTGTAATATAACTCTGCAGTGTCCCTGAAATTATGCATGTTATTTTCCTGTTCGATTTTCCTTTGTATGTCCACCCCACGTCGACCAGGTAGGCTTACCGGCATGTAAACCCAGGGTGGTGCTTTGAGGACGGATCCTCATTAGCCTGCCTGGTGTGCTTGTTGCTGGGCAAAGCACCTTACCGCCCTTGGCGCGACCGCTCGATCTGTCGAGCTTGACTCGAGTTAGAACCGAGAGCATTGCCGATGGCGAAAGGCTACCCTGCCACTCTCGACGCGGCCGCTTGAACTGTTGGGCGGACTCAAAACAGAACAAGGGCGTTGCCGATTGCAGGAGAGCCCCTCCGCGTACAGGCTCTCCATACATAGGCGGAACCATCGAGGATAATAACCTTATATTAAGGAGAAAATATTAAAGTTCAGCATGACTTAGCTCTCTTGTCCTCACGGGCAGCGCCGCCTTCTTGGCCACCTTCTCCGTAGGAGTCGTGGCGATGAAGAACATCTAGGTCAACTGCTAGGCCAGATTCTCACAATTGCGCCCCCTACTTGGCGTGCCAAAGATGTTGGTGGGAAACGACACCTATTGGATCACTGGAATCCTTACTACGGTTGCGGGGCGCTGGATCGTGAGAAGAGCGGGACTAGCAGACATCACAAAGGGGATTTACCCAGGTTCGGGCCGCAAAGATGTGTAAAACCCTGCGATCCTGCTTTGGTGGATGTATTTAGTGTTCTGAAGCTCTTGAACTAGCTCTCGGTGCTGCTAGGTTCCGAAGAGCCGAATCCTTCTCCAGTGCGCCATGGGCCTGCTTTTATATGTGAAAGGGGCTGCCACAGTGGCACACAGGAGGTGGAAAGTGCTACAGCGTTGTGAGCTTATCACTGGTATTACAGGACAAACCGCATTTAATGCCAGGCTTAGGTGTCCCTTTACTTTATTGGGGACGGGGGTGAGGCTCGTCCAGTCCGTCGCCGCTCCTCCTTGCTTTGACACGCGCCCTAGCCAGTGATGCATGCGGTGCCATGTAGGCAGGCAGGAAGCTGAGGTGGCGTAGTGGTGGAGCCTCCACGAAGGGCTGCATGTTGCCACGCAGGTGCCTGCCCAGCTGGTTGGGTCAGCAGCTGCATGCGAACGGCAACGGAGACTTGGCTGGCATGGGCCTGGCAGTGGCCCTACTGGCGCGCTCGACGATGGCCTTGCCGGGTGGCCCCGGCTTGGGTCTTGCCGGGTGTCCCGGCAAGGGTCTTGCCGTGGCGCGTAGGCGTCCCCGGCAAGGATCTTGCCAGGGGTCTTGTGGGTTTCTTCGATGAGGATGATTGCCTTCCTATCCTCATTTGATCTTGACTATTCTTTGTCTTCACAAAGATCTGCATGCCACCACGGAGGTGCCTCCCGAGCCTTGTCCCAATGCGTTTGTTTAGCGTTGGTGGGCTCAAAGGTGGCTCACTCAGCTAGTGTGGGTGGGATGCCCCGGCAAGGTTCTTGCCGGGGCTGCTGAGGCTGCCCTGGCAAGGGTCCTTGCCGGGGAAACCTGCTTCGTTCATCCGATCTTTGTGGCCTTGGTCCTTGTCGTTGCTTTGTTTGGCTTGAGCCTTCGGCTTCTCTCCGGCTTACCTTCCCTGCCCTGTTATGAGTGGCCATGGGGGGTGGCTCTGACTGCCCGTGCACAAGTAAAGGGGTCAAAAGAAGAGCCCCTACTTTTGTACACCAACAGATAAGGAAGCGAACATTTACAGTGATACTACATAATCAAACAACAATGAGTGTAAGTCTGCTAACAAAGGGCAAGAGGTACGGACAAGAGAAATGCAGTGCCCAGTATTGTTGTGAGATCCTATGATCCTTTGCGGATGGAGATTCATCTAAAATTAGTTTTCATACAAGTGATAAGGTAAGGCACATGCAGAAATGTAGGAGTTCGAATTTTGAATTGATATCATAGACATCACCAGATGCTGGGCTCTCTGCAGTTCTAATAGGGGTTTGGCCAGTGGAGTAGGGGTAAAGTGTGTTACAGTTGGGCCTGTGTTTTCTGTGGTTGCTGATCTATCTGATTTAACAGGTATCACTGCCTTTTCCAAATACCTACTTTGTACTCCTTGAGGATTTGCACTCACCCTCTTCCTTTCGGACGTCTATTATGAAAGAACAACATTTGACTGGAAGAACATAGTCTGATGACACATGGAATAGGTATGAAAAATAGATAGGTATGGAATATACTCATATATTATGCTTAAACTAAGCATATGGTGGTGAACAAAGTAAAAGTAATGCAATAGGTCATATGCAAGATATGTGCGACCAATACAACCTTGCCAAGTTCGATCAATGACCTTAATCGGTGAAAAAGATAGGCCATCCTCCACCATGCCAAGTTTGTTAGCCAGTGGATTCTTCCGCAATATTTCTCTCGTGTGCCCATTCTCATATTCATTTTGATCATGTTAAATACCTAACATGCATGAAAACATAAAAATAAGTGAGATTATCTTTGGAATGGAGAACTGATTCTAATCCAATACTGCCTCCCTAAAACCCCTTTGTGCTATCTCTGCAATTCTTCTGAGAGATGCCATGCATGCTATAATTTGGTGTGTGCATTAATATAATGTGGCCTACAACTCAAAATATGAGAGCTCCAGAAGTGATGATACTTCACAGATGACAACTTCAACATATATTAAAGAAGAACAACTCGACCTGACCTGACAGATTCTAAATATACAATGGGAGAACAACTCAACCTGACCTGTCGACCACAAATGTCTCTGCTACTCTTGCCAACAAGGAACATACTTATTTAAGAACAAGAGAAGAGGATCATGTTAAAGAAGAGCCGAAGAGCAGAAGAGCAAGCAGATTGAAGATATTACAAGTCTTTCTACCCGATGTGTGTTGCCCACCCATGACCAACCAGAGCACAAAGAGAAACACTATTCCTTCCTGTCTCTCCATATGTGGATCACATGCATTTCGAACCAAAAGTAGGAACATTTAGCTGACCAACTAAACATGTCTTAGTTTTAATAATAGCAACATAATATTAGATTCGAATTTGTACAACTAAGCTTGTTTAGCTTGATGGGTGGAGGAGTGCTATTACGACACGAATCATGTAAGCTGATCGTGGTCATCATAAAATGGGAAAACGTAAGCATGATGAGTATAGTTTTGACCATGGCAGTGGCATGGAATCTCTGAAGCGGCAAACCGAGCAAAGGGTACTTAGCAACCGATGTTTGCTTTGAAATAACAACTAAGATTTGGTATGCACAAGAAAGTACAGTAAACAAGTGACAAAGAAATGCAATTCCTTTTGCCTCTCTATATGTCGCAACATGCATTTGAAAACTCAAGTGGGACCTTTAGCTAAGCAACAAAATGTGTCTGTTAACTAATATCTTATCATATCACAATCATATTTGAACAACTAAGCCTTGGAATTATGAGTGATGTGTCGTTTAGCTTGAAAGGTGGAGTACTGCTAGTACGACAGAAAGCATCTACGCAGATCATAATAGTGTAGATAAGAGGGGAAACCCTAAGCATCACGGGTAAAATCAGGAAAGTGGAACTAGGTGGTACATATGGGCTTGTATTGCTGGTATGGCTAGAAAGGGTTCGAAGAGTGAAAGTGCTAGTTATCGACTAGAGGGGGGGTGAATAGGCGATTTTTAGGAAAGTCTTCAAAACATGGAAGTTTCGAAGACAAACGATAGAAACAGCCTAATTGATATGCAGCGGAAGATAAACTACAACAAGCAAGCCATAATCAAGTATGCAATAGCATTAACGTTTGAAGATTAATAGCAGCTAGGTAGTAGGATCAGGATGGAAGATAGTATGAAGCCAATCAACAATAGTAGTCAAGCAATGAAGTCAATCGGATAAAACAATAAGCAATGACTTCATGAAGACAAACTCAAAGTAAAGGAGGGAAGAGATAGAACCAGTTGCTCGTTGAGGACACAGGATTTGTTGGACCAGTTCCAGTTGCTGTGACAACTGTACGTCTGGTTAGGGAGGCTGAGATTTAACTCAGAAGACCGTGTCTTCACCTTATTCCCCTTGAGCTAAGGTCACTTAGTCCTTGCCCAATCACTCTGGTAAGTCTTCAAGGGAGACTTCCAAACCTTCACAGACTTTGTTCACTCGGCAATCCACAATGACTCTTGGATGCTCAGAACGCGACGCCTAACCGGCTGGAGGATACACAGTCCTCAAGTGTAATAAGTCTTCAGGTCACACAGACAGAAAGACTTTAGTGATGCCTAACACTCTTTGGCTCTGGGTGTTTGGGCTTTGTCCTCGCAGGGATTTCTCTCTCTCAAATGCTTCGAGGTGGGTTGCTCTCAAACGACAAAAGCCGTATACAAACTCTGAGCAGCCACCAATTTATGGTGTAGGGGTTGGGCTATTTATAGCCACCAGGCAACCCGACCTGATTTGTCCAAAATGACCCTGGGTCACTAAGGAACTGACACGTGTTCCAACGGTCAGATTTCAAACACACACGGCAACTTTACTTGGGCTACAAGCAAAGCTGACTCATCCAACCCTGGATAAGATTTGCTCTCATTGTCTTCGCTCGAAGACATAGGATTTGGGTTGAGCATCACTTCAGTCACTCTGACTTAGTTCACTTGGACCCCACTTAACAGTACGGTGGTTCCTATGATTCAACAAAGAAGAAAGGAAACGACGAAACCACACAGTCTTCGCGCTCCATTGTCTTCACGTAATGTCTTCTCATGTCATAGTCTTCAATATGAATATCTTCTCATACCACCATTGTCTTCAATGTCTTCATACATTTTTAGGGGTCATCTCCGGTAGGTAAACCGAATCAATGAGGGACACTACTTGCGTTATCCTGCAATTCTCACAAACGCATTAGTCCCTCAACCAACTTTGTCATCAATACTCCAAAACCAACTAGGGGTGGCACTAGATGCACTTACAATCTCCCCCTTTTTGGTGATTGATGACAAACTGGTTGAAGTTTTCAATGGGGATAAAGTATGTGAAATTGTAAGGATAGGAATTGTCTTCATAAGTAGCAAGGGCTCCCCCTGAAGATGTGCATATTAATAATTTGCTTTTGGATTGCAAATGCACATGGCAGGTTGTACTTATGGAGATCCACTTCAACTTATGAAGATAATTCATCATGCATGAAATGATATAACAAGTAGAATGACATGCATAATGAAAAATGGACGTCTGCAGGATGATCTAAGTGCGGAAGTTATCATCGCATCAGGTAAAGCAAACACGTAGAAGAAGTAGCAGACGACCATCAAGTTTAGGTGTTACAACTCAAAGAACCAAATGTATTAAAATGCAAGAGTTGTAAGCACGCAGCAAAATATAATGCAACCGCCCATATGAACCCGGTTGAAGACTATCAACTCATACGCTTTGTCAGGACCCCGACTCAATGCCACATCGATCTAGCATGTAACACCTCATATCACTTTGCGGCCTCACGCACGGTATTCCCACGGGTGTCGCCTTACCTTTGCCCGGGACCGTTTGCGCCTTTTGGCACACGTATATGATAGTGTCGCTAGCATCCATATGATAAGGAGCCCGGGCTGACATGGCTAGTTGTAAACCCAAAGTGGCACAGACTTACAGGGACAGGCATCCATGACCCAGCATCGAACGTGTCGGTCATCAGCGAGTGAATCCAGGCTGTAGCACTGGGCTAGCAGGACTCCGGTATTCATCGCGTGACATTTCCCCGAAGGGACAGACACAGGAACGAAGAAGGACACATGCCGGCCAGCCTAAGTGTTCCGGAGCAGTAGCAAGCTACCATGGCTCGGTGGAAACACTAGGAGACATTTCCCGGTAAGAGAGGCTACTAAAGATAAACAACTAGATAGTCAGATCCCACACATACCAAGCATTTCAATAACATACACACAATATGCTCGATATGTGCAAACACAACATGGCATCACAACATGACTCTACGACTCAAGTATTTATCCAATAGGCTCCGAGGAGCGAGATATTACAAACATGAGTCTCATGACCCAACATTCAGAGCATACAAATAAAAGCACAAGCAGAAGCTATCATGTCTGAGTACAGACATCTATAAATGAAAAAGGCTGAGAAGCCTGACTATCTACCAGATCCTGCCGAGGCACAAGATCGTAGCTGAGGTAACAAGCTAAACGTCGAAGTCCACGCGGAACTACTAGCGAGACCGAAGTCTCTCTGCAAAAACATAAATAGGCAAACGTGAGTACAAATGTACCCAGCAAGACTTACATCAGAACTATCTACATATGCATCATTATCAACAAAGGGGATGGTGGGGTTTAACTGCAGCAAGCCAGCTTTGACTCGGTGGCTATCCTGAACTACGACTGCAAGTAACTCTTTTGAGGTGGCGCACACGAGTCCACATATTCACCATATCAATACACCACTATGGATCCGCTCCCGTCTCCCTACGAGAACGCCATCCATAGCACTCACGCTTATCTTGCGTATTTTAGAGTATCCACTTTCACTTGTCTATGAACTGATATAAGCAACCCAGAAGTCCTTTTCCGCGGACACGGCTATTCGAATAGATGATGATAACCCTGCAGGGGTGTACTTCTTCACACACGCTCTCACCACTTACCGCCGTTTACACGACATGTACTCGGCAACCTTCAAGCGGAAGCCCAACGTGGGTGTCGGCCACGGCCTACCTAAACACTCGAGTCTCTAGTCCAGGTTTATCGCCTATTCGGGTTCCATCCATGAGGAGATCCGGCCGGAGTTTCGCTCACAGCCCCAAACGATGTGAACAGGGTTCCGTGACACCAAACGGGCGCCCGGTATACCCGGCCACGTGCCTACCGCATCACAGCCCACCCCTACGGTCAGCGCTGCGCACGGCCTCCAGCATACTACAAACACCAGAAACTACTTGCAACTCCTGGACAGAGGACAAGGGTGATTAAGAAGCCGAGAGGGTCCATTGGTTTCGGGCCCAATGCGTGGTAGTAGCTGAATCATGGATCACAAACACAGAACTCAGTTCCTGAGGACGGCTGCAATGAGACAACCCACCATGTACTCCTACATGGCCTCTCACCGCTACCTTTACCAAATCGTGTTCACACGCTTAGCTCACACACCGTAGGACATGTTCACACACCTCTGATTCATCCCGGATGAATCAGACCTGACTCAACTCTAAGCAGTAGCAGGCATGACAAACAAGCATGAATGAGTAGGCACAACAGGGCTCAAACAACTCCTACTCATGCTAGTGGGTTTCAACTATTTACTGTGGAATGACAGGTCATGCAGAGGATAAAGTGGTTCAGCTACCGCAGCAAGTAACAGTTGAATCGTTGTTGTCCTAATGCAGTAAAAGAGAGCAGGAGCGAGAGAGTGGGATTGTATCGGAATGAACAAGGGGGTTTTGCTTGCCTGGCACTTCTGAAGATAGCATTGAGTCTTCATCAGTGTCAACGATCACATCATCGGTACAGCGTCTACCGAGGGGGAACAACACCGACAAACACAGAAGAAACACGATAAATGCAGTTCACAATATGATGCATGCTATGACATGGCAACATGCTGGTGTTTTGAGCTAATGCAGCTAGCAACAAAGTTAAATGAAGTTGGTTTGAATCCAAGATTCAAATTCAAACTCCATATGTGATTATTCGAATGCCATTTAATTGATTTGACCTGATCAGCAGGTATAAGTTGTTCTAACATGCATGAAAATGGTACAGATGGATAGATTGGATTTTTCTGATCATTTTTCATATATAATTTATTTCATTTGGAGTTACGGTTGAATTTCTATGATTTTTAGAAGTTTTTACAATTTCTGGAATTTCCTGAATATTTATAAAATGAACTAAATTCCAGAAAAGGAATATTGCGTCAGCATGGCGTAAGGCTGAGGTCAGCAGGTCAACTGGGTCGCCCAGGGTCAAACCTGACGTGTGGGGGCCACACGTCAGTGACACAGGTTAGACAGGGGGGGTTAGTTTAGTTTAATTAAAGATTAGGGGCACTAGGGCCCACATGTCAGTGTCAGGGGGTTAGATTAGGTGGTGATTAGCTTAAACTAATCACCTGACGGCGGGGGCCCACCTGTCATAGACCCAGGGGAGGTCAAACCCCTGGTCAAACGACTCAATCCCGCCGGCGTTGAGTCGCCGGCGAGGCCGAGGCGGCGGAGGCCTTCGGGTTTCTTGCTCCGGCGACCAAATGGCCGGCGGAGGGCATCTACGGAATGCCCAGCCTCGCGCGCATCTAACAGGGCAAACGGGAGAAGCTAGGGCGGCCGTAATCCTCGCCGGCGTCGAGCTCAGCGGCTGCCGGACCTCGGGCGTTGGCGGGAACGGTGCTACGGTGCACAAGAGGGGAAACGGAAGGGCGCTGCGGCCTCCTGGGGTTGCGGTGAGCACGACGGTGGGCTCGGGAGCGAGCTGCGGTGGCTGTGGCCACGGCCACGCCATGGCCGGCGGCGAGAAGCTCTCGGCCGCGGTGGATAACCTAGCTACGGCGCGCGAACGACGAAACAGAGAGGGGAAAACGGACGGAGAGCTCACGTAGACCCTGTAGAGGTGGACGGCGAGCTTGAGGGAGGCCGGACGGGGGCGGATTTGACGGCGGCGATCCGCGGTGGCCGAGGAGGGGAACGGCGAAGCTGGCAGCATCCAGGGCTTCCGGAGGGCCGTGGATCGGTGGGGAGGAAGAGGGGGTCGAGGCGGAGCCTTTGAGCGCATCGGCGAGGATAGGGGGTGGCGGTGGCCGCGAGGGAGCTCGTCGGCGGCGGCGGCTCCGTTCGGCGAGTGAGGGAGAGAGGAAGCAGAGGAGGGGGGGAGAGTTCGGGAGGGTGAGGGAGTTCCAGGGGGGTGGCGTGGCACGCATGGAGGCGTCCGGGGTGTCGAGGTGGAGCGGCAAGCAGGAGGTGGCCGGGGCGTGCGCCGGCGTGCGTCGGCCACGCGCCTGTGCCTATTGGCGCGAGGAGGAAGGCGACAGGGGGGGAAGTGGAGATGGGCTGGGCCGTGCTGCTGGGCCAGGTGGGCTACCAGGTGAGCGCCAGGTAGTCCTTCTCTCTCTTTCTATTTCTGTTTTTATTTATCTATTTTGTTCTGTGTTGTTTTAGTTTAGTAAAATACTAAACCATTTTATAAAATCCTGAAAATAGTTATGTGGCTAGAGTTAAAATATACCAAACCACATAAAATGTTCCAGTAATTATTGGACATATATTATTTATATATCAAATATATATCCAATGCAAATAGCTATTTATTTAATTCAAAGGCCCAAAATAAGTAACTCTGAGATACCAAAAATATTGTTTTGAGTTTTACCTCTTTGCAATATTTTCAGAGACTAAGAGGAACATTTTCTTGGACTTCTTTGAGGAGATTTTAATGTTGATCATTTTTAGAAGGTTTCTGAGGCTTTGAAAATTCCTCAATTCAAATTTCATTTGAATTAAAACATGATGCTCACATGAGGTCTAGCCTAGTGCATAACAGGACCAGTGATGTGACAACTCACCCCCACTAAACAAAAATCTCGTCCCGAGATTCAAGCGTAGGGTAAGGTGAAGGGGGAACGCAACTAGTACAATCTTCACGATCCAGGTTGCACTTCATAGGAACGTTGATTCGATCACCATCATTTTCTCGAAGTCTTGCTCTGAGAACTCCAACTAACATGACAACGAGAGGAAAGGAAAGACCCTAAAAGAATCATTCTTCTCGGAGGTCGAACAACTCAGGAGTAACTCTCGGGATGAGACATAGCAATATCTCTTGAGCTGAGAGACGAAGCACAGATCTGAAGAAATGGAGTGAGACAGATGACGAGGGTTCACTAGGTAGACAACAACTTCACACTTAAGGTGGTAATCGTTTGTCAACGTAGCGAGGAGTTGAATTGCCATGATACCATAACGATGCACCTTAGGGAAGGTGACTCGTAGATATATCCCCTTAAGTGGCAAAAAGAATTACCTTTGATTCAAAGATCATTGAAACTCTTTATACCAGCCTAAGGCAATCACAAGCGATCATTTGGAGGGGGTCGGTAGAATGGCATACTCGGACTTGGATGATGTGGATTACCTTGTTGAAGACAACGTAATGGATGAATTTGCTTATCACCGGAAATGGAAGAGACCCATGGTAGAATGGCACAATGGCGGTGCAAGCTGGGAACAGAATGCAAATGCTGGGAATGATTCTGGTAACTGGGGAAGAACCCAACAATAGAGAGTGAATTCACTGTTTGAATAGGTCATAGCATTGCCGAGGAAACTGAGAGCAAACCCAGTTAGTGCCGATGATAACACGTAGCGCTTGTGCGTGCTCTCAAGAACTTGAGCATTTCCACATTCATCAAGGTTTTACCAATATCCGTGTCAAGGATCCTGGCAACACAACTTGCTACCACGATGAATGATGATGGATGATGCAGATGCAAAGGAAGATAACACTTCTCAGATTTCATCTTAGCGAGGCCAAGGAAATAAAATCTGGATGATCGACCGAGAGACATTTAGCACTCCGCTTCTAATGTTCTTCTTGATGTGCTAGTGTAACCCATTCATAGATATGGTTTGATATCTAGAACATCAAGTAAAGGTCGGACTTCGGGAGCACAAGAATCCATAAGGAACAACTAGGGAGGTAAATCCTACGAAATCCTTATGGGGAGGTGGCCAACTTCCTCAATCAAGATATTATAATAACAGGTCTTCCGGCTGGGTGTGTTGGCCACGACATCCACTTTACCGGTTTCCAAGGGATCGATATTATAGTTCTTGGAAAATGTTCCAAACCATCATATCTGCCTGAGATTCAGATCTGGTTGGTGTCAGGATATTCCAGACTCATCGAGTCTAGGAAGAAAAACGAAAGTTTGCAACACAAATCGACGAGATGACGTTGCGAGATTCTCGGGGAATGAACTACGATAGTAAGCTCCAAAACATGAGCTGGTTCTGCTACACACATGTGAACACGCTGTCCCAGACAAGCATGACCACATAGTAGTCTTATAATAAAACACTACCGAGTTCAGGAGGGGGAACCATCAACGAGGGTATCGAAGTCCTTACATAAGTCCGGATTAGCTCTTATGAAGAAACTCCTTCTCCTTGAACAAATCAATCAGTGGCTTGGTGTGCTAGGGATACATATAGATTGAAGGTTGCAAGTCTTCAAACCACAGCATTCTTCGCACGTGTGCATGACTGATTTGGAATGATTCCAAAGAAAGCAACATTGACTTTCTCGAATCCACGGCGGCAACTTGCATCAGATGCACATGAATTAAAGGAAGTCACTACCTTCATCCAAACATATGCTTCATGAGCTAGCATGAACAAATGCTTTCAAAAGTTTCCAACACTAGCTTAATGTTCAACAAAATCATGGAGGAGATAAGGATGTTGTCAATGGGCTCAACAACAATTCATCTAGGTTTCCTTTTAAAAGGAATTCCATAGTTAAGTGAACACGGTGATAGCATTGGTCAGACCAAAGATGTAATGGTGTATGCTCGAGGGATCAACCACGAATAAGACAACATTACGAGCATCGTTGGTACTGATTTGATTTGACGATAGCCCACACTCAAATCAAAGGATTGATAAGACAATAGGTCCAGCAACTGATCACAAGGACCAATCGATGAAGATATCATCTTTCTTCAACACACACTACACAAGAATATCCCTTTGGAACGAACTAAGTCAGGCAAGCTTTTATCTTCCAACTCTCCAAGTTGTTGTCTAGCTTAACCAACTAGCTCAGGGATATCTAACACCGATTCTTGGAGAGAAGGTGGTTCACAAGAAACCAACTTGATCACGAGCTCAACATAACAGTCAGGGAACAACCTGGTAATACTTCCGAGAAGATATTAGGAAAATCACGAACCACCGGTATGTTACTAAGCTCGAGAACAATCTCGCTTTTGAGGGCAAGACGATATGATCAAATGAGTGAGGACTTGACAAGATCCTAACTCATCAATCGAAGGGTGCACCGAAATAAGGACTAGGTAGCACGATCAGTCTTAGAAGGATGATTCAAAAACCAACACGCTAAGAATGAAATTATTATCCTTTAACTACCAAGCAACGAGGTTGCTGGGAGTATTGATTTCACACATCACAATTCATTTGTATTCCGGTTGCATCAACACGAGGGCCGAGGAATGACTAATGATGGTGAGAAGTATCACTACGTCAAAATTCATGAGAGTTGGTGCAGTTCTCATGACAATTCTGACATAAAGGGGGTAATACTCCAAGGTAGAACAGAACCAAAAGCTGGATTGGCATTTGATCTGCGGCATACAACTTCTTTGACTCAATCCTGGATATGGAAGAGGTACTGGAGTTTGTTTCTCCTAGTCATTCCGAACTAGAACGGCTTGACGGACCACAAGAATAACGAGCATCGGTGAACACGAATGCACGACATCAACTTGACTATCAACTGCTGGACAAGGGTCAAATACAACTACAGAGGGACAACTCAAAAGAACATATGATTTCCTGAGTTGTGGATGCATGGTTTAGCATGTCGAACGAAGTTCAACATATTTCTTCCGGATAACCCATGTAGAAAGGTAGAACTGGCAGAGCCACAATATATAATGGAGAACTCATCAAGAGCACTCTGGTTGTGATCGTTCAGTTCAACGAGGAACTTCTGCCATAAGTAGTTCATGGTATTTGGAAGAAGAAGATACCATGGACTTCAAGGACTATCGCAAAGGTTACTAATAACCTAAGGGAGCTAGCAATTACTATCAACATGAAGTAAGTAGGGTGGATCTCGGGTTCAAGAACGCATGAATAGAATACCTACTAACTAAATGGCATCGCGGGATGCTTTCGATAATGACGGCCAGAATCATCACACTGGGAACACAAAACATGGCTAGACTACTAGATGATCCCCTGAGACACCTAGGGTCATAATAATAACTCCAACATAAAGGTCGAGGCAGTAGAATACCTCAACTCAACAATTAGTGTGATTGAGCTAGCATAAAGGAACATCGAAACCAGAGGGAAAGGATTTGCAAATGCATCAGACTATTTAGAAACCTGTAATGACTCGGACAGCATAACGACTGTAAATGCTCAGAAAAGATTTGAGACATTCACAAAAATGGTGGCATAACCACTCAGAGGCACAATATCAAGGTCTCGAGATCAACAGTTAACATACAGAAGTAGTAGGAACTGAAACGAGGCTTAAGTCCAACAATCTATAAGTCTACGGATTAGTAACACGTGATCCTAATAGAAAGAAGAGATAGCCTAGTTCTTAATCCCCGTAGAAGAGAAGATGATGACTCAGATCAGAAGGCCATGAGGTATAAGGAGTAAAAAGAGCCTTACGTTCCATCCCACAATCAATTCCCTCATATAACTAAAGAATTTCTAGACTCAACTTCGACCAGTTTGGCTTGGTAATCCTACAGGCAGTCAAGCTCTGATACCAACGCTGTCAGGACCCCGACTCAATGCCACATCGATCTAGCATGTAACACCTCATATCACTTTGCGGCCTCACGCACGGTATTCCCACGGGTGTCGCCTTACCTTTGCCCGGGACCGTTTGCGCCTTTTGGCACACGTATATGATAGTGTTGCTAGCATCCATATGATAAGGAGCCCGGGCTGACATGGCTAGTTGTAAATCCAAAGTGGCACAGACTTACAGGGACAGGCATCCATGACCCAGCATCGAACGTGTCGGTCATCAGCGAGTGAATCCAGGCTGTAGCACTGGGCTAGCAGGACTTCGGTATTCATCGCGTGACATTTCCCCGAAGGGACAGACACAGGAACGAAGAAGGACACATGCCGGCCAGCCTAAGTGTTCCGGAGCAGTAGCAAGCTACCATGGCTCGGTGGGAACACTAGGAGACATTTCCCGGTAAGAGAGGCTACTAAAGATAAACAACTAGATAGTCAGATCCCACACATACCAATCATTTCAATAACATACACACAATATGCTCGATATGTGCAAACACAACATGGCATCACAACATGACTCTACGACTCAAGTATTTATCCAATAGGCTCCGAGGAGCGAGATATTACAAGCATGAGTCTCATGACCCAACATTCAGAGCATACAAATAAAAGCACAAGCAGAAGCTATCATGTCTGAGTACAGACATCTATAAATGAAAAAGGCTGAGAAGCCTGACTATCTACCAGATCCTGCCGAGGCACAAGATCGTAGCTGAGGTAACAAGCTAAACATCGAAGTCCACGCGGAACTACTAGCGAGACCGAAGTCTCTCTGCAAAAACATAAATAGGCAAACGTGAGTACAAATGTACCCAGCAAGACTTACATCAGAATTATCTACATATGCATCATTATCAACAAAGGGGATGGTGGGGTTTAACTCCAGCAAGCCAGCTTTGACTCGGTGGCTATCCTGAACTACGACTACAAGTAACTCTTTTGAGGTGGCGCACACGAGTCTACATATTCACAATATCAATACACCACTATGGATCCGCTCCCGTCTCCCTACGAGAACGCCATCCATAGCACTCACGCTTATCTTGCGTATTTTAGAGTATCCACTTTCACTTGTCTATGAACTGATATAAGCAACCCAGAAGTCCTTTTCCGCGGACACGGCTATTCGAATAGATGATGATAACCCTGCAGGGGTGTACTTCTTCACACACGCTCTCACCACTTACCGCCGTTTACACGACATGTACTCGGCAACCTTCAAGCGGAAGCCCAACGTGGGTGTTAGCCACGGCCTACCTAAACACTCGAGTCTCTAGTCCAGGTTTATCGCCTATTCGGGTTCCATCCATGAGGAGATCCGGCCGGAGTTTCGCTCACAGCCCCAAACGATGTGAACAGGGTTCCGTGACACCAAACGGGCGCCCGGTATACCCGGCCACGTGCCTACCGCATCACAGCCCACCCCTACAGTCAGTGTTGTGCACGGCCTCCAGCATACTACAAACACCAGAAACTACTTGCAACTCCTGGACAGAGGACAAGGGTGATTAAGAAGCCGAGAGGGTCCATTGGTTTCGGGCCCAATGCGTGGTAGTAGCTGAATCATGGATCACAAACACAGAACTCAGTTCCTGAGGACGGATGCAATGAGACAATCCACCATGTACTCCTACATGGCCTCTCACCGCTACCTTTACCAAATCGTGTTCACACACTTAGCTCACGCACAGTAGGACATGTTCACACACCTCTGATTCATCCCTGATAAATCAGACCTGACTCAACTCTAAGCAGTAGCAGGCATGACGAACAAGCATGAATGAGTAGGCACATCAGGGCTCAAACAACTCCTACTCATGCTAGTGGGTTTCAACTATTTACTGTGGAATGACAGGTCATGCAGAGGATAAAGGGGTTCAGCTACCGCAGCAAGTAACAGTTGAATCGTTGTTGTCCTAATGCAGTAAAAGAGAGCAGGAGCGAGAGAGTGGGATTCTATCGGAATGAACAAGGGGGTTTTGCTTGCCTGGCACTTCTGAAGATAGCATTGAGTCTTCATTAGTGTCAACGATCACATCATCGGTACAGCGTCTACCGAGGGGGAACAACACCGACAAACACAGAAGAAACACGATCAATGCAGTGCACAATATGATGCATGCTATGACATGGCAACATGCTGGTGTTTTGAGCTAATGCAGCTAGCAACAAAGTTAAATGAAGTTGGTTTGAATCCAAGATTCAAATTCAAACTCCATATGTGATTATTCGAATGCCATTTAATTGATTTGACCTGATCAGCAGGTATAAGTTGTTCTAACATGCATGAAAATGGTACAGATGGATAGATTGGATTTTTCTGATCATTTTTCATATATAATTTATTTCATTTGGAGTTACGGTTAATTTTCTATGATTTATTGAAGTTTTTACAAATTTCTGGAATTTCCTGAATATTTATAAAATGAACTAAATTCCAGAAAAGCAATATTGCGTCAGCATGGCGTAAGGCTGAGGTCAGCAGGTCAACTGGGTCGCCCAGAGTCAAACCTGACGTGTGGGGGCCACACATCAGTGACACAGGTTAGACAGGGGGGGGTTAGTTTAGTTTAATTAAAGATTAGGGGCACTAGGGCCCACATGTCAGTGTCAGGGGGTTAGATTAGGTGGTGATTAGCTTAAACTAATCACCTGATGGCGGGGGCCCACCTGTCATAGACCCAGGGGAGGTCAAACCCCTGGTCAAACGACTCAATCCCGCCGGCGTTGAGTCGCCGGCGAGGCCGAGGCGGCGGAGGCCTTCGGGTTTCTTGCTCCGGCGACCAAATGGCCGGCGGAGGGCATCTACGGAATGCCCAGGCTCGCGCGCATCTAACAGGGCAAACGGGAGAATCTAGGGCGGCCGTAATCCTCGCCGGCGTCGAGCTCAGCGGCTGCCGGACCTCGGGCGTTGGCGGGAACGGCGCTACGGTGCACAAGAGGGGAAACAGAAGGGCGCTGCGGCCTCCTGGGGTTGCGGTGAGCACGACGGTGGGCTCGGGAGCGAGCTGCAGTGGCTGTGGCCACGGCCACGCCATGGCCGGCGGCGAGAAGCTCTCGGCCGTGGTGGATAACCTAGCTACGGCGCGCGAACGACGAAACAGAGAGGGGGAAACGGACGGAGAGCTCACGTAGACCCTGTAGAGGTGGACGGCGAGCTTGAGGGAGGCCGGACGGGGGCGGATTTGACGGCGGCGATCCGCGGTGGCCGAGGAGGGGAGCGGCGAAGCTGGCAGCATCCAGGGCTTCCGGAGGGCCGTGGATCGGTGGGGAGGAAGAGGGGGTCGAGGCGGAGCCTTTGAGCGCATCGGCGAGGCTAGGGGGTGGCGGTGGCCGCGAGGGAGCTCGTCGGTGGCGGCAGCTCCGTTCGGGCGAGTGAGGGAGAGAGGAAGCAGAGGAGGGGGGGAGAGTTCGGGAGGGTGAGGGAGTTCCAGGGGGGTGGCATGGCACGCATGGAGGCGTCCGGGGTGTCGAGGTGGAGCGGCAAGCAGGAGGTGGCCGGGGCGTGCGCCGGCGTGCGTCGGCCACGCGCCTGTGCCTATTGGCGCGAGGAGGAAGGCGACAGGGAGGGGAAGTGGAGATGGGCTGGGCCGTGCTGCTGGGCCAGGTGGGCTACCAGGTGAGCGCCAGGTAGTCCTTCTCTCTCTTTCTATTTTTGTTTTTATTTATCTATTTTGTTCTGTGTTGTTTTAGTTTAGTAAAATACTAAACCATTTTATAAAATCCTGAAAATAGTTATGTGGCTAGAGTTAAAATATACCAAACCACATAAAATGTTCCAGTAATTATTGGACATATATTATTTATATATCAAATATATATCCAATGCAAATAGCTATTTATTTAATTCAAAGGCCCAAAATAATTAACTCTGAGATACCAAAAATATTGTTTTGAGTTTTACCTCTTTGCAATATTTTCAGAGACTAAGAGGAACATTTTCTTGGACTTCTTAGAGGAGATTTTAATGTTGATCATTTTTAGAAGGTTTCTGAGGCTTTGAAAATTCCTCAATTCAAATTTCATTTGAATTAAAACATGATGCTCACATGAGGTCTAGCCTAGTGCATAACAGGACCAGGGATGTGACATGCTTCTCCCCCTTTTGTCAGTAATGACCAAAAAGGTTTGAAGACATAGAGCATCTACTCGTCTTCTTGATGAGTAGGTGAAGCAGCAGGGTTGTTATCGTTGGGTGGCGGTGCAGAGGAACTTGGTGCAGTGTCGATGCACGCAGTAGTTGGAGGTGGTGAAGTAGCGTCACCTTCATCATCGATCACTCTGGCATTAACTGTTGCCGTGGAGGAGGAATATTCAGAGTCTTCAAGAGATGGAGTTCTTTGTAAAACAGCATTCCGTGGAGGAGTGGAGTCAAACTGAAATCTTTCATTGAAGCCATCGTCTTGAAGATCTGCTTCAGCACTAAGCAGGGTCAAACTCTTCCATGATCTCCGGCAAGTTTCATGAGCAACAAAGGCATTCTTGGTGGCAAGGTTGCGAATGCGATTGACATCCACCAAGATGCTTTGCATCTGTCTCTTGAGCCAAAAGTGATGTTTATCCTGTTTTTGATGAAGGGCCACAAGAAGTTCTCGGTCATTGAGAACGCGAGAACGCTTGTGAGGCCTTTGGGCAATGGTGCTTTTAGTGGCTTCAGTGGGCGCTCTGTGAGGCAGACGAGTGTTACCAGCAAATGGATAGATTCGTGTTGCTGCTTGAACACCTTCAATAGGTTAAGTGAAGCTTTGGCGCTCGGCATTCCAAAGACAAAGAGGCTTCTTGGCAGGGTCAGAATATATAGCATCAACTGACATATCAACTTCTGGTAGAAATATTATATGATTGCGAGTAGAGGGTTGATAGTTGACAGTAGAGTGTCGCTTTATGAGGCGCATGACCCATGGAGCATAAAACTTTAGACCAAAGAGATCAGAACCAGAGGCAGCCAGTTGTCTGATGAAGAAATCTTGTGCATTGAAACTGATGCCATTGTAAATGTAGAAGACCAAAGTCTTCATAGCTCCTTCAAGCTTTGCCGCTGATGAATGTCCTTTGATAGGCCATAGAGTCCGCCTGATGATATGATATATGGTGCGTGGCAGATACTCAAGGTCTTCAACAAAGAACTCTGTTGGATAATCAGCATCACGGGGCAAAGGCTTCATCATGCTCAGCATCTGACTCATATTGGGTTCAGGCTTATGAAAGATGCTCTCTACAGCATTGCGGTGTAGCTGACAGTCAGGTTCATACAGTTCTCCGGGAGTGGACAGGCCTGTAAGCTCGATAATATCCATAGCTTTGGCTTCATGATGAACGTTTCTGGTCATCCACTCGAGAACCCAAGTCTTTGTATCTCTGTTGTAGCCGTGAATGTGCAGAGTGGCATAGAATTGAAGCAATAGCTCTTCATTCCAATGTTCTTTGTCTGTCACAAAGTGGAGCAGACCAGCATCACGAAAGCAATCAAGTGCTTCTTCTAAGCATGGCAGTCCAGTAATGGCTTCAGTGTCAAGGCGCATATGAGGGAAAATGCGCCCTTGATCATATAACATGCATGAGTAATAGCTTCTCTGTTGATAGCTCCAGAACCGATCTGATGCTATCCTTGGCTTCGTGTAGGGGTTCTTCGAGCTGTCAAAGAATGTGTTGTGACTCTTGAAGCCATTAGCATTGAAGGACCCGGGGGAGTTGGCAGTACCTGGAAACCTTGGCAACCTGGGCTTTGGCTTCTGCACTTGAGGCCTATGCTCAATATGATAGTCAAATTGCGGTCCTGAGGCAGAGGGTGGAGGCACCAGAACGGGCCGTCGGACAGTAGTGAGCTGACCATGACTGTATGCTTGCTCAATTGTGTGAGGTCTTGGAGGCGGAACAGGAGCAGATGCAACATCGGAGGCAGGCTGCACGACAGGTGCTTCGGGAGCAGTTGTCATGTTGACTTCAGGTGCAACATCCTCATTGGCTTCGGGTGCAGCATCCTCATTGACTTCAGGTATAGCATCCTCATTGACTTCAGGTTCAGTAGCCACATTTGCTTCAGGCACAGTTAGTGTAGGCTCCACATTAGCATCAGCCATGACTACGTCACTGGCTGTATTGACGTTGGTGGTGGCAGCCTCAACATTTTCAGCCTCCACTTGAGGAGCTGGAGGGTCAGACACATACACGTTCAGATCATGAACTGCTTCTTCTTGAATGGGGGGAGTAGAGACACATTCTTCTTGACGCTCTTCATCGGCTGATGCAGCTGGATTGTCTTCAGCAGCATGTGCTTCAGACTCGGAGACATTCACAGTTGGAGCAGGTTCAGAAAGTACTTGCCGTGCAATAGGTGAATGTTACACTTCTCCTTCTGGAATGCTCGACAGAGGGACTTCAGGTCTTTGTCCTTTGCGAAGCCTGCGAAGAGCTGGCTTCACTTTAGGAGATGGAGTTGGCTAAGCCTGAAAGTCTTCATCCTCTTCTTGCACGTTGGGGGTAGCTTGTTGTTGTTGTAGGGGAGTACTGGGGGAGTCTTGTTCTTGTGGGCGATCAGCCCATGAATCATCCTGTGCAATTGGCGTCAGAGGACGACCAATGATGATGAGTTCGCTGTTCGTACGAACAGGCGATGATACCACATTGTATTCGATCTGAGGAAGAACTTCATCATCTTCAACATTGTCATGATGACCAATGTCTTCAGCAGTGGTGGGTTTAGCTGCTGGAATATCTTCAGCTTCAGGAGCCTCTGTGGAAGCAGGCTCATGCACAGTCATGCGAAGTCCTTGGGATGCAGATGCAGGATGAATCACTGAGATGGGTTCAACAAAAAGGGGCTCTATGGGAGCAGCCCGATTTTTCTTGGTCTTGCGCTTCTTCTTGGAGGGAGCGGCATCAGAGGCTTCGGTATTCTTCCTCTTTCTGGCTTCTGCCTCTCCAGCCCTTGTTTTCTTCTGTTCAGAAGCGGTTGTGGTGACCTTTGGCTTCGAGCCAGTCATGCTACTTGGGAAGATAATACGTGGAGCTTCTTGGCTTGAAGGCGCAGGTTGATCAGCAGGAAACTTCTTCTTTTTCTTTGCAGCCATTCTGGGATCAATGCCAGGACGGCCAAGTGACTTGCGCTTCTTAGCCTCATTGTAGGCAAGCACACACTTATCAGCCAAACTCTTCATGCGCTCACGAGAGCCTTGAGCTTCTTGGCGCTTCTTCTGAAAAGCTTCTTTAAGCTCATCTAGCATGACCTTAAAGTTTCTGACGTCTTGAACACTTAGCTTGGCCACATGCTTCTTTAATTGAGCCTTATCATAATCAATCTTGTGCTTGAGCTCAACAATTCTCTGAGCGAGAGCCAGCTCAGAAGCAATGGCGCCATTGAAAGAGACGCTGAGGCCAATTGGAAGCTATAAATCTTCAAAGCTAACATTGGGTGTGTCGAACCATTCATCAATGAAGTTGTGGATGATGGCCACATCAAAGAGAGGCAAGTTGTTGAAGATTTCTGCTTCTTCCTTGCTCTTTATCAGCTGCTCAAGAGCATCATCCGCAAGATCTTCATCACTTGATAGATCAATGGGTTCTTCACGCAGAATAGCAACAGGAGTCAGAGCTTGATCAGCATGCCTGACAAGTTGCTTTTTCTTCTCCGTCCTCTTGGAGATACGGGATTGATCTTTAGACTGCACACTGGCTTTAGGAGGTGCAGTCGACAATGGCTTCACACGAGAAGCTTTTGGTGGTATGGGTTTAGAAGCCTTTAGCTTCTTTTGCTTCTGTGGCTTCGAAGGAGGAGCTGGGGCTTCATCAGAATCAGCCTCATTGTCAGAATGATCCACTTTGGCACCTTGTACCAAGATGTAGGAGATGAGGCCATCAAGGTTTGCAAAGGGGCCAATTCTATTTTCTTCAGCTTCACGAGTCCCATCCTCACGGGGAGCAGAGGGACCAGGATTGAAGTCCAATCCCCATGACTTCTTGTTTTCCCTTGCTGAAGACACAGCAAACTGGAAGTTGCGCTTGAAGAGATTGTCGTCGCGACACCAGAGTAATGATGATGGGTCGGCTTCTTCAGGCTGTGGTCCATGGACCATGCAAGGATAGAATTCTTGCTCAATGGCTTCAGCTCTGTTCTTGGGTTGAAGGCCTTGATAGAGAATATCGCCCCAAGGACTCTTGATAGCATTTTTCTCTGCATATTCCTTGGTGACGAACTTGTACTTGAACCATTCTTCAGCCCAATAGCGTCGAATCCATTGGATTCGTGTCTTGTGCTGATGATAAGTCTCTTCAGGGTCTGTCTTGTACAGTTCTGCTAGGTCATCAGGCAGATCTTTGGATGTTCTTCCTCTGCGATGTCTGCCACCCTTCCTTGTTGATTTTTCTGCAGCCATGAACTTCAAGCTGAATGGCTTCAATACGTTCAAAGGCTTCAGAGATTTACGCTTGCTGGTCAAGCAGGAACTGGCTTCAGGAGAATTGATATGATGTTGTAAGTATTCTACAAACGAATGCAGACTATGAGAACCAAGGGATTCTCCCACGGACATGTACCTGTGACAGCATTAGAGATGCGAGGGAAGGGGAAGAGGTCATATGCATTCTCAGAAGATTTTGAAGATAAATCAGTTTGAAGACATTGACCTCATGATGCAAAGACATTCACTTATATGTGGTGAGTTGGTTCCAGATTTGTACCAATCCGTGAATAAGTACAAGTGAGAAATCAAACTAGATAGGAAATCTAAGTGAATAGACTAGGCATTATGAGATGCAGATAGAATAGATCTAACATTTAGTAGGCAGAAACCACTTTCCGTAAGTAGGATGAATCTATAAAGATCAAAAAGGTGGTAAAAATAGAGTTATAATTACCGCACGAAGAACTGCTAGATGGGAAGAATGAGAGACCGAGCAGTTCAGCCTACCGTGCCCTAACTTGGCGACGGAGGACACCTACGGCGACGGCAGAGAGAAAGATGTCCGCGGCCGGCGTGAGGACGGCGTCGGAGAAGTCGCGGCAGCTAAGCGCTTCGTCATCGGCGCCGTCGAGAGCTAGCGGTGGCGCTAGGGTTTTGACAGAGGTGGAGAGGTGGAAGAAGGATTTCTTTACCGCAGGGGACACATATTTATAAGTAGGTGTGCAGCACAGCGCAATTACGCAGGTGCCCCTGTCTGTTCACATCCGTGGGGTACGTGGCAAGCATGCAACATATTTAGAATTGTCCCATGTTCCCACGCCCGCCAAGTATGTCGGATGTTCATTCCGGCTTCTCCGGATATTGACAATTAAGATGATTCATTTAAATAGAACTTGAGGTTTGTCTCTGTGTCTTCTGCTGACAAGGATGCAGAGAAGACATTCGACAGTTTCAATAGAATGCATATGATTTGGACAGATAGAGTTGAGATAGTAAGCAGTGAGAGATTAGGGTCCGATCACATTCACTTAGTTCAAAAGATTCAACAGTGAAGACATAGCTATAAGTGAATGTTGTAGAGGACAGAACGCTAGTATATATATATGCAATCAAATCACTATAGCGCAGAAAAATCACAAAGATAAATTGAAACTGAAGACAAACCAAATGCGAAATCTTTGGAAAATAATGCCATGAGTGGAGCACTTCAAACAGAGAAATTTGGTGGTGGCGTTACCCACCGTATAGGAAGTATTAGACCCAGACACGGCGCACAATTATCGTGGCGCTCCGAAGTCAAATTCCATGTTAATGTATTCACACTCAGAGTGTAAATCTTCATTGATTGAAGATATATATTACTTTGTGTGTTACACATCTAAGTCATCAACATGCATAAGTGTTATGATGTGTGCCTGATCACAGGACATTCGAGGATTCCAAGATATTTAGCTCACACCGTAACTTGCAAAACCTTTTCTCGTCCAAGGGCTTTGTGAAGATATCTGCCAGTTGCTCTTCAGTGTTGACGTGCATGATATCTATATATTTCTTCATAACATGATCTCTGAGAAAGTGATGACGTATTTCAATGTGCTTTGTCTTCGAATGCTGGACTGGATTGTTGGCAATCTTGATGGCACTTTCGTTGTCGCAGAAGAGAGGGACTTGCCTCAGATCGATGCCATAGTCCTTGAGAGTTTGCTTCATACACAGAAGCTGAGCACAACAAGATCCAGCAGCAATGTATTCAGATTCAGCAGTTGAGAGTGACACACAGTTCTGCTTCTTTGAAGACCAACATACAAGTGATCGACCAAGAAAATGACATGTGCCTGATGTAGACTTGCGATCCACTTTGTCACCAGCATAATCAGCATCCGAGAATCCAACCAGATCAAACCTTGAGCCCTTTGGATACCATAATCCTAGTGTTGGGGTGTAAGCCAAATATCAAAGAATCCGCTTCACAGCTAAGTGATGCGATTCCTTTGGTGCCGCTTGGAATCGAGCACACATGCAAACACTAAGCATAATATCTGGCCTAGATGCACATAAATAAAGCAAAGAACCAATCATGGAGCGGTATACCTTTTGATCGAACTCTTTACCATTGTCGTCGGGACCAAGATGGTGCTTGGCTGGCATTGGCGTCGTGTAGCCTTTGCAGTCTTCCATTCCAAACTTCTTCAGACAATCTTTGAGGTATTTTTCTTGATATATGAAGATGCCATTTCGTTGCTGACGAATTTGAAGACCAAGGAAGAAATTCAGCTCTCCCATCATGGACATTTGATATTGCTCTTGCATCATGTACCCAAACTCATCACTGTACTTCTGGTTGGTGCAGCCGAAGATTATGTCATCCACATATATTTGGCACACAAACAGTTCACCATCATATGTCTTCATGAAGAGTGTGGGATCGAGAGATCCAGGTTTGAAGCCTTTGCTCTTCAGGAAGTCTTTGATTGTATCATACCAGGCACGAGGAGCTTGTTTGAGGCCATACAGTGCTTTGTTCAGTTTGTACACCATATCAGGATGTTTTGGATCTTCAAAGCCAGGTGGTTGTGCAACATACACTTCTTCTTCAATCTTGCCATTTAGAAATGCACTCTTTACATCCATTTGATATAGCAAGATGTTGTGATGATTAGCATAGGCTAGCAGTATGCGAATAGCTTCAAGCCTGGCAACAGGAGAAAATGTTTCATCGAAGTCAATTCCTTCAACTTGAGTATATCCTTGAGCCACAAGACGAGCTTTGTTTCTGACGACTTGACCATGCTCATCTTGCCTATTTCGATATATCCACTTTGTTCCAATAATGTTATGCTTGTGAGGGTTAGGTCGCTTGACAAGTTCCCAAACATTATTCAGCTTGAACTATTGAAGTTCTTCTTGCATGGCTTGAATCCATTCAGGTTCCATAAAAGCTTCAACAACTTTCTTGGGTTCTGATATTGACACAAATGAAAAATGCCCACAGAAATTTGCTAGCTGTGTTGCTCTTGAGCGAGTGAGCGGACCAGGTGCATTGATGCTGTCAATAATCTTCTCTATTTGAACTTCATTTGCAACACGAGGATGAACAGGACAAAGATTCTGCTCTGGCTGATCATTGTCATCATTGGGAGGATTGTCTTCGGTCTGAGCATTGTCTTCAGGTTGATTTGGTGCAGAGATGATAAGTTCCTCTTCAGGCTATGCTTCAGAGGGCATGATCTCACCAGTTCCCATCAACTTGATAGATTCATAGGAAGGAGCTTCATCAAGTGTACTTGGCAGAATTTCTCTTTGTGAACCATTGGTTTCATCAAATCGCACATCCACTGTTTCAACAATTTTGTAGTGGAAGAGGTTCAAGACTCTGTAAGAGTGCGAATCCTTTCCATAGCCAAGCATGAAGCCTTCGTGAGCTTTGGGTTCAACTTTTTACTTGTGATGGGGATCCTTGATCCAACATCTAGCACCAAAGACTCTGAAGTAGCTAACATTTGGCTTCTTGCCAGTGAGGAGCTCATAGTATGTTTTCCCCAGAAGCTTATGGATGTAGACACGGTTGATGATGTGACAAGCTGTATCAATGGCTTCAGGCCAGAACTTTCTTGGTGTCTTGTACTCGTCAAGCATTGTTCGAGCCATCTCGATGAGGGTTCTGTTCTTGCGCTCTACAATGCCATTTTGCTAAGGTGTGTATGGAGCAGAAAACTCATGAGTGATTCCCATTGTATCCAGATAAAGATCAAGCCCGGTGTTCTTGAATTCAGTGCAGTTATCACTTCTGATATGCTTGATCTTGACACCATAGTTGTTCATTGCTCGATTGGCGAATCGTCTGAAGACATCTTGTACTTCAGTCTTGTAGAGAATTATGTGCACCCATGTGTATCTTGAGTAGTCATCAACAATGATGAAGCCATAGACACACGCCATTGTTGTGAGGGTGGAGTAGTGGGTAGGTCCAAATAAGTCCATGTGAAGCAGCTCGAAGGGTTGAGATGTTGTCATGATTGTCTTCGAGGGATGCTTGGCCCTTGTCATCTTTCCAGCTTCGCAGGCACCACATAGATGATCTTTCTTGAACTTGACACATTCGATGCCTATGACATGCTTCTTTTTGATGAGAGTATGCAAGTTCCTCATGCCAGCGTGCCCCAGCCTTCGATGCCAGAGCCAGCATTCTGAAGCTTTAGCAAGAAGACATACGGCAAGTTTTGGACCTGCTAAAAAATCTACCATGTATACATCACCTTTCCTATACCCTTCAAAGACTAGAGATTTGTCAGATTCCATTAGTACAAGGCAACAATATTTTCCAAATATCACAATCATGTTTAAGTCACAAAGCATTGAGACAGACATTAAGTTGAATCCAAGCGATTCAACAAGCATCACTTTATCCATGTGTTGATCCCTTGAGATTGCAACTCTACCTAGACCCAATACTCTGCCTTTACCAGTGTCAGCAAATGTGATTTTACTCTTGTCGGATGGACGTAAGGTTGAGTCCATGAGAAGACTTTGATCTCCAGTCATATGATTAGTGCATCCACTGTCAATAATCCATTCTGAAGATTTTGGTGACATGCCCTACAGTGCAGTTAGGAGGATAGGCTTCACAAGGTATGTTGTGAAGCATAAGCATTTTACACACACATGGATTATAACAGTTTTGATCAAGATTAGCACACAGTATGACAGATAAGAGATTCATATGTGGAATTCATAGTAAGTCATTTTATCATGCGTCCCTTTATGTTTTAGGTCCCCAGCAATTGTATCGGACGCCATTGATTGCTGGCTGGAGACCACATTCTGCAAAAGAGAGTTAGTTCTTCTTCACCACCCACATTTTCAGCGGTGGCTTAGAAGCAATGAGTCTAAGTGCAGCATCTGAGAATTTCGGCTTTGAAGCCCTAGCAAATAGCCTTGCAGGAGATGAATGATACTCATGTGAATAAGCAGAGAAGTTCTTAGTTCTATGAACATATCGATTTGAAGACACACGCTCATATTCATGAGTCTGAGTGTTTAACCTGCAAAACATTGGCGTTAGGGTGACTCAAGTGAGTCCGGTGTTCGCAAGTAGCCGTTGGACCATATGATGCCTTTGGTCTGGGGTTTGTCTTCTTCACTGGTGGTGTCATGATGACATTCACTGGAAGATTTTCAAGGAAGCTTTTGGGTACCCAGATCTTCTTCATAGGAGGTCCATTCCTGCAGTTAGTACCAATATACCTGGCAAACACTTCACCATTCTGATTTTTGAACAGTTTATAGTTTGCATCAAAGGATTCATCAATAATAATAGGATTAGCACAGGTAAATCCAGATAAAGTGGATGGATCCACTGATGGTTCCTTTGCAGCAACCCATGTGGTTTTGGGATACTGCTCAGGCTTCCAGTAGGAACCATCAGCATTCATTTTCCTCTCAAACCCAACACCCTCTTTCCTAGGGTTTCGGTTCAGAATCTGCTTTTTGAGGACATCGCAGAGAGTCTGATGTCCCTTCAAACTTTTGTATATCCCTGTTTCAAGCAATGTCTTCAACCTAGCGTTTTCATCAGCAATACTAGAGGTATCCTCCGCAGAGGTGTTAGTAACCACATCAGTAGTTGAAGACAACGAAATAGCAGTAGTAGTGGAACATTCAGCAACAGATGTAGCGTTATCACGCTCAATGCATTTTAAACATGGTGGTTCGAATCCATCCTGAGCGGGACTGATCTGTTGAGCGGGAAGTGACTCATTCTCTGCTTGAAGATCTTCATGTGTTGCTTTCAATTTCTCAAGCTCTTGCTTCCTTTGAAGATAATCATAGGAGAGCTTTTCATATGTGGTTGAGAGTGTATCATGAAGATTTTCAAGTTCTTGGTACTTAGCATGAAGATTTTTTATGTCTTCAACTAAGGATTGTGAACGTGTCATTTCCGCGTCCAACAGGTCATCGCTTTTGTCTATCAGTTTTTGAGTATGTTCCATAGCCCTTTGTTGTTCAGTTGCAATTTTAGCAAGTGTTTTGTAGCTGGGTTTGGATTCACAATCAGAGTCATCTTCACTTGAAGTTTGAAAGTAAGCATCGCGAGATTTTACCTTGGCACCACGTGCCATGAAGCAGTAGGTGGGAGAAGAATCGTCTCTGTCATTAGCTTCAGCGTTGGTGTGGACGTCATTGTCTTCAGTGTTGAAAATGGACTTGGCGACATAGGCTGTGGCTAGAGCCAGACTTGCAACGCCAGGGTCAGACTCCTCACCAGACTCCACCTCCGCCTCCTCCAAAGCAGACTCCTCCTCTGAATCCATTTCCTTGCCAACAAAGGCACGAGCCTTGCCAGATGAGCTTTTCTTGTATGATGAAGACTTCGAAGAAGATTTTGAGGATTTCTTCTTCTTCTTGTCATCAGAATCATATTCCTTGATCTTCTTCTTCTTCTCATTGTCCCACTATGGACACTCAGATATGTAGTGACCAGGTTTCTTGCATTTGTGGTGGGTTCTCTTCTTGTTGTCATGAGTCGAAGCTTCATCATTTCTTGAGCTGGATCGTGAAGACTTTCTGAAGCCCTTCTTCTTGGTGAACCTCTGGAACTTCTTCACAAGCATGGCAAGTTCCTTTCCAATGTCTTCAGGATCGTCAGAACCGCAGTCAGATTCTTCTTCTTCAGATGAGGAAACAACTTTTGCCTTCAAAGCACGAGTTCGGCCATAGTTGGGGCCATAAATATCTCTTTTCTCAGAAAGCTGGAACTCATGTGTATTGAGCCTCTCAAGTATATCAGACGGATCGAGTGTCTTGAAGTCAGGACGTTCTTGTATCATGAGGGCAAGGGTGTCAAAAGAGGTGTCAAGTGATCTCAGCAGTGTCTTGACAATTTCATGCTTGGTGATCTCAGTGGCGCCGAGAGCCTGAAGCTCATTTGTGATGTCGGTGAGGCGATCAAACGTGAGCTGGACATTTTCATTGTTGTTTCTCTTGAAGTGATTGAAGAGATTGCGAAGAACACTGATCTTCTGGTCTCTCTGTGTAGAGACGCCTTCATTGACCTTTGACAGCCAGTCCCAGACTAGCTTTGACGTTTCCAGAGCACTCACACGGCCATACTGTCCTTTGGTCAGATGACCATAGATGATGTTCTTTGCAGTCGAGTCCAGTTGAATGAACTTCTTGACATCAGTGGGGGTGACACCTTCACCAGTTTTGGGAATGCCGTTCTTGACGACATACCAGAGGTCGACATCAATGGCTTCAAGATGCATGCGCATCTTATTCTTCCAGTAGGGATATTCAGTTCCATCGAACACGGGGCAAGCAGCGGAGACCTTGATTATCCCTGCAGTCGACATAGCTGAAACTCCAGGTGGTTAAACCGAATCACACAGAACAAGGGAGTACCTTGCTCTTCTACCAATTGAAAGTGCTAGTTATCGACTAGAGGGGGGGGTGAATAAGAGATTTTTAGGAAAGTCTTCAAAACATGGAAGTTTCGAAGACAAACGATAGAAACAGCCTAATTGATATGCAGCGGAAGATAAACTACAACAAGCAAGCCATAATCAAGTATGCAATAGCATTAACGTTTGAAGATTAATAGCAGCTAGGTAGTAGGATCAGGATGGAAGATAGTATGAAGCCAATCAATCATAGTAGTCAAGAAATGAAGTCAATCGGATAAAACAATAAGCAATGACTTCATGAAGACAAACTCAAAGTAAAGGAGGGAAGAGATAGAACCAGTTGCTCGTTGAGGACATAGGATTTGTTGGACCAGTTCCAGTTGCTGTGACAACTGTACGTCTGGTTAGGGAGGCTGAGATTTAACTCAGAAGACTGTGTCTTCACCTTATTCCCCTTGAGCTAAGGTCACTTAGTCCTCGCCCAATCACTCTGGTAAGTCTTCAAGGGAGACTTCCAAACCTTCACAGACTTCATTCACTCGGCAATCCACAATGACTCTTGGATGCTCAGAACGCGACGCCTAACCGGCTGGAGGATACACAGTCCTTAAGTGTAATAAGTCTTCAGGTCACACAGACAGAAAGACTTCAGTGATGCCTAACACTCTTTGGCTCTGGATGTTTGGGCTTTGTCCTCGAAAGGATTTCTCTCTCTCTCAAATGCTTCGAGGTGGGTTGCTCTCAAACGACAAAAGCCGCATACAAACTCTGAGCAGCCACCAATTTATGGTGTAGGGGGTGGGCTATTTATAGCCACCAGGCAACCCGACCTGATTTGTTCAAAATGACCCTGGGTTACTAAGGAACTGACACGTGTTCCAACGGTCAGATTTCAAACACACATGGCAACTTTACTTGGGCTACAAGCAAAGCTGACTCATCCAACCCTGGATAAGATTTGCTCTCATTGTCTTCGCTCGAAGACATAGGATTTGGGTTGAGCATCACTTCAGTCACTCTGACTTAGTTCACTTGGACCCAACTTAACAGTATGGTGGTTCCTATGACTCAACAAAGAAGAAAGGAAACGACGAAACCACACAGTCTTCGCGCTCCATTATCTTCACGTAATGTCTTCTCATGTCATAGTCTTCAATATGAATATCTTCTCATACCACCATTGTCTTCAATGTCTTCATACATTTTTAGGGGTCATCTCTGGTAGGTAAACCGAATCAATGAGGGACACTACCTGCGTTATCCTGCAATTCTCACAAACGCATTAGTCCCTCAACCAACTTTGTCGTCAATACTCCAAAACTAACTAGGGGTGGCACTAGATGCACTTACAAAGAGGCTTCAGCCCCAAAAGGGGCAACTCTATTCAACTGCAGGCACAATACTGTTACTATCAGTCTAGACTCTCAAAGAGAACATTGCTCCCAGCATTTCCCGAATATTATGGAAGGCCATCTAGAATAGTTGAAAGCATCCATCTGAAGCGACCCAACAGGCCCGTTGACTGCAAATGTCCCTGCTCCACTTCCCGACAAGGAACATACTGTACTACTCCGTCCGTTCCTAATATATAAGTCTCTTAGAGATTGGAATGCGGACTACATACCAAGCAAAATGAGTGAATGTACACTCTAAAATATGTCTATATACATATGTATGTAGTTCTTATTGGAATATCTAAAATGACTTATGTTTTACCGAAAAGGCTTTCCCCTACTTTATAATTAAAGAAACAATGAACAACACCCGGTCCAAATGCACGCCACCACAAAACACGCACGCACCCAAGGCAGTTTAGGAACAGAGGAAGTAATATACTTATTAAGAAGAATAGAAGAGGAACATGATAACAAAGAGCAAGCACATTTTATATAATACACTATGTGCTGCCCAGCCATGATGAACCAGAGCGCACAGCGAAATACTATTCCTTCATGTCTCTCCATATGTGGCTCACATGCATTTCAAAACTGAAGTACGAACATTTTGCTGTCCAATTGAATCTGTCTCAGTTTTACTAATATCAGCATCATATCAGATTCGAATTTGTATAATTTAAGCTTGCTTGGCTTGATGGGTGGAGTAGTGCTATTACGACACGAACCATGTAGGCTGATCGTGGTCATCATAAAATGGGGAAACCATAAGCATGATGAGTATAGTGTTGACCATGGTTGTGGCATGGTAGATCTGAAGTTGCAAACCGTGCAAAGGGTACTTAGCAGCCGATGTTTGCTTTGAAATAACAACTAAGATTTGGTATGGAACAGAAAGTACAGTCAAGAAGTGACAAAGAAATGCAATTCCTGTTGTCTCTCTCTATAAGTCATGACATGCATTCGGAAACTCAAGTGGGACCTTTAGCTAACCAACTAAATGTGTCTGTTAACTAATATCAGTATCATATCCCAGTCATATGTGAATAGCTAAGCTTTGGAATTATGAGTGTTGTGTTGTTTAGCTAGAAGGGTGGAGTACTACTAGTATGACATAAAGCACCTACGCAGATCATAGTAGGGTAGATAAAAGGGTAAAACCCTAAGCATCAAGTGTAAAATCAGGAAAGTGGAACTAGCTAGATCATCTGGGCTTGTATTGCCAGTATGGCAAGAAAGGGTTCGGAAAGGCTACGGCCCCAAAAGGGGTAGCTCTATTCAACTAAAGGCACAATACTGCTAATATCAGTCAAGACTATCAAAGACGACATAGCTCCCAGCATTTCCTATATATTATGGCAGACTATCTAGAATCGTTGAAAGCATCCATCTGAAGTTACCCAATAGACCTGTCGACTGCAAATGTCCCTGCTCCACGTCCTGACAAGGAACATACTGTACTACTCCCTCCGTACTTAAATATAAATCTCTTAGAGACTCGAATGCTAACTACATACGGAGCAAAATGAGTGGATGTACACTATAAAATATGTCTATATAGATTCGTATGTAGTTCTTATTGGAATATCTAAAAAGACTTATGTTTTACCGAAAAAGCTTTCGTCCCGCTTTATAAATAAAGTAACGATGAACAACACGTGGTTCAAACGCCCGCCACCACAACACACACATGCACCCCGTAAGTGCATCTAGTGCCCCCTTAGTGATTTTGGTGTATTGAAGACTTATAGGTTAAGGGACTGATATGTTTGTGAGTGTACACGGGCTCTATAAGTCGATGAGGAGTTTGATATTTACAGTGAAAGTCGACCCCTAAAAATGAATGTCTTCAGCTGAAGACTTTGGTTCTCTTGAAGACTTTGAAAGTGAAGAAATTGGTGTGACCTTGAAGACTTGGATATTCATGCGAGGATTATGAAGCGTGAAGACTTTTTTTTTCGTAGTTTATTTTGTCTTTCTTGAGTCATAGGAAACACCGTACTATTAAAGGGGGTCGAGGTAATACTAAGGAAACTGATTTCCAAGTGATGCTCATCTCAAAATCCTACACCTACCCAATCCTTTCAAATGAAGCCATTGGAAATCTCATATCAGTTCAGTCAATTTCTTCAGTGACAGAGACGAAGATCTTCTGATCTCTGAGGAATTTGTTCTGACTGAGGAGGTCAGAATTAGCCAGTGCGGATTGCCTACGCAGTGAGGAATATGATAGCCCTGAGGTATTCGAACCTCAAATCAGACCGTTGTTGTGCCACACGCCAGCTGTCCAAGATATCCTACCACCTAACGGTCATATCATTGAAGGGCATTTATGTCTTATCATGTCGGGTTGCTCCCTAGGCTATAAATAGCTGCCCCCTTCAACCTCTAGTGGGTTGGCTGCTCCGAGAGAAACTGACACTTGTTAATTGAGAGCATCCCATCCTTCGAGGACTTTGAGCCAAAATCATCAAGTGAGGAAAACCCAAAACCCAAACCCAAACACCTACAAACCCAAAGTGATTGACCATCACTAAAGATATTGTTCCTGTGTAGGACCAACGCTTGTTACCTTTGAGGATTGTGTATCCTCTAGACGGTTCGGCATCATAGTCTAAGCATCCAAGAGGAATTGGGGATCGCCGAGTGACCAAGTCTGGTGAAGGTTTGGAAGTCACCTGTGAAGACTTACCACGAGTGTTGGGCGAGGTATGTGTGACCTTAGCTCAAGGAGAATACGGTGAGGACTGTGTGTCCGGGACTGTGTGTCCTCGAGTTTAAATACTCAGCCGCTCCAACCAGACATACGAATGCCACATCAGTTGGAACTGGTCTACCAAATCATTATCTTCACCAAGCCTACTGGTTCTATTTCTTAAACACGTTCATTTCCTCATTCATGTGTTGATGAACCTGATCATTACTATTTGAAGACTTTGACTGAAGACTTTCTCTATTTTCTCAATCCAATTTCTTCAGTCACACTGTCTTCAGCCTGCTTATCCTGTGTTTACGCTACTTGTTCTCTATGTTTGTTTTTCATATCATCATGATGACTATGTTGCTACTCTTTTATGCTAACACTTGAGTACTTATTCCGCTACTAGTTGTTCGTGACTTAGGAATTTCCTCACCCTGAAATTCCTTAGGGACGAATTTGTAAAAATTGCGTATTCGCCCCCACTCTAGTCGACTTAACGCACTTGCACACCCAAGGCAGTTTAGGAATGGAGTAAGTACTATACTTATTAAGAAGAACAGAACAGGAACATGATATCAAAGAGCAAGAAGATTTAGATAATACAATGTGTGTTTGCCACCCATGATGAACCAGACCGCACAGAGAAACGCAAATCCCTGATGTCTCTATATATATGGCGCACATGATTTTCAAAATGAATATAGGAACATTAGATGACCAATTAAACATTCTCTGTTTGAGTAATATGAGCATCATATCAGATTCGTATTTTAACAACTAATCTTTGGAATTATGAGTGGCTGGTTGTTTCTCTTGATGGGTTGAGGTCTTGAGGAGCAGTGTTAGCGCGACACGGAGCACCTACGATGATGGTAGTGAATATAAAGGGGGGAAACAATAAGCTTTATGAGTATAGTGACCGTGCCATGGCGGATTTGAAGGTGCAAACCGGACAAAAGCTACTTCACAACCAATGTTTGCTTTCAACTAGCCACTACGATTTGGGTTGGACAAGAAAAGTACAGTAAACAAGTTATGATCTATTTTCTGGGTCAGATAAATAACTTAAGCAGATATGAAAGAGTACCACCTCTCTTGCGACGCCGTGTAGGCCCCTGCTGATATGTTGAGGGTGTTGCAGATGCGATGGCTATCGGCAGCACGGAAGAAGACGTGAGACAAAGACGGCCCGGTCCGGGGATAAGTCTTGTTGCCGTGGACGAGGCGGTCGTAGGAACAGTAATTAAAAGGTGGACAACGGCGCCAATGAAGCGAGAGGATGCAATGAAAGGATCCTGGTCTGGTGCTTTGAATGAGAGACGTCCATCTCTTGAAGTGGACGACAGGGTAGAGGTAGCGGCTACAGCAAGGTGGAGGATGGGGTGGCGGACGGAGGAGGCTGGCCGGTGTGGGGAGGTTGTTGTGGCACCGATGGTGTATGAATGGGGAAATGGAGGGGGAGAGGGAGGGGATCTCAAACTTTGGGACACGCTTGTCTGAAATGTGGGAAAGTTATGAACTTATCCCCTGTTTAAATTTCGACACCTCGTCGGTTGGGGATAGGACGGTAATCTCACATCTCCCCAATATTTGCCGATAGCGATTTCCGGCGAGGAGAGGGTGTTTTGCTACCCACGGTGTATGAACGGGGTTGACAGGTAGGGCGGTTGTGTCATGTCTAAGGGAAGTTACACGCCTACCCCTATTTAAAATATTTGCCTACATCGATTTCGGACGAGGAGAGTTTGTTTTGCCGCTTACATGTATGAAGGGAAAAATGGAGGGAGAGAGAGGTCTTTCGGACGAGTTTGAATCAAACGTGTGTTTGGCGCCCATGTTTGGCGCCCACCATGTCTGAATCGGGAGACAAGCAATCGTGCCACGTCCGTTTGAAGTTACTGACCTACCCCTATCGACAGAAGTGGAAATCTGGCTGATTAGTACGTGAAGTGTCAAGGGTAGACAGTAATTTCCATCTCACAAACACTGGCTACGGGCAGCCGACAAATGATAGTGGGTGTTTTGCCGCTTGGTTCAAAATTTGGGAGAATTAGCATTCACGTTTACCCTAGCCCCTGGCAACTAAATTCGAATCCAATTTGTATTCGATTACGAATATCCATAAATCATTCTACGTTTTGTTATTTATTTCTTCAAAACCACGACAAAGATTTATTCCACCTTTATATATGAATATGATTTAGCAATGTCGTGATCTTCGAATTCAGTAGGTTGGATACACTTTGAGTCAAACAGTTATTTCATCCAATACAATCTGCTCACACGAAAAACAGTTCACCTAATGTCAATCATACAAGTACTGAGGATTACCTAGCCTAAAAAAATCACATCATTACAACACATGGACAACAAAGGGGTCTTACAACATAATCCAATCAGAGACATGACACAACATGCAAGTATACTAATCTAATGATAATTTCAACTGGTATGTAAAGAAGAACTAGTATTACCCTGGGCTTCAGATAGCAGAAGCATCAGGATCTCCTGCATCTTCAAATGCAACATTCTTACTTCCTCCAATTATTTGCTTGTTTGCATAATGCATGCAACTAATTGCATAATTTCCAGCCTCAAGATCAAGATTACCTCTTTTTGCCTCTAGTTGAGCCTCAAGAACTGTAATATCTGTGCTCAGACTAATCTCCAATGGTGTTGCCTCTGAACTGCTACCATCTGGTAACATGGATGGCACACTGGTTCCACAAATAGATTCTGGTATTATACATTGTGTCCTAGTCCGAACGGCATCCTGAAAGGTTTCCGCCGGACATAAGTAAGAGATAGTTATCGCATGATCCAAGCAGTAAGCTTACATGGTAAACGACATATGAATTATTGCCGAGCATGGCAAGCTATATTTGAATGGTTCAAAGCAGCATCAGCCAAAAAAATTAAAATGGTAAGATGAAAGGTAGTGTACCACCACTATATTTAAGTTGCACATGGATATAAGCAGTTGAAATAATCTGAGAAAGCACTTAAACCATATGGCCTCATTTAAACTACGAAGATAGTCTTGTGATGAAGTTCATAGGAAAAGTTAAGGAGTCAAATGAATTAGGCATGCATTTCTTCACGATAGTACAACACACACTGCTGACATATTGGCCAACTCAGGTATAGCCTAACAAGTAACGAACAAGCATTCAAATCAAGAAATACAACAAAGCAGACAACTAAACTATTTGTAATTCTATAGGATGATACGTCCATTTTGCATCATACTTTTATATCGATATTTATTGCATTATGGGCTGTTATTACACGTTATGTCACAATACTTATGCCTTTTCTCCCTTATTTTATAAGGTTTACATGAAGAGGGAGAATGCAGACAACTAGAATTCTGGACTGGAAAAAGAGCAAATATTACAGACCTATTCTACACAACTCCAAAAGTCCCAAAACTTCCACGGAGATCTGTTTTGGAATATATAAAAAATATTGGGAAAAGAAAGCACCAGAGGGGGGGGGGAGCACCAGTGATTGACGAGGGTGGAGGGCGCGCCCTACCCCCTGGGCATGCCCCCTGCCTCGTGGGCCCCCTGGCAGGCCCCCAACTCCCATCTTCTGCTATATGGTGTCTTTTGCCATGGAAAAAATCATAGATAAGCTTTCGGGACAAAGCACCACCGTCTTGAGGCGGAACCTGGGCAGGATCAATATAGGACTCCGGCAAAGCTGTTCTGCACCGACATTGTCATCACCATCGATCCTCTCATCGAGAGGGGGTCAATCTCCATCAACATGTTCACTAGTTCCATCTCCTCTCAAACCCTACTTCATCTCCTGTATCCGCTCTTTGTCTCAAAACCTCAGATTGGTACCTGTGAGTTGCTAGTAGTGTTGATTACTCCTTGTAGTTGATGCTAGTTGGTTTATTCGGTGGAAGATCATATGTTCAGATCCTTAATTCTATTCAATACCCCTCTGATTAGGAACATGAATACGGTTTGTGAGTAGTTAAGTTTGTTCCTGAGGACATGGGAGAAGTCTTGTTATAAGTAATCATGTGAATTTGGTATTCGTTCGATATTTTGATGAGATGTATGTTGTCTCTCCACTAGTGGTGTTATGTGAACATCAACTACATGACACTTGACTATGATTTGGGCCTAGGGGAATGCATTGGGATGTAATAACTAGATGATGGGTTGTTAGAGTGACAGAAGCTTAAACCCTAGTTTATGCGTTGCTTCGTAAGGGGCTGATTTCGATCCATATGTTTCATGTTATGGTTAGGTTTACCTTAATTCTTTTTTCGTAGTTGCGGATGCTTGCGAGAGGGGTTAATCATAAGTGGTAGGCTTGTCAAAGGAAGGACGGCACCCAAGCACCGGTCCACCCACATATCAAATTATCAAAGTAACGAACGTGGATCATATGAGCATGATGAAAACTAGCTTGACAGTAATTCCCATGTGTCCTCGAGAGCGCTTTGCTTTGTATAAGAGTTCGTCCAGGCTTGTCCTTTGCTACAAAAAGGATTGGGCCACCTTGCTGCACCTTGTTTACTTTTGTTACTTGTTACCCACTACGAATTACCTTATCACAAAACTATCTGTTACCGATAATATCAGTGCTTGTAGAGAATACCTTTCTGAAATCCGCTTGTCATCTCCTTCTCCTCCTCGTTGGGTTCGACACTCTTACTTATCAAAAGGACTACGATAGATCCCCTATACTTGTGGGTCATCAAGACTCTTTTCTGGCGCCGTTGCCGGGGAGCACTACAAAAAAATACACTTCTGTGATGATACATGTTTGTCATAGTAGGTCACGTTTTTTTATCATGCATGTACATCCATGATGATTTTATGACAGAATCAAGATTGTCATACATGTGTTGTCGTAGAGGTGTTCCATGACATTACCAAAATTATCATCACGGAAGTGTCCACTTCCATGACGATAAATCGCGCGTCATAGAAGTGCTTTCGTCAAGGGTGACCGACACATGGCATGCACCGTGACAGGTCGTCATTAACCTATCAGGTCCGGTTTTGGATATGATAACCCGCTAACAGCCACGACCAATGGGGATTTTCCATGTGTAAATTTCTCATTTGCCGGAGGATCCATGTGTCGGCTCAGGGTTGGGATAGATGTTAACCGCCCATTTGACAAGAATCGCTAATGAAACGTTGACACTTGGGACAGCCCAATAGAGGCCCATATAGGTTTAAAAGCCATCCCAGGAACATGCCCACAAGATTTCATCAGATCTAATGGATCGGCCAGTTAACAACCTAACATTTTGTGGACCCAGTTATAGCCCACATCAGATACGACACGTTAAATGACTGCAATACTCTGGGCCAGTTTACGACCCATATAAGATTTGGCTAGTTAATAGCCTGCAATAGTTTGGGCCAAATTACGGTCCATACCTGATCGGGCCCGTTAACTGACTTTCATTTCCTGGGTCAAACTACGGACCATAACATATATGACCCTTTAACAGCTACTGTACCATTGGGCCCATTAGGGGCCTTATTTGCTCTTTGGCCTCTTAATGGCCCGTTTAACAATTCGGCCCCATATTAGGTTCGGCGTGTCAGCGGCCCTATATACGGATGGGCCTCTTTCGGCCCGGTTTCAATTTCGGCCATTTAAAGGCCTGAGTTTCTCCTGGGCCTAATTATGCTCTGTAGTTACTTTTGGCCTCTTAACGACCCGTAGTCTTCGTGGATACATTCTAGCCCATACTGCCTATCGGCCCGTTAAAGTCCCTTGAGAGTGTTGGGCCAAATTTTGGCCCGTTATACATCCGGCTTGCCTCCTGCCCGTCATGTATGGGTAAACCAAGCCCAAAAACATTTCAGCCTATTAATGGCCCGTTAGCCGAATGGGCCAATAATGGGCCGATTTATATTACAGCGCGCTGTCGGCCCATGATTTGTTAGCCACAATTAAGGTTGAATCTAGGTTTCAACATGTTAAAAGCCTATTTAATTTTTCGGCCCAATTAAGGCACGCGGTATACTCGGCCTTTTAAAGGACCGAAACTAATAGTGGGCCAAATTAAGACTAGAACTAACTAATGGCCCAAGATGATTGTAGGCCCATGGTTCGGCCCATACTAGTGATTTGCGACCGGTCAGTTTTAGTACAGAAATTATTATTTTATAAACCTATATGGGCTCATTGCACATCGATTGAAAATTATGATCTTTTCTCAAAGCGACGACAGCAAAAGCAGCAAATAAATTACATCATCATGACGAAGAATAAACCTAGACTATACAACAAAGAAATTACAGCATATTACATCCCCTGGGCATCAAAGTTCGCTACCAGCGATAATAAAGGGCAACCAGATAGCAAATTCCATAAACTGGGTAGGTGTCCACCAGTGGAAGTAAACAAACCGACAAAATAATAGACAAAACCGACAACACTTCAACACAGTTCAAGAAAGGTTAGCCCGGCCCAGGAGCTGCAGCGCAAGCAGCTTAGCAACCTGATGAGACTGCACTTCTTTGACGCTTATATCCACCAATTTAAGCTTCATATCATCAATAGACGTCATGTACTTATGGTTAATCTTGCATAGAGATTGGAGTTCCAGTCGGATTTGAGCAGAGGCATGTCTTGCTGCTTGAATTTCAGACTGAAGAAGTCCAACATATTCAGGCGGCGACTTCATCGAGCTTGTGTCATTGAGTAAGTTCGACACTACATCAAGATATGACTTTGTGGTTGTATCCCTAACCTCAAGATGTGTTACCTTCTTCTCTGGAATATATGTTAGAGGGACAAACAATGGGTTCGTCTCACTATCATTGTGGCAGTTCTTCCTAGCGGTAGTGCTTTCACCCTAAAAGAGAAACAAGTAGGTGGGTAACAGGTTTTGCAAGTATAAGCATCAGCGCTGTCAATTCATCTCATTTCTTTATCAGAAATAAAGAGACACGGTTTAAAATAGCATTAACATAATAGGCATTGTCCATAGTTGAGATGGTAGGAAATGGCATTGTGCAGGAGTGGCCAGCATCACCAAACCACTGGATTACAGATCAAGAACACAAGCATACATATAGTTCTAAACAACGTATAAGCATGTATGGTGAGTGTACTGTCAATTTATACCATTTCAGATTGGTAGATAAAGAGACACGATTTAAATAACATTAATATAGTATGGCATTGTTCATAGTTGATGCATAGCAGGATATGACATTGTGTTGTTGTTGGTAGTTTCACCAGAACACTAGATTAAAGATCAAGAACACAAGCATACACATAGTGCTAAAGAAGATAACTTGCTATGTTTAGTTTAATTTACATGGTACAAATAAGGAACTAGGTTGTACAACTAAAGACTAAAATTCAGAAGGAGAAACTTATGTTTATGTACTTCTTTATAAACGAACAAACAATTTGATGCAGACGACAAAAATAAACAGCATTTGCACTCATAGATATCCAAATATACACAAAATTTGAAGGCTCAAGTAGGACAAACTTACATTAGTAGTGAAGACATGCTCTATAAAGCCCTTGTCCATATCGATGGGGGCGCAATTCAAGAAGTTTACCGCACACTCTTCTTCAAGATCATTGCCGTTATAGTACATTTTGTTAAGAGTAAATATAGATGTGAAAATATAGGAACAAATGGCGATTATTTAACTTAAGATGTAGAGTACAAATGTAAATACAGAAGGCACTGGAAGAGCAATGCGGAGATAAACTTCTTCAGTAACATTGGTTTTATTCAATATTTTGGCAAGAGTAAATGTAGATCTGATGTGTAGAAAATGGAGGGCAATGGAAAATAAGGTGCAGAGTGTACATGAAGCACTAGCTGACAAATATAAGTACAGTGACGAAGGACAACAGATACTTACAAGAAAAATGCAGAACTAAATTTCTACATAAGCATTGGATTTATTCTACATTTATTTAAGCATTCATATATATTTGATAATTTGGAGCTGATAGTGGATAAGCAAGCTATAATGCATAATGATGTCACATAATCCACTGTAACATCCCAAAATTTCAATTCGGAATGTTATACATTAGATCATCATTGCATATCATATATTATTGCATTTTGGTTTGATCCTAGAAATTTCACGCAACTCAAGGACCAGCGGAGAGAGTTGGGGATTTCGTTATTTTCATATTTGAGTTTTCTCAAATTTTGAAAAGAGGATCATTTGATTTTAATCATTTTATCTTCGAATATTTCAATTATAAAAATAAGAGAGAGGGAATAAAATGTCTTTCCCAAAATAAAGAAATACTGAGGATTTAATAATAAAATCAAATAAGATTTCATTTCGAAGTTTTATCGCTATTTTATTTTAAATTAGGAAAAATACGCATTTTTCAAACTTGCATTTTAGACCCAAATAAATGTTCATATTGTTCCGCATATTTTTAGAGGACGAGGAAAATTTATTTCAGGATTTTTGGAGTCCGTTTAGTATTTCATTTCTTTCTTTTTCTGCACGTCTGAGTTATTTAAAAAAAGTCACCCGACCAACCGGGCCGTGTCCGACCCGGACTCCTGGCCTGCCGGCCTTATAAGCCGGGAGGCCGACCCCACCAGCCCCGCCCGCCCGCCCCCGCAAACCCTAGCGCCGCCGCCGCCTGAACCGCCCCGCCGCCGTCGGTTCCGCGTCGCCGTTGGCTCGCCTCCCCGCAGCGCCGCCGCCACCCCGGAGCCGCCGCCGCCCCGTTCCGCCGCCCCGCCCCCGGATCCCCTTGCCGCCGCCTCCGCCAGCCCCGCCAGAGATCGCCGTCGACCTCGCTGGACCCCGACCTGAGGTAGCCGCCGCCGCCGCCGGTTTTCTTCCGGTTAACCGCTTCGTTTTAAAAAAAACAATGTCGTTTTTTTATAGATTGGTTTAGTTTTATTTCGGTTTATTTATTTTGCAGACATTCGTCCATATGTTCGTTTTAACGAAGGTTTTCGTCGTTTAGCCGCAGACAGCGAACGTTCGTTCGTTAGCCTGTTCGATCGTTTTTCTTTTTCTCCGATTTTCCGCGATTATTTCCGATTGTGATTTCTGATCCGATTTTAGTTCTAGTATAACTTTTCGCTCGTTTATCGGAATCAGGCGATTCAAGCGCCTAGAGTTTCGTCTCAAAACCCTCTTTCCATTTAACCAACTCAAACAAGTTTTTGCTACCGTACAATTTGACTTAGGTCCAAATTAGTAAACGAAGCTTGTTTCTTTCGCCGTTGGACTTTCGTTGCTTTGTTTGATTTGATTCTTTTTACAAACCGGAGTTCTTAAGTTGAACTTTCTGGTTAGATCTCTTATTTGAGTTATACCCGTGCATTAGATGAGTGCTTATTGTATGCTTGTTTGTTTGCGATAGAGGACCCGGAGTGTGCCGCGTGCTACTACGAGTCTCTAGGTTTCACGGATCATCAGCAAGGCAAGTAAAACTTTGATCATACCCCCCTTACTATCCAGTTTTATTGCATTAGATCAATCCTCAAACAATTGCATGGTTAGGATCTGACTTAATATGTGGGTTTTGGGGAAGTAGATTAGTTAGTACCTATTACCTGTTTTATTATCAACCCTTTGGGGGTTACTTCTATGTTTGCTTATATTGCTATGCTATGCTAGTAGACATGGATGGGGTGAGTGTATCCATGACAAATGTGAGATTATTAATTACTGGTTTACTTAAGGTGGCAACTTTAATACACATTTGGGTGGATTGAGGCACCTGGGGAACCCAGTGTTGCCTGTATTTTTGGAAATCCCGAGGTACCATGTCATTCTCCTATGGACCGCCACCCAGGCTCAAAGGGATCATGGGATTATTCATGCTAGAAACTCCGTGTGCAGCCGCAAGCTACTATGGGCTCTAGCATAGTTGAGTATGTTGTGTGGCCTCTTTAAGTGGTAGACAAGCAGATGTAGGGGATGTAGGTTGGTACAGTCTACCCAGAGTAAAGAGTTAATGCTTCTGAAAGACTGTGTCTCGGTCATCCGTTTCTCAAACACCATGTAGTGCGAGAAATCCAACGGAGGAAATCGAGTCTTACGGGGAAAAGTGCGCAAACCTCTACAGAGTGTATAAACTAATCATGGTTAGTCGTGTCCCCGGTTATGGACGTTTTGAGTATCTAGTACCTGGATTATCATGTAAATCTCATCATGTTATTTAATTAATTATGTTTGGGTTAATGATGATGCTTAATTGGAATTGAGTTGGGTGAACCTTCTCAATGTTTAATAACCAGATAGTTAAATAAAATTTATTCCTTTGTTGTAGGGAAAAATTGGCTTTATGCAAAACTGTAACCATAGAGCTTTCCACCAGCCATATATGCATGTAGTGATAGCATTTTTCTGTTCATTCCTCTCTATGTGTTACATTGCCAGCATATTCCATGTGCTGACCCATTTTCGGGCTGCAACATTCATGTTGCATACTTTTCAGACGACGAGTAAGGTGCCTTAGGTCGTGATCTTATACTCAGTGATGCCGTTGGAGTTGATGGACTCACTTTATCTTCCAAGCCTTCCGCTGTTATTGTTATTAGATGGCCTTAAGCCATATTTATTTTAATAAGTTCTCTTTTGAGACATCCGATGTAATAAGTGTGGGATTGCTACTCTGTTATAAATCCTTCAATTACTATGTGTGTCAGCATTACCGATCCAGGGATGACACTGATGCACAGAAATCAGACTATTTGAGGTCTGGTCGCTACAAGATGGTATCAGGGCACACGCTAACTGTAGGGCACAACCACTAAGCTAAAGCCCTAGATCACTACTCTCTTCTCATTTCTAACTCCTCTCCTTTTCTACTCGTTTAGGATGGCGGATGCAAGGAACAAGTTCACACAGCCAGATGAAGATACACCCTTTGGACGCCACTTAAAGGAAGTCACTAGATACCTGAACATCGGAGTACCAAGCTTCACCGGGACATACATCGCCACTTTTCCAGAAGACGATCATTGGATGATTCAAGTTCATGTTCCAGGAAGGACGTTCATGCCCGTCACTGAGCCCATAGAGTTTTCCTTTGATGAACCAACCTGGAGTCTAGGAAAGAGCATGGCAACCCACATCACCATGGGACGCATTGGAGAAGTTTACCACAAGGATCTCAAGGATACTATTTACCAGATTTGTCGGCGCCGAGATGAGCAATGGGAGATGAACAACACCAGGAAGGATAGATCAATTGCAGCTTTCATCCAGGAGTTAAACCAGCACATTCATCGCCAGGAGAACCAGATGTGCGCAGGCATGATAGATCTGAAGAAGGCTATGACCAAGATCACGGAACTACAGGAAGAACTCAAGTCTACACGTGATGGATATGAGGAGTAAATGATGACACTCGTGGAGAAGAATGATGATCTGAAGAAGAAGCTAAAAGTATTCATGGGATTCCCTGCGACTTGAGGAGAAGACGATGATTGCACTTGCCCGGAGAACTACATCATCATCGACGACACCGACTGGGACCCAAACGATAGCGATGATGACTTTGTTGATGAAGCTGGAGCAGATATCATGGAGTCTTCGACTGATCAATTTTTCTAGTCGACCACCATACAGTAGTAGTATTCTCCCATGTACATAGTATATTCCGAGCACTTTTGTAACGATAGTTAGACCGTTGTATGGCCTTGTTTGGATTGATTGAAGTGATATTGATTGTGTTTGTCTCATGTGCATATGGGTAGTGTTTTCTCTCTAGACCTCACTCTATTCTGTATTCTCATCTTTTCTAAACTCTCAGATGCCTCCGAGACGTGACAATGGATTTGCATTCCCACCGGAGCTCACTCAGTTGATCCAGAAGCAGAATGCATTGATGAAGATGCTAGTCCAGAATCAGAATCAAGGGAGCAACAACAACAACAACAACCCACCACCACCACCACCTGTTGATCACTTAGACCGTTTCTTGAGGCTGAATCCGCTGGTGTTCTCCAGTAGCAGTGAGCCGATAGTTGCAGATGATTGGCTCCGCAAGATGGGAAGGGAGTTGACCACTGCAGGATGCACAGATGCGGAGAAGGTGCGTTTCTCCGCACATTCGGTTAATGGACCCGCATCATCATGGTGGGAGAATTTCACAGCACTTATCCTATCGACACTGTCACATTGGACCAGTTTCAGCAGGCTTTCCGTACTACCGATGTTTCAGCCAGAGCTATGGCCATGAAGAAGTGTGAGTTTCGCAACTTGCGCCAAGGTGCACGTACAGTTGGCCAGTATATGGATGACTTTAGTAAGCTAGCACGTTATGCCCTAGACGACGTTGCTATGGATGCAGCTAAGCTGGAGAAGTTTCTGGAAGGACTGAATGATGAGCTGAGTATGCAGTTGATGGTGGCAACCTTCAACAACTACCAGGAGTTGGTAGATAAAGATCTCATGATTGAAGGGAAGCAACAGCATATTGACAACCGCAAGAGGAAGTATGGACAAGGGAAGTACAATTCTGGAGCTCAGCAGAAGCCTCGTTTTACCCCGAACTCGGGAGGACCTTTTCAGCATACCCATGGAGGAGGGAGTTCGCACAACCATAGTGTCCCCAAGAATGGTAATGGGAATGGAGGAAGCAACGGATAGAACCGTACCAACCCATCAACCCTATCCAAGAAGGACCTGAGCCACATCACTTGCTACAAGTGCCACAAGACTTGACATTATGCCAATGAATGTCCTGAAGCTAAAAATGGAAATGGCAATGGAAGCTCTGGGAAGAAGCCGAACCCTTTCAACCGGGGACAGGTGAACCACGTTAGCATGGAGGAGGTTGAAGCCCAGCCAGATGCAGTAATAGGTAAGTTTTTGGTTAAGTCATTTACTGCAATCGTTCTTTTTGATACTGGAGCATTGCATTCATACATATCAAGGGGATTTATGGATAAGTATGAACTGCCAACCCAAGCCCTTAGGTCACCCATGTTAGTAACCTCGCCAGGAGCAGAGTATATGGCTAGTCTATGGTGTGATGAGTTACCATTAAGGATTGGTAACTATGTGTTCCCCTCAGACCTAATAGTATTGGAGTCGCAAGGACTGGATGTGATATTAGGCATGGATTGGTTATCGAAGTATCGAGGGAACATTGAATGCGCCAGTAAGTCGAATTTGCTTACCACCCCAGAAGGAAGAAGGATCAAGTATGTATCCCGGCATGTGCCGACGAGGACTCAAGTAAATTCCTTATCAGGAGTTGTACAGGAGGAAGTACCAGTGGTAAAGGATTTTCCCTGACGTATTTCCAGAAGAGTTGCCAGGCATGCCACCGGATAGAAACATTGAGTTTTCGATTGAGCTTTTGCAAGGCACAGGGCCAATATCTAAGATACCGTACCGGATGCCCGCAAATGATTTGGAGGAAATTAAGAAGCAGATTAAGGAGTTACTGGATAAAGGCTATATTCGCCCAAGTTCGTCACCTTGGGGATCACCAGTGCTTCTAGCGGAGAAGAAGGATTGATCATTGAGGATGGTTGTTGATTATCGAGGATTGAATGAAGTGACTATTAAGAACAAGTACCCACTGCCGATGATCAATGATCTATTTGACCAATTGTAAGGAGCTAAGGTATTTTCCAAGATCGATCTGGGATCATGATACCATCAGCTGAAGATTCGAGAGCAGGATATACCTAAGACAGCTTTTACCACTAGGTACGAGCTATATGTACCGTTATGTCATTTGGTCTGACTAACGCACCTGCCTATTTTATGAACATGATGAACAAGGTGTTTATGGAGTTTCTGGATAAGTTCGTCGTGGTGTTCATTGATGATATTTTGGTCTACTTGAAAAATGAAGAGGAGCATAAGGAGCATTTGCATTTGGTACTTGGGAAGCTCAGAGAACATCAGTTATATGCCAAGTTCAGCAAGTGTGAGTCTTGGTTGAAGGAAGTTGGATTCATCGGACACGTTATATGCGGAGAAGGAATAGCAGTAGACCCCACCAAGGTTGTCATTGTGACAAATTGGGAAGCCCCCACATCAGTTGGAGAGATCCAGAGTTTTCTTGGACTCGCAGGATACTACCGGAGGTTCATTGCGAATTTCTCGAAGATTGCAAAACCCATGACGGATTTGTTGAAGAAGGACACCAAGTTCAACTGGAATGAGGAATGTGAGGCCAGTTTTCAAGAGTTGAAGAAACGTTTGGTTACATCACCCGTGTTGATTCTACCCGATCAGCGCAAGGATTATGAAGTATATTGCGATGCTTCTCGTCGAGGACTTGGAGCAGTGCTTAGCAGGAGGAAAGAATTGTTTCGTATGCCTCACGACAACTTAAGCCCCATGAGTTGAATTATGCTACACATGATTTGGAGTTATCAGCCGTAGTGCATGCATTCAAGACATGGAGAAATTTTCTCATCGGAAACCATTGTGAGGTGTACACGGATCACAAGAGTTTGAAGTACATATTCACACAGAAGGAGTTGAATCTCAGGCAAAGGAGATGGTTGGAGCTCATTAAGGATTATCATATGAGATTGCGTTATCACCCCGAAAGGCTAACGTAGTATCCGATGCATTGAGTCGCAAGAGCCATGTTAACACTCTCATGACCGGAGAGTTACCCAAGGAATTAGTCGAGGATCTTCGCGAGCTATTTTTGGAGATAGTTCCGAGAGGCTATGTAGCAGCATTGGAGATTCAGTCTACTTTGATGTAATAGATCAGAGAAGCTCAAAAGACAGACAAGGAGTTTGCCGAGATAAAGGAGAAGATGAGCAAAGGAAAGGCTAAAGGATTTTGTGAGGATGAGCACGATACCTTATGGTTTGAGGACCGTGTTTATGTGCCTAATGACTCGGAGATCAGGAAGTTGATTTTTCAAGAGGCCCATGATTCGCCTTATTTGATTCACCCAGGAAATACCAAGATGTATTTGGATTTGAAGGACACTTTCTGGTGGACCGGAATGAAGAAGGATATTGCGGAGTATGTAGCAGTTTGTGATGTATGTCAGAGAGTGAAGGCAGAGCATCAGAAACTAGCAGGATTGCTACACCCATTGCCGATACCCGAATGGAAGTGGGATAAGCTAGGCACGGATTTTATCACGGGATTACCCAGGACACATTCAGGCTATGACTCAATATGGGTTGTAGTCGATCGTTTGACGAAAGTAGCTCATTTCATCCGAGTGAAGACCACTTATACAAGTGCTAAGTTGGCAAAGATATACATGACCAGGATCGTATGTCTGCATGGAGTTCCGAGGAACATTGTATCAGATAGAGGAACCCAGTTTACCTCAAAGTTCTGGAATCAGTTGCACGAAACTTTGGGTACCAGGCTAGAGTTTAGTACAACCTTTCATCCACAGATAGATGGACAGACCGAGAGAGTCAATCAGATCCTGGAGGACATGCTGAGAGCTTGTGCGCTAGATTATGGATGAACACTAGTAGCAAAAGCCCCATTTGCCCCGATTGGTAAGGGCCTTTTGTCTCGGTTCTTGAACTGGGACTAAAGGGTCATTTCTAATGCCCTAGACCTTTAGTCCCGGTTCGAACACGAATCGGGACAGATGGGCCTCCACGTGGCCGGTGTGCCGAGCCCAGGCAGGAGGGCCTTTGGTCCCGGTTGGTGGCACCAACCGGGACCAAAAGGCATCCACGCGTCAGCATTTCAGGGGTTGGGGTTTTTGTTTTTTTTGAAAGGGGGGGAGGGGGTTGGGGGTTTTGGGGGGTTAATTTAGGTGTTTCATATATTGTGTTAGCTAGCTAATTAATAGAGAGAAGTGTCCTCTCTTATGTCCGTGCTTGGTCCACACTACGTAATATAAATAGAGAGGCCCTCGACACGCTAGCTAGTAAGAAAATGAAGGAAACCATTAAGTACATAAGTTCATCATGCATACTGAGAGTAGTGATCAATCAACCTCTCCTTCTTCGAGAGATTGGTCGAACAACAAGTTTTCGTGTTATCTATCCGACGCTATTGGCTACATACATATACAATATGTAAGATCTCTTACAATCCCCTAGCAATTGAAATCAACTTCCACATGGTATTCTCCGACTTTATTGATGATGTGGTCAAGAAAGAATCCCTCCAATTCCTCTTGAATTGCTTTCATGCGATCTTGTGGTAGGAGTTCATTCCGCATCTGCCATGTCTAATTTGAAGAAGGGGGTTAATACATATATATGAATGAAACTCAACAGAAATGATGGTGTAATAAAATGAAATTGTGAATATTATTGCTTACGCACTTCATATTGTCTTTTAGAGTAGCCCCGCTTATTTTTCAAAGTCGCGTTGTAGATGAACTCGCACACGTAGTATCCACAGTAATCATTCCCTTGTTCCTGCCACAAGCACTTTACGAGAAATAGAGGTCAATCAAACTGATAATCAAGCATTATAAATGGCATTGATGAAAGTATAGCTATAGAATCAACGGGAGGTGCGTGCAACTAGCTAGCTAGTAGTACTTACTTTCGGGTATGTATAACGCAGCTCCTTCGGCAGTCCCGGAGCTTCTGCGGTGAACTGTTTCCAAAACCTACAAGACAAAGAAAATAATAATTATTACTTGAGATATCAGGAAATGAACAAAAAGTTGCCGATATGGTGCGATAATGATCGATTGAACTTACTTGTTGAGCATTTTAGTCATGTCCGCATAGGTTTCGGGATCTTTTCATCTCGAGTCTAAGACGGTTACTTGTCCTCGCTCAAGCTTAATCTCCAGAAGAACATAGTGGAAGTTGTGCACGCATGCATAACTCATCAATTACATTACTATAACCTTGCTCGAGTAGTAGGGGAAACCGAATATGCACACGACAGTAACACTCACTCGAAGCAGTAAGGAAAGAGTATTAAATCTTTGTTTTGATTTTTGATCAACAATTGTTTCAAGTTGGCCTCGGCCTCTTCGGCGTTCTTTGTAACCAGAAATTCATCTATGATATTTGTGTTAATGAACCCAATATCATACATTTCTTGTTTTCTGCACTCGACGATCTTCAATCTGCATAATATAGTGAGGATAATTAATTATAAATACATGCAATGAAAGAGCTGAGCTATATATAGAGACTTAATGACAGAAATAGTACTTACAGACAGTAGCAAAAGACCGTTAATTTATCGAGGGCCTTTTGATTGAAGAACTCGAAGAACTCCTCAAATGGAATAGGCAACAGATCATTTCCAACGAGGTCGTGTTCCTCTTTAATTCTCAGATACAAAGTATTCGTCCCCCCAGACTCTCTGTAGGTTTTCATGTACCAATTATGGAATCTTCGCATTATCGTTGTTAGAGAGAGGCTTCCCATACTCGTATCTGTGTTCATCCACCTCCATGAAATCAAAATGTACATTGTCAGGCAGCTAATCTCTAAGATTGCTATAACCGGGCACCATCCCCGGAGCATTAGCGACGATGTCGCTAGACACATTGAGCAGGGGCACGATTGATTTGATCGTTCGTCGAGCTAGGCAATTTTTTTCACAGTTGCTCGTTCTTTTGACCTTTGATGTCTGACAGTACTTCCCGACCGCTCCGCTTCGAGATATGCCTTTTCAGTAATGCGTTCACAGTTGGTTTTCGGCGGAGACTTTGGTGGTTTCCTCAGGGCATCGATAGTGCACTTTGCTTTCACCGGGTCTACCTTCTCCTCCGGAGGTGGATGTCTCTTTGCTTTCAACCCTTCAAAGGAGTCCTCCACTTTGGTCCGCACGATCTTCGCGTTTTCCTCCTCGGTCCTCTCGTACGGTAACTTCTCTAGAGGCTTGAGAGGTGGACCGTATCTGTATTGCCTCCCGCCTCTGGCTGTACTGCTAGACGCTGGAGCAGACGGAGCGGCTGCGGCATCTGTCTTCTTTCGTGCTTGCTTACGAGGCGGAGGAGAAGGACTATGATGCGCCAGAGTAGCCGGGGTGGTGGCGGATCTCTTCCGCCCTTGCTGGCGAGGCGGAGAAGGAGGAGGCTGCTGGCTGCTCGGGCGCGCCGGCGCAGGCGAAGAAGGAGGCGGAGTGCCGCCACGTGTCCGAGAAGGAGGCTGTGTGCCCTAATCGTCACTCGCCGGAGGAGGATGCGGTGGAGGAAGTGGAGTGCCCTGACTCGCCGGAGGAGGAGGAGGAGCCGGAGGCGTCCAGTTCAAAAGGTTGATGAACTCCTTCCGCCATAGGCATGTAGTCTTCAGAGCAGAACCCAGCCGAGTCTCCCCTTCACCGGTACGGTGGTCAAGTTGGAGGTCCTCAAATCCCTCCGTTATTTCGTCCACCGTCACCCTAGCATATCCTTCTGGAATCGGACGATAGTGAAAAGTTACGCCGGGTTCAGAAGGTCGAACAGAGCCGACAGCCGCCTTGACTTTTAAGTTCTGCCATTGCGTCATAAGGTGGCAATTTTGAGACTCTGTGATAGCATCCACGGGGTAGCTAGCAGGAGCCCTCAAGACATGCTCCGGCTGAAGCTTCGGCAGTTCGGGGGAAGCTTCGGCAGTTCGTTTGCTGCGATTTGCTTCTCGTTCCTCTATCGCTTGTACCCTTTGCGTGCAGCGCCTGCAGTTCGGTCTGCTGCACTTTCTTCCTCCTCTCCTGGCATTTGTAAGCACCTGCGTCCGGAAACCCAACCTTCCACAGAATGGAGCCTGGCGTGCCTCATGTCCATCCAGTGTCCTCAGGATTCCCGAGGGCCATTGTGAGCTCGTTGTTCTCTCTGTCTGGAACGAACGTCCCTTCCCGTGCCGCATCGATATAGTGTCGAAGCCTCTTGACTAGTATTTTCATTTCATCGTCCGTCCAAAGGCACTTCCCTTATACAGGGTCCAAGGTTCCGCCCGCCTCGAAGAACCAACTTTGGCAACGGTCTGGCTAGTTCATTGTCTCTGGTTTGATCCCTTTATCAAGCAGATCATTCTCAGCCTTGGCCCACTTAGGCCGGGCTTTGAGGTAGCCACCTGACCCCGTGCGATGGTGAACCTTCTTCTTCGCAGCATTTTGCTTGTTTGTCGCTGACATCTTCTTACTCTTTTCCGATGTCTTGTAGGCCACAAATGCGGGCCAGTGATATCTGATCTTCTCATATTTGCCAAAGAATTCTGGTGTCTCTTCTTTGCTGACTAAACTTTTTAGCTCATTCTTCCACCTCCTGAATTGGCCTGCCATCTTCTTAAGAGCACGAGACTTGATTAATTGCTCTTTAACTGGCTTCTCCGGATCCTCCTCTGGCGGTAGGGTGAAATTTGCCTTCAGCTCAGTCCAAAGATCATCTTTCTACATATCATTGACATAATACACCTCAGGGTCTTTGTTCTTAGGCTTATACCATTGATGGATGCTGGTCGGGATCTTGTCCCTAACAAGAACCCCGCACTGAGCAGCAAATGCATCCTTTGTCCGGATGGGTTCAATCGGTTCGCCGTCATGCGCGATTGCTGTGATCTCAAACCTTTTATCCGAGCGCAACTTTTTCTTCGGGTCTCGTCTCTTTACCGAAGTTGTGCTCGATCCGGAGGGCTAGAAAAAAGAAGAAAGACAAGAGTTAATTAATATGTGTACATATACCAAAACAATGAATGCATCAATTAGCTAGTCAGCACAGGCTTAACTAATATATATACCTGGCCGGACTCGGTTCGGTCACCGGAGCCGTCATCATGGTCTCCTTCTGAAAATATTACGACATGGCAATTATTACACAAACATGATAGTAGGTGGATATATTAGTGGCAAACATAGACCGAGCTTATTCCGTGTTTGGGGTGGCCTCCACAACGCTTCAAGGGTAGGGGCGCGGCGGGAGGGGTAGGACACTAACATCATTTTTTTTCTAGGGTTTGGGTGTCCTAGAGAGTTTTGGTCGAGTGAGAGGGCCGGGGGGTGCTCCCGTGGTATAAGTTATGACGGTCGAAGTTATCCGGGAGGGGGTTATATCGACAATGACGACATACATACATGGGAAAATAATGTTATCGGGGAGGGGGGGTAGGTCGAACCCCCCCCCCACCCTCGTGTTGAAGTTATCGGGACACTGGGTATATCGACAATGACATATCCGATAAAAAATAAGAAGACGAAGAAGAAATAAAAAGAGAAGAAGAAGAAAGGAATAGAGGAGAAGATTGAAGAAAAAAAAGAAGAAAAAAAAAGAGGAGAAGAAGAAAGGAATAGAGGAGAAGAAGATAAAATAAAATATTCCTTTCTTCTTCTCCTCTATTCCTTTCTTCTTCTCCTCTTCTTTTTCTTCTTTTTTCTTCTTCTTATTTATTTCTCCTCTTCTTATCCTTTCTCCCTCTTCTTATTTTCCTTTTTCCTCTCATTCTTTTTCTTCTTCTTCCTTCTTAATATCACTTAGCAACTTCTCCTCTATGTAACTTTTGCATATATAAAACTTTTCCATGGATCATCATTTCTCATATATATCGAATATATATCCATAGTCATATATAAAAACTTTATATATATGAAAAAAAAACTTTCTATGAAAAAAACATTTTTGACATATATATTTAGCATATTCTAAATTTTCCTAACTCTTTTACAACCAAAAAAATTACATATATAGAAAAAACTTTAATACACATATGAACAAAAAATACATATATGAACAAAAACATGCTCTAACCAATTTTTTTATACATTTTGAACATCTACATACACATAGCCACATACATACACATATACATTATATATATATATATGAACAAAAAAACTAAACTCAGAGTTGCCGGGGCGGCGCGCGACGAGGAGCAGGCGGCAACGGCGAGCATGGGGCAGGGGCTCAGGTTGCCGGGGCGGCGCACGCGTCAGAGCAGGGGAGGTCGAGGCGGGGCAGCGCGTAGGGGCAGGGCAACGGCGACGAGGAGCCGGCGGCGACCCGACGGGGCAAGTGCGCGGGGCGACGGCGACGAGGAGCGGGCGGCGACGGCGAGCACGGGCAGCCTGGCGGCGTCGATGAGCTCGGCGTCGTGGGGGGCAAATGGTCGATGAAACTGAAAAATTCCTAAGTCCTACTTATATACACAGAGTATTGGTCCCGGTTCGTGACACCAACCGGGACCAATGCCCCCCTTTAGTCCCGGTTGGTGCCACCAACTGGGACCAAAGGCCAGTTTTCGGCAGCCCAAAGGGCGGGAAGCGGCGGCCTTTGGTCCCGGTTGATGGCACCAACCGGGACTAAAGGTGGGGCATTGGTCCCGGTTGGTGCCACGAACCGGTACCAATTCCCCCCCTTAGTCCCGGTTGGTGCCACCAAAAGGACCAAAGGCCCTTGTGTTGCCCGCGTCGCGGCCAAAGTTTAGTCCCACCTCGCTAGTTGAGAGGGCTCGAGAGTGGTTTATAAGCGCTGCTGCCCCACCCTCTCGAGCTCCTCTCAACTGCAGGCTTTCGGGCCTAATCTCACACTATGCTGCTGTGGGCCTATTGGGCCTTCTGCGGGCCTGAATCCTAGCCCAGGTTGGGTTTCTAGTCGTATTCAGGCCGTGGTGGCCCAATAGGTGGCAGTTTTTTTATTTATTTTTCCAGTTTTTTGTTTTGTTTTTTGCAATATTATTTTCTTTTGTTTTTTGCTTTATTTTTTTAATTCTTTTTGCTTTTAGGTCAGAAAAATTATAAACTTTCTTCTAGTGCCATTAGTTTTCAAATTTGAATAGTTAAAATTTGAATTCATTGAAATTTGTGTGAATCACAAGTTTGTGATTAACTTTACTATAAAAATAGTTTTTTTTCATTTTTTTGTTTTGTTTTTTGCATTATTTATTTTCTTTTGTTTTTTGCTTTATTTTTTAGTTCTTTTTGCTTTTAGGTCAGAAAAATTATAAACTTTCTGTTAGTGCCATTAGTTTTAGAAAAATTATAAACTTTCTGTTAGTGCCATTAGTTTTCAAATTTGAATAGTTAAAATTTGAATTCTTTGAAATTTGTGTGAATCACAAGTTTGTGATTAACTTTACTATAAAAATAGTTTTTTTTCATTTTTTTCATTTTGTTTTTTGCATTATTTATTTTCTTTTGGTTTTTGCTTTATTTTTTAATTCTTTTTTCTTTTAGGTCAGAAAAATTATAAACTTTCTGTTAGTGCCATTACTTTTAGAAAAAATATAAACTTTCGGTTAGTGTCATTAGTTTTCAAATTTGAATAGTTAAAATTTGAATTCTTTGAAATTTGTGTGAATCACAAGTTTGTGATTAACTTTACTATAAAAATAGTTTTTTTATTTTTTCATTTTGTTTTTTGCATTATTTATTTTCTTTTGTTTTTTGCTTTATTTTTTAATTCTTTTTTCTTTTAGGTCAGAAAAATTATAAACTTTCTGTTAGTGCCATTAGTTTTAGAAAAATTATAAACTTTCTGTTAGTGCCATTAGTTTTCAAATTTGAATAGTTAAAATTTGAATTCTTTGAAATTAGTGTGAATCACAAGTTTGTGATTAAATTTACTATAAAAATAGTTTTTTTCATTTTTTTCATTTTGTTTTTTGAATTATTTATTTTCTTTTGTTTTTGCTTTATTTTTTAATTCTTTTTGCTTTTAGGTCAGAAAAATTATAAACTTTCTGTTAGTGCCATTAGTTTTAGAAAAATTATAAACTTTCTGTTAGTGCCATTAGTTCTCAAATTTGAATAGTTAAAATTTGAATTCTTTGAAATTTGTGTGAATCACAAGTTTGTGATTAACTTTACTATAAAAATAGTTTTTTTCATTTTTTCATTTTGTTTTTTGCATTATTTATTTTCTTTTGTTTTTTGCTTTATTTTTTAATTCTTTTTTCTTTTAGGTCATAAAAATTATAAACTTTCTGTTAGTGCCATTAGTTTTAGAAAAAATATAAACTTTCTGTTAGTGTCATTAGTTTTCAAATTTGAATAGTTAAAATTTGAATTCTTTGAAATTTGTGTGAATCACAAGTCTGTGATTAACTTTACTAAAAAATGAGCATAGATGCGCCTATAGAGAGAATTCAACCTAAATTCATAATAAATTTTTATGAATTTCAGAGAAATTCAGTATGAATTTAGGTCAAATTCCCTGTATAAGGGCATCTATTTTCAATTTGAGAGGAGCTCAACAAGGCAGAGAGGGAGGGGCTTATAAAGCGATGTGAGCGCCCTTCGGTCGGCGAGGTGGGACTAAACTCTGACCGCAATGAGGACCAACCCTTTAGTCCTGGTTTGTGGCACAAACCGGGACTAATGGTCATGGGCCAGGGGCTAGGTGCATTGGTCCCGGTTCTTGCGTGGAACCGGGACCAAAAGGTCCAGACGAACCGGGACCAATGGCCCACGTGGCTGCCCTCTTGAGAGTTCTTGGTGAGAACATAGTTGACAAGGAGCGAACCGGGATTAATGGTATTACGAGGGCAGAACCATAAGACATTAAAGCATTTCAAATGAACTCTGAAAAGTTGAAAGTTGGCATGGTATCATAATTTCACCCACATAGCATGTGCATGTCCAAAATGGACAATGGTATCATACTCGTCTGTTACAAAGTTGGCATGGTATCATCATAATAGTTGCGGGAGAAAGTCTTCACTTTTTCTTCGCTTGTGTCATTTGCTTATTGCGCAGTAACCATGGATAATCTTCATCGTTTATCAGGATGCTTGGGTCAGCCTTGACTTTGAAGGGAGGAATTTCATGAAACTTTTCACAATCTTCACACATGTCTGTCTTGCCCTCCACTCCCATGATGTCCCTTTTCCCTTAAAGAACTATGTGGCGCTTTGGCTCATCGTATGATGTATTCGCTTCCTTATCTTTTCTTTTTCTTGGTTTGGTAGACATGTCCTTCACATAGATAACCTGTGCCACATCATTGGCTAGGATGAATGGTTCGTCAGTGTACCCAAGATTTTTCAGATCCGCTGTTGTCATTCCGTACTGTGGGTGTACTTGTACCCTGCCTCCTGACAGATTGACCCATTTGCACCTAAACAAAGGGACCTTAAAATCATGTCCGTAGTCAAGTTCCCATATGTCCACTATGTAACCACAATATGTGTCATTTCCCCTCTCGGTTGCTGCATCAAACATCAGGACTGTTTTGGTTGGTGCTCTTTTGATCTTGTTCAATCGTGTAAAATGTATTCCCATTTATCTCGTATCCTTTGTAAATCAATACAGTCAAAGATGGTCCCCTGGACAACAAGTACAACTCATCACAAACAGTCTTGTCACCTCTAAGACGTGTTTCCAACCAACTGCTGAAAGTCCTGATGTGTTCACATGTAATCCAGTCGTCGCACTGCTCCGGGTGTTTGGAGTGCAGACTGTTCTTGTGTTCATCGACATACGGGGTCACCAAGGTAGAGTTCTGTAGAACTGTGTAGTGTGCTTGAGACCAAGAATATCCGTCCCTGCCAATGAATGAATTAAACACAAAACCCAATGACATCCTCTGTTTGATGGCCCATGGAGATGCTTCCTTCTGGCCTAGCGCGGTTATGGACATATTACTTTAGGACTCCCATGAACCTCTCAAAGGGGAACATATTGTGTAGAAATACGGGCCCCAGAATGACAATCTCGTCGACTAGATGAACTAGGACGTGTGTCATGATAATGAAGAAGGATGGTGGGAACACCAGCTCGAAACTGACAATACATTGCGCCACATCACTCCTTAGCCTTAGTACGATTTCTGGATCGATCACCTTCTAAGATATGGAATTGAGGAATGCACATAGCTTCACAATGGCTAATCGGACGTTTTCTGGTAGAAGCCCCCTCAGTGCAACCGGAAGCAGTTGCGCCATAATCATGTGGCAGTCATGAGACTTTAGGTTCTGGAACTTTTTCTCTGGCATATTTATTATTCCCTTTACATTCGACGAGAAGCCAGTAGGGACCTTCATACTGAGCAGGCATTCAAAGAAGATATCTTTCTCTTTTTAAGTAAGAGCGTAGCTGGCAGGACCTTCATACTGCTTCGGAGGCATCCCGTCTTTTTCGTGCAAGCGTTGCAGGTCCTCCCGTGACTCAGGTGTATCTTTTGTCTTCCCATACACGCCCAAGAAGCCTAGAAGGTTCATGCAAAGGTTCTTCGTCACGTGCATCACGTCGATTGAAGAGTGGACCTCTAGGTCTTTCCAGTAGGGTAGGTCCCAAAATATAGATTTCTTCTTCCACATGGGTGCGTGTCCCTCAGCGTCATTCGGAACAGCTAGTCCGTTGGCACCCTTTCCAAAGATTATGTGTAAATCATTGACCATAGCAAGTACGTGATCACCGGTACACATGGCGGGCTTCCTCTGGTGATCTTCCTCGCCTTTGAATTGCTTGCCTTTCTTTCGACATTGATGGTTGGTCGGAAGAAATTGACGATGGCCCAGGTACACATTCTTCCTGCATTTGTCAAGGTATATACTTTCAGTGCCATCTAAACAGTGCGTGCATGCGTGGTATCCCTTGTTTGTCTATCCTGAAAGATTACTGAGAGCGGGCCAATCGTTGATGGTTACAAACAGCAACGCGAGCAGGTTAAATTCCTCCTGTTTGTGCTCATCCCACGTACGTACATCGTTTCCATTCCATAGCTGTAGAAGTTCTTCAACTAATGGCCTTAGGTACACATCAATGTCGTTGCTGGATTGCTTAGGGCCTTGGATGAGAACTGGCATCATAATGAACTTCTGCTTCATGCACATCCAAGGAGGAAGGTTATACATACATAGAGTCATGGGCCAGGTGTTGTGATTGCTTCTCTGCTCCCCGAAAGGATTAATGCCATCCGCGCTTAAACCAAACCATACGTTCCTTGGGTCACCTGCAAACTTAGTCCAGTACTTTCTCTCGATTTTTCTCCACTGTGACCCGTCAGCGGGTGCTCTGAACTTCCCATCTTTCTTACGGTCCTCACTGTGCCATCGCATCAACTTGGCATGCTCTTCGTTTCTGAACAGACGTTTCAACCGTGGTATTATAGGAGCATACCACATCACCTTCATAGGAACCCTCTTCCTGGGGGGGTCGCCGTCAACATCACCAGGGTCATCTCGTGTGATCTTATACTGCAATGCACCACATATCGGGCATGCGTTCAGATCCTTGTACGCATCGCGGTAGAGGATGCAGTCTTTAGGGCATGCATGTATCTTCTGCACCTCCAATCCTAGAGGGCATACGACCTTCTTTGCTGTGTATGTACTATCGGGCAATTCGTTATCCTTTGGAAGCTTCTTCTTCAATATTTTCAGTAGCTTCTCAAATCCTTTGTCAGGCACAGCATTCTATGCCTTCCACTATAGCAATTCCAGTACGGTACCAAGCTTTGTGTTGCCATCTTCGCAATTGGGGTACAACCCTTTTTGTGATCCTCTAACATGTGCTCGAACTTCAGCTTCTCCTTTTGACTTTCGCATTGCGTCCTTGCATCGACAATGACCCGGCGGAGATCACCATCATCGGGCACATCGTCTGGTTCCTCTTGATCTTCAGAAGCTTCCCCCGTTGCAGCATCATTGGGCACATCATCTGGTTCCTCTTGATCTTCAGCAGCTTCCCCTGTTGCAGCATCACCGTATTCAGGGGGCACATAGTTGTCATCGTCCTCTTCTTCTTCGCCGTCTTCCATCATAACCCCTATTTCTCCGTGCCTCGTCCAAACATTTGTCACACCCCAATTTTCATGGCACAACACTTAAGATGATAAATCATGATAAAGTGTGGTTTTGACAAATTTTTTTGCATTATTTGACTTTTTATTTGAGTTGGTTTTCTCTTTGTGTCTTCAAGTGCTCTTAAAAGTCAACATAGCTTCACCTTCTATACTTCATCTCCTTGCCCCAAGCTTCTGCACAATGATCATGCCATGTGTATAGAGAAATATAGTATTTTCTTATAAAAATAATTTGGCCAAATAGTATTTTCAAAAATTAGTATTCCAAAAAACCCTGAATTGAGGTTTGCACTGCAAGTACTTGATTTGGGGTATGAAAAATATTTCAAAGAGTATATTTGAAACCTATTAGATATAGGATTCCCATAAACCACAAAAATATAATTTTAAAAGTTAATTTTCCTATTTTATTTAAAAGCTTTTTCTTAAGGCCAGAAATGGTCTTTAATAGGGAAAAATTATTTTATTATTTTAAAAATATTTGACAAAAATCAGGGAAACTCAGTGGGCATACATTTCCCACATATAAGAGTTTGAACACATGGTCATGTTCAAAATATTGGACAAAACCTCCCAAAACCATTTCTGCCCATTTCAAGGATTTGAAATATTTCTACAGGAAATATTTTCACAAAAATCCAAGGAAAATTCAGCAAGTCACAAATGCATAATGTGATCACCTTGCAAAGCCTCATATCAATTAAAGTCATTTTGGTTCACCAAAATACCCCCAAAACCCTCTCTGACCAGAATCAAATTTGAACAACTTTGTACTACCAACTTTCTCTCCTTGACCCCAACTTTGGTGAGCATGTTCACATGACCAAATGAGGCCACTACACCAAGTGGTGCATCAAGGAGAAGTGATTTCCTCAACTAGATCTACACAAGTTCATTTCTGCTAATTTCTAGGGTTTACAAAAGTTGCATTGGCAACTTTCCCCAAATGGACTCAACCTTGGTGGAACATATTATTATCTCATGCCATTTGACCCTGTCAAGCCTCATGGCAATAGGAGTTCATCTTCTTGCCCAAACCAGCAACAAACACCTTCTGCCATTTTACTAAAACCCCCGTTTTGACCACTTCAACTCTTCTCCATGGCCTCAACTTTTTACCACAGCCCCTCGTAGACCTCTTCTACCTCCAGTAGCAATGGATGCATCTCAGATCAATAATTGAGGGGTGAAACCTCCACATTTACCCCTCTGGACAACCACATCACCCTTCTCTCTCACCCCTCCTCTCTCACCAGAGCCCCTCCAGAGCATCCAAGGCTCCCACTCCTTTCTTTAGTCTCTCCCACACCTGCTAGACACCAATGGACGTGCCCACTGTGCATATAAAATGGCATGTCGGCCATTTGCATGCTCTGGAGCGTGCTACAATGTGCTCCCGCACTGTAGCCGCCCCCTTCCAACCGCCTCCGGCCACCTCGGGCCTTCCCAGCGCGCCAAATGATGCAACTCGACATCCACGGCACGCTGCACTATCGGCCCCCTCCTCTCTCCCTCTCTGGCTCTCCTCGCATGCAGACAGAGCGCCGTCCGAGCGCGCCAGTCATTGCCCATGATGGGGACCCGCTCTGCCACGTTCCCCGCTCCCTCTCTTCTCCCCCCTGGGCGTAGTCGACCCCCACAAATGCCCTAGACTCGACGCAGCACCCTCCCGAGGCCCGTAGCGATGAGCACGAGCTCGCCGGTGCACGAGCCCACGGTGGACCACCGCTCGCCTCTATAAGTCATCCCCGAGCCCTCCTCTCACCACCACTCATCCCCTGCCACTCCAAATAGCCCCACTGGGCCTCCTGTTCATCCCGAGAGCCGCCCAAGATCGAGATCGAGCGCAAGCTCCACCGCTTTGGGTCGCCGTCAATCTCGTGGTACAGGCCTCCTTTGCCCTCTCTCTCTCTCTCGATCTGGAACCGCCTCACCTCACTGACCCATTCCCCTCTATCTCCCGCTCCTATTGCAGCTCGGAACGAGCTAACCAGGATCCTCCCGAGGCCCTTCCGCCGGCTTCCTCGTCACTGGCGAACCCCTACACTCCGGAGACCGCCTCCACCTCCACCCGAACGGCGACTCCGCCCTGAGCACACCGGTACCATCGGATCGCCTCACTGTCGACCACAACGACGCCGATGAGCTCACCTCCCTCTCTGGCCCGAGGTTGAAGACGACGGCCGTGGGGCCCATCAGTCAGCCTCACATACTGACGGGTGGGCACCACCCGTCAGGTTTAAAACGCACGCGCGCGCGAACCGTTTCGCTGCGACGGCTGATGGCGTATTTTGCCTTTACGCCTTCGACGTGGCAGCCTTGCGCGGGCTGAATCCCCTGTTAGCCTGCTGCACTCTGGCCTTTCTGGCCCAGCGGCACGGTGCCATTTTCCTTTCTTTTTCTATGATTTTTTCTAGAAATTCCCCATATTTAAATATTTATCCAAATTAAATGTTTCTAACTCCTAAATTCTTTTAAAAATCCCACCTATTCAATGGTGTAACTTTCATAAATATCCATCAAACTTTTCTGCACTGTTCAAATTTAAATTCAAATTTGAGCATTTATATTCCTCTCTGAAAATCCATTTCCCCTATTCTACAACTCCAAATCCATAACTAGTAATTTTCCCATTCTTAGATCTCCCCCTAGTATTTATCAAAAATAAGTTGACATTTTTTTGAGCACTTTGGTTTTTTCTGTTTTACTATTGCCTTATTTTCTCGTTATTTTCTTGCGACGAATAGATACCGTATTTGACGAAGTAGTTGGATAAGAAGAAGGAGAAGGACTTGAAGACTTTGAAGGCCAAGGCAAGCAGCCCTTTGACCATGTCTATGAAACCCTTTTTATGCATGTCATATAGCACCATATTGTTGTTGCAATGGAATCATGATGAGGTGGTAACCACTTTGATGGATTGCCACTGTATTTCCTCATTGATACTTGCATTGTGCATGACCCTACCATCTTATGAGGGTTATGCCGGTGGGAGTAGATAGGATGCTAAAGTAGATGCTACGCAAAAAGGGACGGGTATATGCATGATGAAGGAGACAAAGTATTTTCAAAAGACTTTTCAAAAACCCCGTCGGGTGCCACTTATGCCCGAGGGAGATAATGAGATGGGTAACCACTTGATGAAGAAGTGGTGTACCGAGGCAAGTGTGTGTGTTGTTTTCGAAAACGGATTAGATTTAAGATTTTTCGACTGTCCCAACCTTACATGCGCAACACTCTACCCTTGTATGGGAAAGGGCATTATTGATTACCTAGGACGATACTAGCTTGGATCCCACTACTAGTGACGGGGGAGAGTTGGTGCTCTCTCTCGGGACGGGGACGTGCCAGGTAGGGCTGCCATGACTGTTTTCACAGGGCATCGGATACACTGTTGTGTCCCCTCTCGGATGTTACGATCTCGAGTGAGTCTCGTATGATGTACATCATGAGGATATGGAACAACGAGTGGACTCCTTGTTAGTGTCGTCTAGGGAAAGATAGTGATCGGGTGCTTACCCCGGGTACTTGAGGTACCGCGGGTCGTGGATGACACGGAAGTTCCCCCGATCTTGTGGGTAAAGTGTGCAACCTCTGGAGAGTGTAAAACTATTCGAATAGCCATGTCCACGGTCAAGGACAGTTGGCCGGTGCTGCTTAAACTACGTCCAGAGTTTCACAAACCAGTGTGTGTGTTTGGATAATTGGGAAGATCTACTTGGGTCAAGTCAAAGGACTTGACATGATTGAGTTGGGTTGAGGCCCTCTCTATTTATGTTGACATCTGTAACCCGTCCTCATGGTTACTTGAATTCTCCTGATGCATGTCTTACAAGTTGTTGAACATGTCATTGCACTCAAAACTAGCTTTCTGCAAAAATTTACCTATATCATGCTTTGTGATATCTTGAACAAAAACACGGGTTGCTTGCGACTACATTCAAAGTACTCATTGGCTTGCCGCTGGTTATTTAATTGGCCAGGCATGGAAGAACAGGAGTTCGAAGAAGAGTTCTTTGGAGACGAACATGCGAACTAGGACGTTTCCCAGTCAGAATGCCTGTAGGGTTAAGGCAGGTGGCATGGGTTCTACTTATCGACAAAGATTCCGCTGCTTAAGTTTATTTGGTATTCAGCCCTTGTGGCTTTATCTATGTAAGACTTGACCATAATGGTCATAATTTATGTAAGACGGTATGTATGGATGTAAGACTCTTGTTATTCAGCTTCTGTGTGTTCAGTGAGCATTGATCTCTGGGATCACTGTACACATGCATTCGGTGATCACGACTTATGAGTCGGGGTCCCCACAACATTATAGTGTGGCATGAAACCATTGTAAAGCAGGTGGGTGTGAAGGATTTTCCGGTCAGAGTAAGACTTCGTATTCCCACATTTAGGGCATGGACAACACATAAAACCATTTTTCTTGTTTGCCTCAGCCACTTCGAGAAAATCATGCACGCCCTTAATGTACTCGGAGGTGTGTCTGTCACCGTACATCCATTGCCGGTTCATCTGCATGCATTATATATAATTAAGTGTGTCAAAAACCATTACAGAACATCATGAATAGATAATTAAGTGACCTAATTAATATAAGTTCATGATCACATTAAAACCAAAGTACATACATAGTTGTCATCTAACAACATAAAGCTCTCCAGAGCATCTAAATTAATTAAACCATACATTGAAACTATGTAAAACATTTCAATGCGAAAACAAATGCGATCATAATCGCAATCAAGGTAACAACTAATCCAACTGCATAATGATACCAAGCCTTGGTATGAATGGCATATTTTCTAATCTTTCTCATCTTCAAGCGCATTGCATCCATCTTGATCTTGTGATCATCGACGACATCCGCAACATGCAACTCCAATATCATCTTCTCCTCCTCAATTTTTCTCATTTTTTTCTTCAAGAAATTGTTTTCTTCTTCAACTAAATTTAACCTCTCGACCATAGGGTCGGTTGGAATTTCCGGTTCAACAACCTCCTAGATAAATAAAATCTATGTCATGTTGGTCGGCATAATTGTCATAAACAATAAATGAACCAATAGTTATGAAAAGATAATATATACCACATCCGAATCATAGACAGGACGAGGGCCGACGGGGGCGGATACCAAAACCATCGCAGTATATAATAACAAGCAATAAAATAGTAAGAAAATTAGACAAGTATCTATCTAAAGCAAGAATTTTTCTTTCTTTCAGAAAGAAGATAAGAACAAGAGGCTCACCATGGTGGCGCCGGCGACGAGAACGGCGCGGGCGATCGACGATAGTGAAGACGGGGACGGGGCATGACTGGCCCCTAATATAAACCTAGACAAATCTCAGGAAAAATAGAGTTCGGAGGTCGTGCTTCGAGAGGAGAAAGCTTAACTAGTGTGGCTCGGGCATTTCATCAAACACCTCATGTGCATAGGAGGTGAGCTAGAGCACCACAAAGCCCTCCCCTCCTTGGCCAGAGAAAAACAGAGTAGTGGAGTGCTATGCTCGCGGGCGAGGGGTATATATAGGCACCTCAATGGTCCCGGCTCGTGGCACGAACCGGGACTAAAGGGCAGCCTGTCGTCCTAGTTCAAGCCACCAACCGGGACCAATGGTGGTGGGCCAGGAGCCAGGCCCATTGGTCCCGGTTCGTCCCACCAACCGGGACCAAAAGGTCCAAACGAACCGGGACCAATAGCCCACATGGCCTGGCCGCCCCCCTGGGCTCACGAACCGGGACCAATGCCCCCATGGGTCCCGGTTCTGGACTGAACCGAGACTAATGGGCTGACCCGGCCTGATCCAAAGCCCTCTTTTCTACTAGTGCAAGTTGGGACGACAATTTGCCATATGCAGAGTTCTCTTACAACAACAGTTAACAATCCAGTCTGAAGATGGCCCCTTTCGAAGCCTTGTACGGAAGGAGGTGCAGGACACCGTTTTTGTGGGATGAAGTTGGAGACCGTTAGTTGTTTGGACCAGATTTGATTAAAGAGTCTGAAAGGAAGGCTAAGCTGATCCGCGATAGGCTCAAGGTAGCCCAGTCCAGGCAGAAGAGCTATGCGGATTCTAAATGCAAGGAGACAGTTTACAAAGTCGGAGACTGAGTTTATCTTCGTGTATCCCCACTTCGAGGAGTTAAGCGTTTTGGAGTTAAGGGAAAGTTAGCGCCACATTTCTTGGGACCCTACAAAGTTTTAGAGCGTATGGGAGAAGTTGCTTACCAGTTGGAATTCCCCGAAGGTTTGTCAGTAGTTCATGATGTGTTCCACATTTCCCAGTTGAAGAAGTGCCACACAGAGATGGTTGATATACCTCTGAGAGATACACTGCCACTGGAAGAGATTTAGTTGGATAGTGATTTGACCTATGAGGAGAAACCAGTCAAGATTCTCGGGTTTGCCAGCCGAGTCACGTGAAGCAAGGTTATGAAGTTTTGCAAAGTTCAGTGGAGCCACCATACCGAAGATGAAGCCACCTGGGAGCGAGAGGAAGGCCTACTAAAGGACCACCCTCACCTATTTTCTAGCCAACCCGAACCTCGAGGGCGAGATTCATCTTAAGGGGGGTAGGTTTGTAACATCCCAAATTTTAAATTTTGGAATGTTATAAATTAGATCATCATTGCATATCATATTTTATTGCATTTTGGTTTGATCCTAGAAATTTCACGCAACTCACGGACCCGCGGAGAGAGTTGGGGATTTCGTTATTTTCATATTTGACTTTTCTCAAATTTTGAAAAGAGGATCATTTGATTTTAATTATTTTATCTTCGAATATTTCAATTATAAAAATAAGAGAGAGGGAATAAAATGACTTTCCCAAAATAAAGAAATATTGAGGATTTAATAATAAAGTGAAATAGGATTTTATTTCAGAGTTTTATCGCTATTTTATTTTGAATTAGGAAAAATACGCGTTTTTCAAAATTGCATTTTAGTCCCAAATAAATGTTCATATTGTCCGGCTTATTTTTAGAGGACGGAGAAAATTTATTTCGGGATTTTTTGCGTCCTTTAGTATTTCTTTTCTTTCTTTTTCTGCACGTTTGAATTATTTTTAAAAAAAGTCAACTGACCAGCCGGGCCGTATCCGCCCTGGACTCCTGGCCCGGCCGGCCTTATAAGCCGGGAGGCCAACCCCGCCAGCCCAGCCGCCCGCCCCCACAAACCCTAGGGCCGTCGCCGCCCGAACCGCCCCTCCATTGCCGGTTCCACGCCGCCACCGCCGCCGCCGCGTCGACGCTGCCGCGCCGCGTCGCTGTCGCCTCGCCTCCCCGCAGCGCCGCCGCCGCCCCATTCCGCCGCCCCGCTGCTAGATCCCCTTGCCGCTGCTGCCGCCAGCCCCGCCGGAGATCACCGCCGACTCGCCGGACCCCGACCCGAGGTAGCAGCCGCCATCGCCGGTTTTCTTCCGGTTAACCGCTTTGGTTTTTAAAAAAACTCGTCGTTGTTTTTTTATAGATCGGTTTAGTTTTTTTTTTTGGTTTATTTATTTTGCGGACGTTCGTCTGTACGTTCGTTTTAACGAAGGGTTTTCGTTGTTTAGCCGCAGACAGCGAACATTCGTTCATTAGCTTGTTCGTCCATTTTTCTTTTTCTCGGATTTTCCGCGATTATTGCCGATCGCGATTTCTGATCCGATTTTCATTCTAGTATAACTTTTCGCTCGTTTATTGGAATCAGGCGATTCAAGCGCCTAGAGTTTCGTCTCGAAACCCTCTTTCTGTTTAACCAACTCAAACAAGTTTTTGCTACTGTAAAATTTGACTTAGGTCCAGATTAGTAAACGAAGCTTGTTTCTTTCGCCATTTGACTTTCGTTTCTTTGTTTGATTTGATTCTTTTTGCAAACCGGAGTTCTTAAGTTGAACTTTCTGGTTAGATCTCTTATTTGAGTTTTACTCGTGCATATTATATGCTTGTTTGTTTGCGATAGAGTACCCGGAGTGTGCCGCGTGCTGCTACGAGTCTCTAGGTTTCACGGATCATCAGCAAGGCAAGTAACACTTTGATCATACCCCCCTTAATACCCAGTTTTATTGCATTAGATCAATCCTCAAACGATTGCATGGTTAGGATCTAATTTAATATGTGGGTTTTGGGGAAGTAGATGAGGTAGTACCTATTACTTGTTTTATTGTCAACCCTTTGGGAGTTACTTCTACGTTTGCTTATATTGCTATGCTATGCTAGTAGACGTGGATTGGGTGAGTGTATCCATGACAGATGTGAGATTATTAATTACTAGTTTAATTAAGGTGGCAACTTTAATACACATCTGGGTGGATTGAGGCACCTGGGGAACCCAGTGTTGCCTGTATTTTTGGAAATCCCGGGGTACCGTGTGATTCTCCTATGGACCACCACCCAAGCTCAAAGGGATCATGAGATTATTAATGCTAGAAACTTCCATGTGCAGCCGCAAGCTATTATGGGCTCTAGCATAGTTGAGTTTGTTGTGTGACCTCTTTCAATGGTAGACTAGCAGATGTAGGGGATGTAGGTTGGTGCTATCTACCCAGAGTAAAGAGTTAATGCTTCTGAAAGACTGTGTCTCGTTCATTCGTTTCTCAAACACCATGTAGTGCGAGAAATCCAAAAGAGGAGATCGAGTCTTGCAGGGAAAAGTGCGCAAACCTCTGCAGAGTGTATAAACTAATCATGGTTAGCCGTGTCCCCGGTTATGGATGTTTTGAGTATCTAGTACCTGGATTATCATGTGAATCTCATCATGTTATTTAATTAATTATGTTTGGATTAATGATGATGCTTATATGGGATTGAGTTGGGTGAACCTTCTCAATGTTTAACAACCACCATGATAGTTAAATAAAATTTATTCCTTTGTTGTAGGGAAAACTTGGCTTTATGCAAAACTATAACCATAGAGCTTTCCACCAGCCATATATGCATGTAGTGATAGCATTTTTCTGTTCATTACTCATATGTGTTACATTGGCAGCATATTCCATGTGCTGACCCGTTTTTGGGCTGCAACGTTCATGTTGCAGACTTTTCAGACGACAAGTAAGGTGCCTTAGGTCGTGATCTTATACTCAATGATGCCGTTGGAGTTGATGGACTCGCTTTATACTTTTCAGACGTTCATGTTATCGTTATTAGATGGCCTTAAGCCATATTTATTGTAATAAGTTCTCTTTTGAGACATTCGATGTAATAAGTGTGTGATTGCTACTCTGTTATAAATCGTTCAAGTACTATGTGTGTCAGCATTACCGAGCCAGGGATGACACTGATGCACAGAGATCAGACTATTTGAGGTCTGGTCGCTACATTCACCAGGTATGAATGTAAGGACAATGATAGGACAACAGGTACTCACAAGAGCAAAGCTGCGACCAACATAGTTGCGATATCCTAGGTTTTGCGGTGCTGGTTCTATCGCCAATATATGTCGGGTGCTATGTGATTTCTCTGGTAGCACCACCTTTTTCAAGGACTTTTCTTGTACTCCTTCATGTTCTGCAATCACCCTCTTCCTTCTGGATGTCTGAAATACAAGAACAATATTTGAATGGAAAAACATGGTATGACGACAAATGGAATAGGTGTTCATAATGGATGGGCATGGCATCTTCACATATATCATGAGTAAACTAAGTAGATGGCGGTGCAACGAAGCAAAAGAAATGCAAAACACCTTATGTGCAATCAATGAAACCTTGCCAAATTAGAACATGCACCTTATTGGGTGAACAGGATAGGCCATCTGCCTTTGACTCCTTGAGCTTAGAATAGTCATTGGGATCATATCCTGAATACGAATCTATAGGTCGGGAGCATATGGGTTTCATTGCATCCACAATGGACCTCAATCCCTTGATGCCAAGTTTGTTACCCATTGAACTGTTCTGCAATATTCTTCTAATGTGCGCATTCTTATATTCATTGTGATTACGTACAATATTTGAAAAGCATGAAAACATAAATAGTAGTGAGATTATCTTTGTATTGCTGAGGATATTGTAATATAATAGGGGCTCCCTGTAAACCCTTGTGTGCTATCACTGGATTCTGATGAGAGAGCCCAGGTGTGCTGTAATATCGTGAGTAGATTAATATAATCTGGCACAACTACAAAAAAAATAGGATACCTATTGGGATCTCCAGATCTAAGGATAGTTGGCACATGATAGGTTCATAATATACCGTATAGAAAGTTTATTGCCAAACCATGATAACGAGAGCATAGAGCCAGTAGGCAGATCATAGTGTAGATAATAAGGGTACACCATAAGCACCATAAATAAATCGGGAAAGCGGAACTAGCTGGAAAATACAGGGTTTTGCCCCTACTAATATGCAGCATATCGATCACCTACAGGCCAGCTCTATTCATCTTAAGGTGCACAGTTGTTACTATCAGTCCAGTCTATCAAAGACCGTGCAGCTCCCATCATTTCCGGAATATTATGGCAGACCAACTCGAAGTGCAAAATAATGTAGCAGAACCGGCCCAATAGAGTTGCTGACTGCAGATGCCCCTTCTCCACTTCCTGACAAGGAACATACTATACTTACTAAGGAAGAACAGAAGAGGAACATGTTAAAGAATAGGATGGGAAGCATATTATTGAGATTCCCTTCTTTCTATACAATGTTGGTTCCCCACCCATGATGAATCAGAGCGCCCATAGAAATGCAATTCCATGATGTCTCTCTATATGTGGCCACATACATTTGGAAACTCAAGTGGGAGCATTAGCTAACCAATCAAATGTGTGTCTGTTAGCTAATGTGAGTATCATATCACATTCGTATTTGAAGAACCTTAGAACGTATGATTGGTGTGTTCTTTAGCTGTAAAGGGTGGACGGTTTCTAGTAGGACACAAAGAACGTACATCTCGAAGCACCTACGATAATAGTACTGAATATATGGGAATGTCTACATCCAAGTCGGTTGACTTTCGTCATTTGGGTTAGTCGAGAATTTCAGGTGGTTGGATGAAGATCCTACGTCTACTAACCCTTCTTCTTCCTTGCCTCTTATTCTTCCCCTAAATACCAACGCACGGGTCGCCAACCAAACCACCGACCCCCGCCCACCCCTCAACCAACCACCACCTCCGATCTTCCGCTGTCGCGGCCATCCCTGTAGCTAACCCCACCCCCCACTCGCGTTGAGTTCTGCCTCCGGCGAGGACCCACCATAGCCCGACAACAGCCCCCCACAACCACTGTCCCCACCCGAAACCCTAAGATAGATAATGGGGTAGCCCTCCGGTGAGCCCCTTCCTTCCATCCGGTGAACTCCCAAAAATGGACTAACCCCAATTTGAAATTCAGTCGACTATCATTTAACCTAATGTGGAATATAAAAGGGGAAAACCATAAGCATTGCGAGTATAGTGGTGCGTGTGCCACGGCAGATCTGAAGGTGCAAGCCGAACAAAGGCAATGTCGCAACCAATGTTTGGTTTCAACTAACAAGTAAGATTCTATGTGATGGACAAGAAATCACAGTAAAGAGTGGCGATTTATTTTCTTGCTGTGATAAATAACTTGAGTAGATACAAAAGAGTACCACCTCTAGTGTGGCACCGTGTAAGCATCTGCTGAGGCGTTGAGGGTGTTACGGTAGCGATGGCTATCAGCAGTGTGGAAGCAGATCTAGGAGGGAAGACGGTGGCCGTGAGGGAAATATCCCGGCGCGATGGACGAGACGGTCATACGAGCGGCCTCGACAAGGAGAACAACAGTGCAGATGAAGCGAGAGGACGCAAATCAAGGATCCTGGTCTGAAGACGTGGATGAGAGCGGTCGATCTCTTGTAATGGATGACGGCGTCGGTGTATCAGTTCTAGCATGGTGGAGGAGGACGGCGGTAGATGGGGTGCCGGACGGAGGAGACTTCGGTGGAATGGGTGTTTTGTCCCCCACGGGGTATGAATGGGGAAATGGAGGGAGAGAGGAAGGGGGGAACCATGTCTTTAGGGCGTGCTTGTCTAAAATGGGAGGAAATTTACAAACTTAGCCCACGTTCAAAATTTCCTACATCACAGCAACAAATAGTCAGTTGGGGATAGGACGGTAATCTCGCATACACCGAATATTTGCCGACAGAGATTTCGGCCCACGAGAGTTTGTTTTGGCGTCCACCGTGTATGAATCGGGGAGGGAGGTCAGAGCCGATTTAGCCAAGGAGAAACTGTCTTTTGGCGCCCACAATGTATGAATCCGGGGAGGTGAGAGGCGGAGGCGGGTATGTCACGTTTGGGTGAAATGACAAGCCTACCCCTATCGAAACCTATAGAAATCAAGCCCATAGGCTTTTTTGCGTGTCAGGGATAGGCAGTAATTTCCATCTCGTAGATTTTGGTTTTGGGGGGTTACTGTGAATTTCCCCGCTTCGTTCAAACTTTTGCAGAGAAAGAGTGCACGTTTACTAGGCTAACTCAATTCGAATCCAGTTTGTATTTTTTTGGGAAGGATCGATTTTTTATTCGAATACAAATCTATATACATCATTTTTTATATATACTTTCAAAATCACAACACCCTTTATATATAAATATGCTTTACAAATGGCATGATCTCAGATTCAAAAGGCTGGATCCATCTTAATTTGGATTTTCAAATATTTCAAACCACTTTATGTTGAAATCCAATGTATGCATTCCTCGCTAACTGTCTCCAATTAATATGTGTTTCATGCGGTTCTATTTTTTTACTTCTCAAACATGTATAATGTGTTTCACAAACGTAACATATAGTGTAATCCAGTTTAGACATTAATTTCATATAAACCATGTATTGTCTCTAATTAAAGAATCTATGGATCACTAATACTGATAAACTATATAACATTACACGTGTCCCCAAATTCAAATGAATATGCATGTTTGATAAACCAATTTTTTTATGATATTATCTATGTAGTGGTCTCTAGTTTAAATATTTGAATCCCCTTTAATCAGATATGCATCTCATATATCTATCACTCATGCTTATATATCTCTCTATACATATACGCCTTCATCATCTCTTGGGCATCTCTCATGCTACTTGTATGTCGACAATGATCTTTTATCTTCGTAACACACTGACGGTACTCTCTCCCTCGACCTTCACTCTATCTCTCTCTAAGTATACCTCGCTCCTTGATATGTGTCTCCAACTATGATTCTCCTTGTGAAATCTATTTCTCTCACACAAACACAAACTTCGCCTCCCGGGGTCTCATTTATCTCTAATATTCCCCTATGAGCAACTCGCACACCCCCTCTCACACTGAGATGTCTTGCGCTCTTTAGATATGAGGTACGACTCTGCTTCCTCTTAATTATCTCTTTCTCACAAACAAATACAAACTTTGTCTCCCAGGGTCTCATATCTCTCCACATTCTCTTGTATGTCGCTCACACACACTCTCTCTCCCTAGAGATATCTCGCGTCCCCAAACATGTCTCTCTAGCTATCACTCTGGTTGTGAAATATCTTTCTCTGTCGCAAACACAAAATTTCGTCTGACGGGATCTCATTTCTCTCTCATATTTGTTTATATGTGACTCACATGCACCCTCTCTCTATCTCTCTCACACCCACACACATAACTCAGCCTTCTGGTCCACTCGACTCTTATCCCTAACACACACTAGCTAGCATCTTTATCTTTCTATTTATCTTGTTCTCCATCAATGTTCTTTTCTCGCCCTCACTCTTTCTTCTTATCATGCACACTATATATGTTTCTCTCTACATGCACATGCGCCCTCTTTTTATCTTTCTCTCACACACACATAACTTCACCCACTGAACCACTCGGCGGTCATCTCTAACACACTCGGCGGTCCCTATAGCTAGGATCTCTATCTATCTATCTATCTATAGTTTCTCCGTCAACATTTCTTTCTCGCACGCACTCTTGCTTCCTATCATGCATGCTATATCTGTCTCTCCATACATGCATTTATAGGTTGATCTCTTTTGCACAATCGTTTTGTCTCGCTCCCTCTGCTCGCGATTGATGCATGCTCCAGCCCACACCACTATCTCTTAAAGACAAAAACACATGCTCAATTATCGGGCCTTCTTCCCTCCACTCTCACATGCATGCATATTGTTATACCAATCTGTCTCTCCCATGTCTTTGATCTTATGACTTATGTCTTCTTTCTTTTATCTCGATCATGCGCGCACGCACACACACACACACATCCCATGTATACATGTATACCTCTCGCACATGTACATTTAAGGTCTCCTATGTCTCCATACGTAGTTAATTGCCCTCAGCCCTAACCCTACATTGAATCGTTCTCTTCTTGTGCACATAACTTCCTCCTGGATGGGTAAAGCACACACTCACACTTAACAATCTCCTTCTGGCTACCCCCCCCCCCTCTCTCACTATTCCCCTATATCCCCAAAACCAATAAGACCATCCCTTCGTTTAATTCCCGCCTACATGCACCATCGATATATAGTAGTCTTCCTCGGTGTCTCTCGAACAAACATGTTCTCTCAATGTTAACTCCTCTCACGCGCACACGCCTTCTCTTCCCTATCTACGGGCATCTTCTCTCTCGCACCCCCTCGTTGCTGGCCTCTGCCATACACATCACCTCTCTATGATGAAGCCACAGACACTTAAATTACTTTCGCCACTGAAGACTCCGCTTCACACACACGCACGCACGCATGCACCCACCCCCACCCCCCACATGCACAAACACTCCATCACACACACACACACATGCTCTAGGTGGAGCATTTGTTCCTACCACCCTTCCGACAATCTTACCTGTATGATAAACCAACATCTTAATTTACTTGTATAACATGGACAAATTCGAATTTACTCTAGTAGTTAGAAAACTTCTCATAATTATATAGCATAAATAACGAGGAGGAAGTGACATTTTTTTACACAACCACGTTAACATCGCCACGTAAATCACTAGCTAAAGTGTAATACCATTATACTTATATCCCGATGCAACTACATGTACGAAGAGTAGAGTTGCACACGCACACTCTGTCTCTCAGAATCTCACACACATACGAGTTATGTGACGCCCCTAAGCAGAACCGTCTGTTACAATTTGTACACCCGCGGGTACACGTGATGGTGCACATTTATTTAAGCCAGACTGCGAACCCAAATAGTAGCCACATTCATTCCCCTCCCTCCACCTCTTCTCTCATCGCTGTTGCCCGATAGCCATGGCCCGGCCGAAGGTAACGACATACGCCATTCTCCCGCCGGAGTGGCGCTTTTATCTGGAGGCACCGCGAAGCCCGGATTGCAGCCGGCCTGCCTTCGGAGTCTGGACTAGCCAGAGCAGCACACAGAGAGGATGATGATTTCCATTATACTTAGAGTTAAAGGGCTTTGAGTTTCACGCCACATTTATTCCACAGAGACAAGAGAAAGGAAATTTTAGTGGTCATGCATGCATCTTTTTGTGCTAGCACTCCTATATAAGGTTTGATTGGTCACTTACCGCTGACGTGCGCGGGCGGTGGAAAAGGAACAGGAAGGGAAGTGGGTTGTGGAGTACGCCAGTTGCAGCACGAGCTCCAAGGAACGTTTGTGCCAAACAATGCATTGTTGTACAGTATAGTCCAGCAGAGTATGAATTGGCCTTTAGGTTGCATGTGGATGACATGCCTGCAACATGCGGGCTGCAGTTCGATAGCCTACCGCTCCGCTTCGCATGGGTTGGTCACGCTAGATTTGCATGCATGCATGTCAGGCACGTACTTGTCGAAGGCGTGCTCGAAAAAGGGCGACCAGGTCCACTAGTCCGCGTTGGTCCATGCACCCGAAAAACAACTAATCCTAGTCGCTGTAAATGTTGTGCATGCTTTAATTCCAGGCTAGTGGATGGACGGAAACGTGCCATACAACGAACCACCCGCCACCTCCCTAATCTCTATCTCCACTCTTCTTCTACTACTTCTACTACTCTTTTTTTATCTCTACTCGTATAAAAAACAGAGTTGGTGATGATGGTGTGCCTGCCACCCTACAATATGGGCCGCTCGATTTATATCTGACAGATAGGAAGGGAACTATGGCAATTTTGCAAAAAGATACCCACACCCCTCTCCACATTTGCAAATAAGGCATTCCCTCGTTCATCCTTTTCTCTCACAAGATAAACTAGTCATACAAATGCATCTTGATGTTACGTGCAACACACGAGGATGTTTCCTTGGGGGTCTCTCCAGTGCGGCTAGGCCGTAGTTGCAAGTTGACGCCCCTTGAGATGCCAACGTTGAGGGGCACTCGGATTTTGTCTGGTGAATAGGTAAGTGATGAGTTTGATCATGTAGTAAATGCATTCTAAAGACCACTTTCGTGTCCATTTCCTAATTCCCCCGCTGCCCACTGTTTTAGGTTAGGCTTGGTGCCAGTGGAGATTGGCTTGCATATATACGACAGGGTACCAACATCAATTTCCACAACATTTACAATGGTGACACCATTCCCATAGAACCTTTGTCCAACATTGGATCAGCCATGCAACAGGCCATCACCTGAATTGGTATGATGGAACCACGATGAGATTGAAGCAGATAGCAAACTCAGAAGCCCTGATAAGGTCATCCGCCCACCAAAATTACACTCTCATCACTGTGTTCGACATCGCGATTACTTTCACAAACCCTACACATGGCGGTCAAAGGTGGACCATGCTGTCTGCAGCCGATTTGTTGTTGTACGAGTACAGACGCCGTGCTCCTTTCTAACCGCATCTTCGCGGTGACAAACCAGGGGACTTGCTTCGTAAGCGATGTCCTACGGTATACTCCCTCTCTTCTAGTTCATTTGTTTTGAATTTTTTGTTTTATAAGTTTCAAATTCAAATTTAGAGCTCCACATCCCATGTTGAGATTACAATGTGCATTAAATCGTTGCGTGCATGTACTAGTTTTTTATTGGTCATTTATATTGGTCACGCATGCATGCATTGCAAGTAACATTTTTTACCACAATTTCTTAGGAAACTAAGTGCAATGGTTGAGTAGTTTTGCCCGAGACCTTCCAACTAGACTTGTCTTTCTCTCCGGGTCACACTTTGTATCGTTCATACCACTATTACTAGTGTGGTCTCCGACCTAGAAGTGGAAGAAGTGGAGACACTCTACCATGTTGTTCATGTTCCACTCCTTTCACTGACGTGTAGGACATCCAGCATGTGTCGTGTTTGGCACTCCTTCGCTGTAAGAGTTGAAACGCTAGCTTTCATCAAAAATAATAAATAAATATAACCCAACAGTGATACTATACCACGTGGTTTCCTTGCTCCTCGATATCAGAAACAATACTTCCGTTCGCCGACATGTGGGACGTTGACCAACCTGATCCACTTGCCATGCATGCAGAACTCCAAGGGAGAGTCACCATAGTCATCACGCCGCAGTTATAGTAACTAATGAGCCATCAAATCAGAGGTACAACCTTTGCCACCGTGAAGTTGCTCGGACTTTGTTGAATTCCGCTTCTTGAAGAAAACTACTGTACGAGTAGTACTGCTAGCTACAGTAGTATTGTACTCCAGTAGAGGCCTCCTTTGGTTCATAGGATAGGAATTTTACAGGAATAAGAAAATCAAAGGAAGTGAGATGACATGCATCTAAATTCCTATAGAGAAAGAGACCCCGTTTGATGCATAGAATAGGAATTTTTCCATTGAGTCTAGGCTAATGTACTGGTAATTTCCTCTAAAAACTACAGTAGTAACTATTACTGGTACATGCTCGTAATTAATTGAACAAACATACAGGCGAGACAGACACACACACTACTACTAGTAGTAGTACTTCTCACATGCTGGCCAGATGCCGTCATTCTCCTTCCTGGCTTCGTCGGCGACACCCCATCGTGCTTGGATCTCTGCTGAGCTCTCCGCACCAACAAGTGCGTCCTCATATTTCTTGCGGCCACGTGCCTCTCTTTTCTTGAGTGCTTTCTGCCATTTCCGCTCCCTCTGTGCGACTTTGGCCGCCTCTTGCACTATCGCCCATTCGGCCTTGGCAGCTTCAAAGTCCGCCCATGTAGTTGTGAGGTCGCGAGCGGCGATGACCTCGGCATGGCGGGATGCCATCGCTTCCCTACCATTTTGTGTGCAGTTGTGGGCAGCGAGGAACTCGGCGCGGCAGGATGCCATCGCTTGCTTACCGGTTAGTGTGCGGCATGGTGGCATGAACGGCGCTTGCTGAGAGCTCTGGGGCGGAGTAGCCGGACAACCGTATATAGTGCATTGGTTTGTCAAGAGCTCAAGGACAGAAGCGAAGGAAATTTGGACTCCCCTTCAATCCTGGTCATTTATTACGGAGTAAAATGCATTGGCAGTCATTGAACTTGTGTCGATTGTTCACTTTGATCATTGTATACGAGATATGGTGATTATATGGTCACCGGCTCAGCTAGCTCTGTATTTGTCTGGTTGACCAGTCAAACAGTCCGCATGCGCCTCATTAGCTCATGTTCTATATCTATCTGTCTATGCGGGCTTACCTGTCAGTTGAGAAAGAAATAAAAACCAAAATTATGTGTATGTGAGGAATCAAACCACAGACACGTCACTGCAACGCACACTCGTCAGCCAAATGAAAATGAAATACTTGGCGTTAAATGCAAAAACCAATTTTTTATATTATACGTGATGCACACATTAGCGCACACCGTCCATAGACGCAAGTAGCATGTATGCATGCAGACACTCACGCTCACACCGTCAAACCATGCTAATAATGCATGCACGTCGCCCCCCTCAATCAAAGTCCTGCCCATGGCACAACGCAAACGGCAAGCCCGTCACCTGCGCACCCTGGTGGTCTCACAAAAAAAGATGTTTGCAGGCGGCCTCCGCCAATGCCGAGCATGTATTCACCTAGCTCAACACCAATGTCATACTCGTGCTTGGGCACCGAGCTGCTCGACATTAGCCATGGCTCTACATATGATGCGACGACATGACTCGGCGACTTACTCACGTATATCATCCATCACAATGACAATCTATAAAACAGCCTAGCTAGAGAGGGTACTATGGTACCTATATATGTATCCTGAGCGACTGATCATAGTGCCACTGCACACGAGTGTGTGTTTGATCGATTCGTCCATTATTCGTAAGTTATGCATGGTTGTGTGGTGTCTAATTGTGGTCGTCGAAGGCTAGCTGGCGACAAGAGGGGTTGCATGGACGCCTGGTTGTCTGTACGTGTTGCATACACTTCAAAGGTTCGTCATCCATGAGTTCACATTTTACCACCACGCCAGCATCTGACCGCCCTGGCCTACCGAAACCCCTTCCATTGCTAGCATGCGCTTCCCACATGAAACGTTCACCGTGGATGCAGAACGTCAATGCTGCATTCATGCCCGACGCAACCTCTAACTAGAGCCGGCATTCCAGCAGTGTGACGACCGAGAGAGCGCCTCCCATGCGGCATTTTGGTGCAAGCGACTGCTTTGCGTTAACAACACCATGGCTATCCGTCCGTCTGCTGTTCACATTAATGACACACGACCGCTGATGAACCTACTCTGGCGCCAGCCGTCTATCCGTCTACTGCGGCTCATTGCCATCCGCCTGTTATATTAACTTCAGCCCCATCTCCCACCCATAGCCAAAGACCCACAGTCATTCTCCTTCGGTTCCCTTTCTTCTGTCGGCACCACTCCAAACATGGCCTCCTGGCGCTCCAAAGCTCTCTTGGACGTACAGTCTCAGGAGCAGACAAAGGACATCGGCGGCTGCGCTCCGGGGGCGCTCCAAAGATCTCTTGGACATACTACTGCAGGAGTAGATGAAGGACATCACCGGCTCCCTCCCCCAGTCGCCCTCTGCAGCCACGACCATGAAGCTGGCGCGCGTGCGCGGGCGCAGCCGGCAGCGAGGAAGAGTAGTACATGGTAGGTCGCTGCCGCTCTCGTCCCAGGAAGGCCACCGCTCCTCCACACAGTCAACGACAAGCTTGGTGGGGTAAACATCAGTGGCCGATTAGCCGCTTGACGGTGACATGGAGGCAGAAATCTTCAGAACCATGTGCTCCGGAGGAGGAGGTTATCGAGGCGGAGCTGGACAAAGCTGAGGCCGATGAGGAGGAGGCAAAGGCGGTACCCGGAGGGTTCTCGAGGCTCATGGCCGGACATGGTAGTCAGGTGCTGGCGATCATTTAGATTAGGTTTACAATAGGTTTTAGTACGATTTATGCGAAATATGTAATGAATTTCATCCAGTTTATAGGAGAAGTTTTCAAAATGTAATGAATTTCATCCAGTTAATTTGAATTTGCTTTGTTTGCACTATAACACGTCATACCACTCAAACTAGCCCGCCTAACGCGTGTGAAATCCCCGCCCTCATCATTTTGTTCCGGATTCTATCGATCGATCGCATGAAAATGTTACTCTTTGCAAGTTCAAACGGAAAAGGCGGCACACTTAAAGCACGCCTGTCGTATTCGCATCACACCCCCGACAGTCCGGCTCACACACCGCTCACCAGAGGGGACACTCGTTGTTTTGCATTTTCACTGACATGTGGGACTGCAATTAAATAAACTGTCGATAGCCGAAATCTAATCGCTCAGTGGGCGTCGACTGAGAAGAGAGAGAAGGGGGAGGGAGAAGAGATCGCCCGCCCGCCATGCATGGACCCCAAGAAATATGGTGATAATGTTAGGTGGGCCATGCGGGAGTCTGGACCGCTTCCAAGCCCGCTTCTGACCACCCTGGCTCACCCAGAAAACCCCTCCCCCGTCCCGCGCGCTCCCCCCTCAGACTAGCCACAATGGAGAGTAACATACACTAGTAACATACACATGTCCCTAGACGATGTTACTACCTTCATAGTGGGTAGTAACATAAGTGTGGTAACATGCAAAGCTTCATTTATTAGGTTACAGACTTATATTGCATTGGGACATGTGATGTTACAGTAACTAGCCAAGTTACTCAAACTGCCTCTCTCCTCATTAACTCATTGCCACATAAGCAAATTTGCTGAGTTGGACTTGATGTTACTGTTGAAGTTACTCCCACTGTGGCTAGTCTTAGACGCCAGCTGCCCACATTCATAGTAAGTAGGTAGTACCATACTGGGCTATAAGCCCGCTTATGTGGAGGAGAGAGAGGCATTGACAAAGTCAATGAGTGGGCTCTGCAAGAGCCCGTCTCTACACGTGCTCCTAGGTATAAAAAGACTAATTTTAAAAAAAGAGGTATAAAAAAACAATTGTGTCTAAAAAAGAAGGTAAAAACATCTGAGAGGAAATAAATAGAGAGAAACTGAGAAAAAGTTGTGACCTTATAGCCAACCTTATAGTCAACTCTACGGTAGATGAGGAAGGAGGGAGTTGTGCCCATGCCAAGTTCACTGGGCTGCCGTGTTTCACACTCCTCCATCGTAACAGTGGAGAAAATGGCTTTCATAAAAAATAAACAATGAATACTCGTTGCTCATCCTTGATATCAGAAAGAATACTTTCATTCAACGACATGCGGGGCGTCGACCATCCTGGTCCACATGCCATGCAGAAAATTATCCTGGTCCACCCCGGTCGTAGCGTAGGCCCAACCTTTCCCACTGTAAGTTGGTCGGACGAAGGAACCATCATGACTTCATTGAATTCCGCTTCTTCAAGAAAACTTACTGTACCCAAAATACTGCTACCACACGCGAAGACTAGACGATAGTGTAGCACGTCATATCACTGAAACCCACTAGGCCAAACTAGCCCACCTAGGATTTGTACGTCTCTGTACTGCTATGATTTCATGTTCTAGAAAAATTCCTTTGTCAATCTAATGATTAGGAGTAAAAACAGGGTCTTTCTCTCTCTCTAGATCTCTCTCCATCCCACAACCCCTCTAGCCCACGTATAGACTCCATGTAGCCACTCCGAAAGTACGACGTCACTACACATTCATGCTGTCGGATTAAGGGATCCGCAAACCCTTGCAAGGTTCAAACTCTGGGGTGTGTGCGGAGATCTCAACCTATCCAGCGTGCCTACTCGTGATCCTCCTAAGCCTGGCGCGTCAAGCTCAAGAGACACAAAGACATAACGGTTTATCTTGGTTCGGACCACCTTGCGGTGTAATACCCTACTCCCACGTTTTTCGTGGATTGCCTCGACGGGCTGAGGATGAACTAGTAAAGTGGATGAACTGGCCTCCGGAGGTCAAGTGTTCTTAAGTTGGTGTGGTGTGTTCTAGTTTTTCTCCACTTGCCTCTCTATGGTGGTGGCTAGTCCTATTTATAGTGGCCTTGGTCCTCTTCCCAAATTTTGGCGGGAAGGGATCCCACAACGGCCAGATTTGAAAGGGGACAAGTAGTACAACTTATCCTGACAAAAGTAGTCTTCGCCTACGAAAAGCCTCTGGTCATGACGCTGCGGTGGGCTCGTCGATGACCTCCGTCCTGTCGTCCTGGCGGTCTTGGTCTTGTTGCACCAAAATGGCAACCTTTGGCTGATTCCTCGGGACTCCGCACCTGTGGCTTGCCTTCTTTGCACCAAAGAGGAAACCTACGCTCTGCGCCCGCCTGGCGCCCCCCTGGCCTTGGTCGTCACGGCTCACTCAGCTGAGCCTCGTGAGGTTGCCTTGCATAGAACTCTCCGCCCCTCAGGAGCCAGCCTGAGGAGGCCGATCCCCTCGGGGGTCTTGGTGTCGCCCGCCTCGCGAAGCTTGGCCCCTCGTGAGGGTCTTGTGTTGTTGATGGTGAAGCCGGGCCGTACTAGGCCGTCGATGGAGCCACATGGTGGGCCGCAGGCAAGCAGGGCTGGATACCCCCAAATCTAGGATACCGACAGTAGCCCCGGGGATCAAGGCGCGCTCGGACATGACTTGCAGGCAAACCCAAATGGTAAGTGCGGAGTGCCGCGGGCCCTAAACGCATGCGGCCTTGATGATGTGTGGTGATTGATGGGATGTGGGCAACTCCGCTTCCTCATGCTGCCTCGGCAACTATTTCCATCTGACAAAAGGGTTGCTTCCTGCTGCCAAGCTTTCATTGCCCCTTCTTCGTCTTGCTCCAGATCCCCTTTACCCAGAAGCAGAAGAAATCTCTGGATCTGCCGATTTTTCCCCAAATCTCCTGCTCGATAGCCGCTGATAAGACCACGGCTTTTGCCTCGGCTGCCGGCCCCGCCTGGTATGAGCCGGTGCTGCTGCCGTCCTATGTGGCCAGGAAGAAGCTCCAGACCGTGCTCCTCCTGACGGCGAGCAAGGACAACGAGTGGAAGGATACGGCACTCTGGGTCACCACCGCTGTGCCGGAGCCCGCGAACAACACTTTCTTCCCCTTCTTCAAGCACAATGTCTACTCGGGGCTGGTGCCCCCATTCTCCCGCTTCTTCTCCGCCGTTCTTCACCACTATGGCCTTCACACGCTCCACATCCATGCCAACTCCATCCTCCTCCTATCCATTTTCACCTTATTCTGTGAGGCGTTCGTCGGGGTGATGCCCTCCATCGCCCTAGTTCGCCAATTCTTCTAACTCCGCACGACTGGTGAAAATCCGGTTGGGTGCATCGGCTTTGTTGCGGGATGGGGTGGTAACGCAATCTCCCGCGCCGGGAAGAAGGTGGAGGATGTTGTGAAGAGGTGGGTTTTGATGGATGCCAATTGCTCCCAGAGCTCGCTGGAGCTGCCGACCACATTTCCCGTCTGCGAGAAGGGGTGGTGTTCTGAGAAGATCACCCACCCTTCCCTGACGCCATTGGTGAAGAAGATGGAGAAGGACCTGAAGAGTGAGAAGCTGACGGGGCCCATGTTCCTGAGGCAGTGCATCGCGCCGCTCCAAGACCACTCCCGCCCCTGTGGAAGCTTGGTGGTGTTGACGACAAGATCCGCCTATGCCAAGACGCCCTTCCCGAGGAGGAGTTGAGCAAGGTATTTCTCTACTTGACGGGGAAGGACCCGAGCAATCCTCCGGAAGATTGGCTCCCGCTGTACTGCCGGGATGACGTCGAGGAGGTTGTTGCTGCTATGCTGGTCTTCGACGAGTTTGGGCTTGTGCGGCCGAGGCCTCCCCCGCCGCCTACTGCTTTGGTGCACCTGTCCTCTGATGATCAATCCTCTGAGGCCACCGAGGATGGGGTTGTGGAAGAATCCTCCGCCCCGCAATAAAGGGAGCTCCTACACGACTTTCCTGATGATGATGATGACGAGCCCCCGGTGGTGGAGGTGTCGCGCCCTTCTGGACTCACCACGAGATCAGGGGCGTCTTCTTCGAAGCAACCCGAGCGGGCGGCCACGAAGAAAGGCACGACCACGTTGATTCCTCCGGGCGGCGTTCCGCCTTTGCCGCCGACGTCCCGGGTGGCACTGCTAGGTCTTGAGCTTGCGTTGGTTTTCCTTGAAGAGGAAAGTGTGATGCAGCAATAGTAGCGTAAGTATTTCCCTTAGTTTTTGAGAACCAAGGAATCAATCCAGTAGGAGGCTCCTCAGAAGTCCCACGCACCTATACAAACAAACAAAGAACTCGCAACCAACGCAATAAAGGGGTTGTCAATACCTTCACGGCCACTTGCGAAAGTGATATCTGATAGAGATAGTATGATAAGATAAATATATTTTTGGTATTTCCTGATATAGATTCGAAAAGTAAAGATGGAAATAAAAGTAGATTGAAAGCTTATATGATAAAAGATAGACCCGGGGGCCATAGGTTTCACTAGTGGCTTCTCTCAAGATAGCATAAGTATTACGGTGGGTGAACAAATTACTGTCGAGCAATTGATACAAAAACGAATAATTATGAGATTATCTAGGCATGATCATGTATATAGGCATCACGTCCGTGACAAGTAGACCGACTCCTGCCTGCATCTACTACTATTACTCCACACATCGACCGCTATTCAGCATGCATCTAGAGTGTTAAGTTCATAAAGAACAGAGTAACGCATTAAGAAAGATGACATGATGTAGAGGGATAAACTCATGCAATATGATATAAACCCCATCTTTTTATCCTCGATGGCAACAATACAATACATGCCTTGCTGCCCCTGATGTCACTGGGAAAGGACACCGCAAGATTGAACCCAAAGCTAAGCATTTCTTCTATTGCGAGAAAGATCAATCTAGTAGTCCAAACCAAACTGATAATTCGAAGAGACTTGCAAAGATAACTTAATCACACATAAAAGAATTCAGAGGAGATTCGAATATTTCTCATAGATAAACTTGATCATAAACACACAATTCATCGGATTTCAACAAACACACCACAAAAAGAGTTACATCGAATAGATCTCCAAGAAGATCGAGGAGAACATGGTATTGAGATCCAAAAAGAGAGAAGAAGCCATCTAGCTAATAACTACGGACCCGAAGGTCTGTGGTGAACTACTCACAACTCATCGGAGGGTCTATGGTGTTGATGTAGAAGCCCTCCATGGTCGATTCCCCCTCTGGCGGAGTGCCGACGAAGGCTCCAAGATGGGATCTCGTGGATATAGCAGGTTACGGTGGTGGAAATAGTTTTTCGTCATCGCTTTTCATGTTCTCGGGGTACGTGGGTATATATAGGAGGAAGAAGTAGGTCGGTGGCCGCCCAAAGGGCCCACGAGATAGGGGGCGCGCCTAGTAGGGGTGGGTGCGCCCTCCACCCTCGTGGCTGCCTTGACTGCTTCCTGACTTGCACTCCAAGTCCTCTGGATCACGTTTGTTCCAAAAATCACGCTCTAGAAGGTTTCATTCCGTTTTGACTCCGTTTGATATTCCTTTTCTTTGAAACAGTGAAATGGGCAAAAAAATAGCAATCGGGCTGGGCCTCCGGTTAGTAGGTTAGTCCCAAAAATGATATAAATGTGTAAAGTAAAGCCCACAAACATCGAAAACGGGTAATACAATAGCATGTAACAATCAAAAATTATAGATACGTTGGAGACGTATCAAGCATCCCCAAGCTTAATTCCTGCTCGTCCTCGAGTAGGTAAATGATAAAAACAGAATTTTTGATGCGGAATGCTACCTAGCATAATTCTCATTGTAATTTTCTTTATTGTGGCCCTAATGTTCAGATCCAAATGATTCAAAATAAAAGTTCATATTGACATAAGAAATAGTGATACTTCAAGCATACTAATCAAAGCAATCATGTCTTCTCAAAATAACAAGGCTAAAGAAAGTTATCCCTACAAAATCATATAGTCTGGCTGTTGCTCTATCTTCATCACACAAAGTATTTAATCATGCACAACCCCGATGACAAGCCAAGCAATTGTTTCATACTTTAGCAATCTCAAACTTTTTCAACTTTCACACAATACATGAGCGTGAGCCATGGACATAGCACTATATTTGGACTAGAATGGTGGTTGTGGAGAAGACAAAAAAAGGAGAAGATAGTCTCACATCAACTAGGCGTATCAATGGGCTATGGAGATGCCCATTAATAGATATCAATGTGAGTGAGTAGGGATTTCCATGCAACCGATGCACTAGAGCTATAAATGTATGAAATCTCATCAAAAGAAACTAAGTGGGTGTGCATCCAACTTGCTTGCTCACGAAGACCTAGGGCATTTTGAGGAAGCCCATCTTTGGAATATACAAGCCAACTTCTATAATGAAAAATTTCCCACTAGTATATGAAAGTGACAATATAGGAGACCCTATCATGAAGATCATGGTGGTACTTTGAAGCACAATTGTGGTAAAAAGGATAGTAGCATTGTTCCTTCTCTCATTTTCTCTCATTTTATTTTTTTTTCTTTCTTTTTTTCTTTTTATTTTTCTCTTTTTTTCTTTTTATCTTTTTCTTTTCTTTTTGGGCCTCCTTTTTTTTCTTTTGGCCTTTCTTTTTTTCTTTTTTTTATAAAGTCCGAAGTCTCATCCCGACTTGTGGGGGAATCAGAGTCTCCATCATTCTTTCCTCACTAGGACAATGCTCTAATAATAAAGATCATCACACTTTTATTTACTTATAACTCAAGATTACAACTCAATACTAGAACAAGATATGACTCTATATGAATGCCTCCAGCGGTGTATCGGGATATGCAATGAATCAAGAGTGACATGTATGAAAATTATGAAGGTGGCCATGCCACAAATACGATGTCAAATACATGATCATGCAAACAGCAATATGACAATGATGATGCATGTCATATAAACGGAACGGTGGAAAGTTGCATGGCAATATATCTCGAAATGGCTATGGAAATGCCACAATAGGTAGGTATAGTGGTTGTTTTGAGGAAGGTATATGGTGGGTGTATGGTACCGGCAAAAGTTGCGCGGCACAAGAGAGGCTAACAATGGTGGAAGGGTGAGAGTGCGTATAATCCATGGACTCAACATTAGTCGTAAAGAACTCATGTACTTATTGCGAAAATCTGCAAGTCATCAAAAACAAAGTACTATGCGCATGCTCCTAGGGGGATAGATTGGTAGGAAAAGACCATCGCTCATCCTTGAACGCCACTCATAAGGAAGACAATCAATAAATAAAATTGTGCTCCAACTTCATCACAAAACGGTTCACCATGCATGCATGCTAAGGGAATCACAAACTTCAACACAAGTATTCTTTAAATTCATAATCACCCAACTAGAATGACTCTAATATCACCACCTCTAATATCTCTAAACAATTATGAAGTATAAAATTGATCATAGCATCCAATTCACTTTCTACGATAGTTTTTATTATACCCAACTTGGATGCCTACCATTCTAGGACCAATTTTATAACCATAGAAAATACCATGCTGTTCTAAGAGACTCTCAAGATAATATAAGTGAAGCATGAGAGACTAGCAATTTCTAATAAATTAAGCCACCGCCGTGCTCTAAAAGATATAAATGAAGCACTAGAGCAAAAAACTATCAAGCTCAAAAAATATAAGTGAAGCACATAGCATATTCTAATAAATTCTAATCAAGTGGACTTCTCCCAAAAGGTGTGTACATCAAGGATGACTGTGGAAAACTAAAAGAAAAAACTAATATCATACAAGACGCTCCAAGCAAAACACATATCATGTGGCGAATAAAAATATAGCTCCAAGTAAAGTTACCGATAAACGAAGACGAAAGAGGGGATGCCTTCCGGGGGCATCCCGAAGCTTAGGATTTTGGCTATTCTTGAATATCTTGGGCTGCCATGGGCATCCCCAATCTTAGGCTCTTGCCACTCCTTATTCCATAGTCCATCAAACCTTTACCCAAAAGTTGAAAACTTCACAACACAAAACTCAACAGGAAATCTCATAAGCTCCGTTAGTGAAAGAAAGCAAAACCACCACATAAGGTACTGTAATGAACTCATTCTTTATTTATATTGGTGTTAAACCTACTTTATTTCAAGTTCTCTATGGTTCATACCACTTAATACTAGCCATAGATGCATCAAAATAAGCAAACAACACACGAAAAATAGAATCTGTCAAAAACAAAACAGTCTGTAGCAATCTGTAACCCTCGAATACTTTTGGAACTCTAGACATCCTACCAAAATAGGAAGTCCTGGGCAATTTGTATGTTGATCTAAATAAAAAAGAATCAACACAAAATCACGTTTCCGTGAATTAACAAAACTAATTTCATGCACGCAAAGTTTCTGTTTTTCAGTAGGATCAAATTAACTATCACCATAGGTTATCCTATAGGTTCTACTTGGCACAAACACTAATTAAAACATAAAAATACATCTAAACAGAAGGTAGATGCAAAATTTATTACTAACAAAAACAAAAACAAAAAACACAAATAAAATTGGGTTGCGTCCCAACTAGCGCTATCGTTTAAGGCCCCTAGCTAGGCATAAAAGCAAGGATAGATCTAAGTAGTGCCATAATAATAAGATAGATCTTGAAAACTCATCTCATATTCTCTATGTTCAGCAGCAAGTTTTCATTGAGGCAAGCAAAAGTAATCAAAAGGGCTAAATTTAATGGGACAAAAGTCCCCAAGATCAATCACAAGAGGAATTGGTTCCTCCTTTGGCCATTCATATTGCACAACTAATTCATCATTATAAGCATTCTTTTGGCAGAATTTTGTGAGCCTATACTCAGGAGAGTATCCTAGATCATTATTTCGAAGAGCAAAATCATTATTAAGTTCGGAAATTCTATAAACTAGGACATTGGTAGGAACCATTTTTCTAAGGTTTTCATTGAAAGCAACATAGTCAAAAGATTGAAAACGCCTAATTTCCTCTTGATCGAAGAGGATCGCCTCTATGGGAGGACGACCGGCATCCACCCTATAGTGCGCAAAGATTTATTTGGCCTCTCTTATTATAAATATAAACTCATGAGCCAAAAAGATAGTAACAGCACGCTTAACAGAAGAATGCTCAATATTAGAAAATTCCAGGAAAATTCTTTGTATGCAAGGATGCATATGCATAAATTGTCTTTCAAGCTCAACTACAAGCATAGCAATAGCATCCGCAAGACTACTAGTTCTATGAAGAATAGAACCATCCATAGAAGGTAAAGCATCAACAAAAGTAAAGAGATCTTGAATAATGCCTTTTCCAATAATGTTACCAGTACCGATTCAAAACTTTTTAGTATGCAAGATAGGGGGTTCTTCAGCAGGAGCATCAGAATTTTCCATGTTATCATTATTGTCCATATCGATGATAATCTCCCAAATTTCAGATATAACGGCAAACAAAAGCGAGGAAGAAGAAGAGAGCAAGTGAAAGAGAGAGAAGAGATTGGGAAAGAGAGGGCAACTAAAACGGCACGGGTGAAGTGGGGGAGACGAAAACGAGAGGCAAATGGCAAATAATGTAAATGCGAGGTAGATGAGTTTGTGATGGGTAATTGGTATGTCTTGACTTGAGCGAAGACATCCCCGGCAACGGCGCCATAAATCCTTCTTGCTACGTCTTGAGCTTGCGTTTGTTTTCCTTGAAGAGGAAAGGGTGATGTAGCAATAGTATCGTAAGTATTTCCCTCAGTTTTTGAGAACCAAGGTATCAATCCAGTAGGAGGCTCCTCAAAAGTCCCACGCACCTACACAAACAAACAAAGAACTCGCAACCAACGCAATAAAGGGGTTGTCAATCCCTTCATGGCCAGTTGCGAAAGTGAGATCTCATAGAGATAGTATAATAACATAAATATTTTTTGGTATTTTATGATATAGATTGGAAAAGTAAAGATGCAAATAAAAGTAGATTGAAAGCTTATATGATAAAAGATAGACCCGGGGGCCATAGGTTTCGCTAGTGGCTTCTCTCAAGATAGCATAAGTATTACGTTGGGTGAACAAATTACTGTCGAGCAATTGATAGAAAAGTGAATAGTTATGAGATTATCTAGGCATGATCATGTATATAGGCATCACGTCTGTGACAAGTAGACCGACTCCTGCCTGCATCTACTACTATTACTCCACACATCGACCGCTATCCAGCATGCATCTAGAGTATTAAGTTCATAAAGAATAGAGTAACGCATTAAGAAAGATGACATGATGTAGAGGGATAAACTCATGCAATATGATATAAACCCCATCTTTTTATCCTCGATGGCACAAATACAATACGTGCCTTGTTGCCCCTGCTTTCACTGGGAAAGGACACCGCAAGATTGAACCCAAAGCTAAGCACTTCTCCTATTGCAAGAAAGATCAATCTAGTAGGCCAAACCAAACTGATAATTCGAAGAGACTTGCAAAGATAACTTAATCACACATAAAAGAATTCATAGGAGATTCAAATATTTCTCATAGATAAACTTGATCATAAACCCACAATTCATCGGATCTCGACAAACACACCGCAAAAAGAGTTATATCGAATAGATCTCCAAGAAGATCAAGGAGAACATGGTATTGAGATCCAAAAAGAGAGAAGAAGCCATCTAGCTAATAACTATGGACCCGAAGGTCTGTGGTAAACTACTCACAACTCATCGGAGGGGCTATGGTGTTGATGTAGAAGCCCTCCGTGGTCGACGAAGGCTCCAAGATGGGATCTCGCGGATACAGAAGGTTATGGTGGTGGAAATAGTTTTTCATTATTGCTTTTGATGTTCTTGGGGTACATGGGTATATATAGGAGCAAGAAGTAGGTCGGTGGCCGCCCGAGGGGCCCACGAGATAGGGGGGCGCGCCTAGTAGGGGTGGGCACGCCCTCCACCCTCGTGGCCACCTCGACTGTTTCTTGACTTGCACTCCAAGTCCTCTAGATCACGTTTGTTCCAAAAATCACACTCCTGAAGGTTTCATTACGTTTGGACTCTGTTTGATATTCCTTTTCTTCAAAACACTGAAATATGCAAAAAAAAAACAACAATATGGGCTGGGCCTCTGGTTAGTTGGTTAGTCCCCAAAATGATATAAATGTGTAAAGTAAAGCCGATAAATATCCAAAATGGGTAACATAATAGCATGGAACAATCAAAAATTATATATACGTTGGAAACGTATCAGGCACCAACCACGAGTTCTCCCGCTCCAAAGAGCTCGACACCAGCTGCTCCGCCCCAGCGGCCGCTGCTGAGCATGAAGAGGAGCTATGCCTTCGCCGTCCAGTAAGTCTTTTCCTTAACCTTTTTTGTTGATTCTTGAAGCGATGCTTAGTGCCTTCTCCTGTCATTAGGCAGCAGCCGTCGAAGAAACAGAAGGAGGTAACGGAGGTTGCCGTGGCCGTAGGCGCTGAAGTGGCTGCCGCGACCCTGGCGAAGGAGAATGCCGCGGCCCCTGCAGCTCCAATGGTGACGTCGTCTCCCGCGGCTGTGGAAGCCCGTCCTCTGGAGGTGCCGGTGCCTTCGGTAGGCCTCACCCTCCGGCGCCCATCCTTGTCGCGCCTGCTGAGGTCGACCAGCCTCCGGAGCCCCTAGTCCTTCCTGAGGCTGAGGTCTCTTCTGTCTTCGCGCCGAGGGCGTCTCCTCCCCTGCCTAGCGTGTGGCTGAGCCGTGGCGCTCCTGCCACCTCTGGGGCCCTGGAGGAGGTGAGGGTAGTGCTGGACCTTCTCTAGGGTGTGCTTCAAGGCCCTGATCAATGATCAGCGCAGGGACGCCTAGGCTCATTTTTGGTTGGCTCCAGGCCGACGCGTCTGTCTCCGTGGCCTGGGGCTCTGCGGAGGAAGCTGAGAAGGTTCTCGGGGTGACCACCAAGGCACGCGACCTAGCACGGAAGGAGGCCACAAAACTCTTCAGGATCAGCAGGCCGCCCAGGCTAGCCAGCTCCAGGAGCGTGAGGAGAAGTTGAAGGCCCAGGAGGCTGCCGTCGCTGATCGAGACACTAAGCTGAAGAAGGCGGCCTTGGAGCAGGCTGCAGAGTGCGACCGCCTGAGGAAGCTGAAGGAGGAGGCAGAGGCGGCCCATGTGTCCCTTGTCGAGGCCAAGAAGGTGGCCGCTGTGTCGCGTAGCACCCTTGCCTCCCTTGAGGCACGTTTCCACAAGGCCCAGAAATCACTCTTTGGGGACGATTCCTCGAAGAAGGCGGTGGTGATGACCCTGAGGGAGAGCCCTGCTGCTCTGCTTCCTGAAGTCTTGGCAGTGCTTGAAGATGTTGTCGACGGGTTTTCCTCCTTGGTGGAAAGTGAGGCGCGCTCACTTTCTTCCTTGGCTCTGACGTGCGTCTTTAGCCATCTCTATCTCCAGGACGCCGGCTTCGACCTCTCCTTCTTCCTTACTCCGGTGGACTCCGAATCCCAGGACGCTGCTACTGCCGCCGTGAAGAGCTCCATTGACGCCATGATGAGTAAGTTCCTGGTCATTGGTCCTCCGACAGAAGTTGATGGGACGGGCGACGCGTCTGGCGGTGAGGCTCTGCTGGCGGGCAATGGTGACACCCAGGTCTGTAGAGGTGGCTGGGTGATTCTGCTTTTCCCTGCTTGTCCTGTATCATGCAACATGCCTCGGGGAGGCATTTAAAACTATTTGCTTGGAACAATATGCCTTGTAATAATTACGTTATGTTCCTTCAACTTTTTCGTTTGCTTTGTTGTTCTGCATCGGCAGAGCCCGGCCCCGTGCATACCTCAGCCGCCGTTGGGTCGTCTGGATCGCCAGGACGAGCCCAAGGGGTGAGGGGCTACGTGACCAGTTAGTCTCCTGAGACGCGATGCTCAGGATTCTCCCTTGACGTGCGAACAGCTTAGGAAAAGGTGCAGGAGCAAGCCTTGGTGTTCTGCGTCAGCAGGGCCTGCCCCGTGCATGCCTTAGCCGCCGTTGGGTCCTCTGGATCACCAGGACGAGCCCAAGAGGTGAGGGGATACGTGACCACTTAGGCTCCTGAGACGCGATGCTCAGGAGTCCCCCTTGACGTGCAAATGGCTTGAAATACAAGGTTGAAAGCCAGGCCTTGGCGTTCTGCGTCAGCAGGGCCCGGCCCCGTGCATGCCTAAGCCACCGTTGGGTCATCCAGATCACCAGGACGAGCCCAAGAGGTGAGGGGCTACATGACCAGTTAGGCTCCTGAGACGCAATGCTCAAGAGTCCCCCTTGACGTATGAACAGACCATCATACCTTTCCCTCGCCGAGCTTTTGCTTGGGAGGGGTGCGTGAAGACCAGGCCCGTGAGGCCTCACGAGGTGGGGTACGCCAGGCATGACCTAAGCATAGCCCCCGTGCCTAGCCCCGTCGCACTACCCTCCCGAGGGAGAGCAGCGCCGTGAAGCTAACCACTGAGCCCGGAGGCTCCCTGAGGTTAACGCAGCCGCGAGGCCACCCCCAGTTGTTTATCACTAGTGCGGAACATCGCTCTTCTGCTCTTGCACGGGCATAGCTACTCCTCGGCAGTGTCGACGGCCAGAGCGGAGTATGGTGCTTCCACAAGTGCATGGGAGGGGGCTACCTCTGAGGAGAGCCCCCGAGGTGTGTACAGCCCCGCCCTGACACGTGGCTTGCACGGCAGGGCTGGAGGAGGTGTGTATGGGCACCCGTGAGCCAGCGCGGGACTCACGAGGCCCTACCTCATGGTGGGTTATGCCTGGTCTTGGTGGGGGATGCTTGAGTTAGTCCTGCGAGATGGTTAGGCAGCCTGCGCCGAATGAGTCTCCTGAGGCTATTGCACGAGAAGGCCAAACACCAATGACCCTAGGAGGTGACGTGAACGGGACCGGCCCGCCAGACAGAGCTCAGCCATTGGGTTTATCGACGCTTCAGGGACGGACCCGAGCACGGATGTTGTGCCTAGTGTTCTCATGCAAAGATCCTAAAGAAAAACAACTGGCGCGCGGTTCCCGTGGCCACAGGGGCACCAAGTCGCGCACCCTTACTCATCCGCCCGCGATTAGCTCATGCGAGAACAAGGCACCAAGGACCATGGGAGGTGACGTACACGAGGACTGGCCCATGAGCCAGAGCTCAGCCACTTGGATTTAGCGACGCTGCAGGGACGGACCCGAGAACAGACGCCGTGCTAGTCCTTAATCATGAGGCGGTCGTGGGAGGGCTCGCAAGGGCACAAGATGTTCTTAGCGACAAAGCGCCAGTCGGGCAATTAATAATTCAAAATAACTTGCGAAGGATTGTAACTGGCTCTGATAGATGCAGAAAGGATACATGCCATAGGGACGGACCCAGACGGCCTGGGGATAATGCAGCCCGAGGGGTGCCCCCAGACTGAACGAACTAGAGAGGTGTCACCTGGTACCATTGCTGAAGAGGTGCTGATGTAGCCAAAAATGCGCGCTGCTGGAGTCTTTCATCATGAGTCGCTCTGGTGCCGAGCCTCAGGAGGCTCGGTGGGACCGAGAGACTCCTGAAGGTGCTCCTCCATCTCCGCCAAGATCGCCCGATGCCTGGCCTCGTAAGCCGTATAGGCGTCCCTCATACAGCGCTGGAACGCCTCAGCCACGCCCGGCAGGCCGAAGGGCATGCTGACGTAGCTGTGAGGCGGGCCCTTGCACCGGTGGACCCAAGACGGCCAAATGAGCTGTCAAGACGCGGCCCTGTTGAGCCTGGGGATGTCGATGCAGACGTGGAACTCCTTACCCTCACCAGGGCAGTGAGCTGCGCCACACGGCAGGTGACGATCGCCTTGCAGAACCCTTCCTTCTTGAATCTCCTCGATTGCCTTGTTGATGAACTCATGAACGCCTGGTGCCTCACGCCTGCTGCCTTCTCCTGGGAAGCATGCCCTGAAGAGCGCCTCCACATGGTGCCCAAGCGCCTCCCTCGTGACCCTGGCTAGCTTTGAGGCCCTCCAAAGGAGAGCCCCTGAGCCCAGCCTGAGAGGGGCGCCGGGTGCGCCTTCCTATGCGATGGGTGAAGGTGCCACGTCCGGAGACGCGAGGCTCAGTGCGGTGGCCTAAAGCGATGCTTTCTCACGAGACCCCTGTCCCAGCTGCAGTTTCTTCTACTTGGGGGCGACCTCAGGAGGGAGGGCGCCGTCTTCATCTTTAGGCTTCTCGACTACTGCAGCCTGGAAGGCGCGCTCGACGGAGCACACCGCATCCTTCTCTTGACAGGCGACCGTGATGACACCACCGCTTCCTTGCATCTTGAGGACGTTGTAGCCGTGGTGCATAGCCGCCATGAACTTGGCCAGTGCTGGGTACCCTAGGATGGCGTTGTAGGTCAGGTGGATGTCAGCGGTGTCGAAGTCGATGAGCTTGGTGTGGTAGTTGTTGCGCTCACCAAAGGTAACAGGGAGGCGAACCTACCCTATCGGGTGTGTAGAACCGTCAGTCACTCCTGAAAATGGCTTGGTTGGGTGAAGCTGGTAGTATGGCACTTGGAGCATGTCGAACGTATGGACAGACAGAACATTGAGCCCTGCTCTACCATTGATGAGAGTCTTGGTGACAACCACGTTGCTAATGACAGGGGATCAGAGCATAGGGAGCGCGCCAGTAGTGGCCGCGCACTTGAGCTGGTCTGAGGAGTCGAAGGTTATGGTGCACTTGTTCCACCTGAGAGGGCGAGTTGCTTTTGGCATGGGGAGCGCTGCTTTCACCTCGCGCGTGAATTTCTTGAAGACGCAGTGGGAAGCCGGGGCTTGTGAGCCGCCCAAGATGCAGGCGATGGCGCGAGGCTCCTGGGAGCCCCCAGCCCCCTCGTCCTGGTGGTGATCTTCATTCCTTCTTGGCGGTGGAGGCAGAGGAGGCAGAGCAGAACTGCCCTAAGGGCGCTCCTCACGAGGCTTCTCCCTACAGGCGCCCTCGCAAGGGTGGCCCTGCGAGGAGTCCTCACGAGGCTGGTTGCGCCACTCCTGATGATGGTCATGTCCGTCCCAGCGTCCTCCACCTTGGCCGCCTCCACGACCGTAGCCTCGATCGTTGCACTCGGGGCATCGACCGAGGCGCCCGTCACGGAGGGCCCTGAGCTCCTAGCAGTCATTGGTGTTGTGGCTGTGAACGTTGTGGAAGACGCAGAACGGCCGGTTGCTCTTGGATGACTCGAGGTGGTCGCAGCCGCGGTTCGTCTCTGCCTCGGCCGCAAGCACGGCTGGCCCCTTGCGCTTCACATCCTTGGTCTTGGCCTCCTTGTCTTCTGGATCAGCATCGGGGAGCTCGAGGAGGGAGAGGCGTCCCTCCTCAATCCTTGCGCATTTGTTCACCATGTTGAACATCTCCAGAGCGGTGGAGAGATCCTCGTGGATGGCGAGCTCTGATGTCTACTACGCAACCTTCTCCTTGTAGACGTTGTTGGGCCTCCAAGTGCAGAGGTTTGTAGGACAGTATCAAATTTCCCTCAAGTGGATGACCTAAGCTTTATCAATCCGTGGGAGGTGTAGGATGAAGATGGTCTCTCTCAAACAACCCTGCAACCATATAACAAAGAGTCTCATGTGTCCCCAACACACGCAATACAATGGTAAATTGTATAGGTGCACTTGTTCGGCGAAGAAATGGTGATACAAGTGCAATATGGGTGGTAGATATGAGTATTTGCAATCTGAAAATATAAAAATAGCAAGGTAACAAGTGGTAAAAGTGAGCACAAACGATATTGCAATGCTTCGAAACAAGGCCTAGGGTTCATACTTTCACTAGTGCAAGTTCTCTCAACCACAATAACATAATTGGATCATATAACAATCCCTCAACAAGCAACAAAGAGTCACTCCAAAGTCACTAATAGCGGAGAACAAACGAAGAGATTATTGTAGGGTACAAAACCACCTCAAAGTTATCCTTTCTGATCGATCTATTCAAGAGTCCGTAGTAAAATAACATGAAGCTATTCTTTCCATTCGATCTATCATTGAGTTCGTACTAGAATAACACCTTAAGACACAAATCAACGAAAACCCTAATGTCACCTAGATACTCCAATGTCACCTCAAGTATCCGTGGGCATGATTATACGATATGTGTCACACAATCTCAGATTTATCTATTCAACCAACACAAAGTACTTCAAAGAGTGCCCCAAAGTTTTTACCAGAGAGTCAAGATGAAAACTTGTGCCAACCCATATGCATAGATTCCCAAGTTCACGGAACCCGCAAGTTGATCACCAAAACATACACCAAGTGAATCAATAGAATACCACATTGTCACCACAGGTATCCCACGCAAGACATACATCAATTGTTCTCAAATCCTTAAAGACTTAATCCGATAAGATAACTTCAAACGGAAAACTCAATCCATTACAAGAGAGTGGAGGGGGAGAAACATCATAAGATCCAAGTATAATAGCAAAGCTCACGGTACATCAAGATCATGCCAAATCAAGAACACGAGAGAGAGATCAATCACATAGCTACTGGTACATACCCTCGGCCCCGAGGGTGAACTACTCCCTCCTCATCATGGAGAGCGTCGGGATGATGAAGATGGCCACCGGTGAGGGATCCCCCCTCCGGCAGGGTGCCGGAACAAGGTCCCGATTGGTTTTTGGTGGGTACAGAGGCTTGCGGCGGTGGAACTCCCGATCTATGGTGCTCTCGGATGTTTTCAGGGTATATGAGTATATATAGGAGGAAGACGTAGGTCAGTGGAGCTGCGAGGGGCCCAGCAGGATGGGGGCCACGCCCACAGGGGGCAGGCATGCCTCCCTGCCTGGTGGCCTCCTCGCTTCTTTCTTGACGTCCACTCCAAGTCCTTTGGATCATGTTTGTTCCAAAAATCGCTCTCCCGAAGGTTTCATTCCGTTTGGATTCCGTTTGATATTCCTTTTCTGGGAAACACTGAAATAGGCAAAAAAAAAACAGCAATTTGCAATGGGCCTCCGGTTTATAGGTTAGTCCCAAAAATAATTTAAAATTTTATAATAAAGCCCATTAAACATCCTAGATGGATGATATAATAGGAACAATCAAAAATTATAGATACGTTGGAGACGTATCAAGCTCCTCCTTCATCTTGACATCGCGGACGCCATCGATGAACGTTGAGATGATGGCCTCGTCCGACACCTTGGGGATCTTGAGGTGAACGTTGTTGAAGCGCTGGATATACTTCTGTAGGGTCTCTCTAGATTGCTGCTTGATGCGACGAAGGTCACCAGCGGCCGTCGGATGGTCGCGAGTGCCCTGGAAGTTGGCGATGAAGCGGCTGCGCATCTCCTTGCAGGAAGGAACCGACCCATCGGTCAGGTTCAGGAGCCAAGAATGCACGCCATTCTTGAGGGCCATCGGGAACCAGTTTACCATGATCTTCTCGTCGCTGCAGGCTTCCTCGATGCTCAGCTCGTAGAGCTGCAGGAACTCGGCGGGGTCAGCGGTGCCGTCGTATCGTGGAGGCACATCTAGCTTGAACTTGCTTGGCCAGACGACGTTGCGGAGCTCCGGAGTGAATGTGTGGCATCCTGCCATGGCCACTGGAGGTCTTCGAGGTGTTGGAAACTAGTCTTGGTGCACGCGCGCCGCCACCTCCTGCAGCAGCACGCGGGCCTGGTGCTGAGGTGCTGGAAGCAGGCGCGCTACTCCCTGAGGATGCTGCACCACCTGGCAGCTCAAGTCATCCCGAGCCAGTGCAGGGCGAGGCGGGTTGCGCCGTGGAGCCACAGGCCTTTGCTCGATGATGACGCCCTAGGCCGGATGTGGTGGAGGAGCCCCGTGCACCACGTCGCCCGACGCAGGTGGTTGCTGAGGCAGCGAGCAAGCTAGCTCGGCAGAGCCCCCGTGCGCGATGCTGACAAGCTCAGCGATCTGCTCGAGCCACTCCTCGTACAGGTCACCAACTAGGTGGTTGCGAAGGAGCTCCCGCGCCATGAGTAGAGCGGCCTGCGCGTTTGCCTGATTGCGGCGCGCGTGGGATGACGAAGCTGCTGGGGTCGGTGACGGAGTAGCGGTGCGCCCGTAATGGCGCACCGACGGGTGCAACGATGAAGCTTGCTGCTCGTGGCCTGCACGGCCCGTGGCGGCATTGGCCACCTAAGACGGAGCGTCACGGGCACAGCCATCACCCGCCAGAGCCGTCTGAGCAACACGTGCGGCGACTTCAGCCCGACGCCCGGTGCGAGCCCGGCGCACGTCGACCATGGAGGTGTCGAAGTGGTGGTGGATCGATCGACGGAAGAGAAGATCCGAAGCACCCCTACCTGGCATGCCAAATGTCGGATTAAGGGATTCGCAAACCCTTGAGAGGTTCGAACTCTGGGGTGCATGCGGACATCTCAACCTACCCAGCCTGCCTACTCGCGATCCTCCTAAGCCTAGCGCGTCAAGCTCAAGAGACACGAAGACACATCGGTTTATCCTGGTTCAGGCCACCTTGCGGTGTAATACCCTACTCCAGCATTTTTGGTGGATTGCCTCGAATGGCTGAGGATGGACTAGTAAAGTGGATGAATTGGCCTCCAGAGGTGAGGTGTTCTTGAGCTGGTGTGGTGTGTTCTAGTTTTGCTCCACTTGCCTCTCTATGGTGGTGGCTAGTCCTATTTATAGTGGCCTTGGTCCTCTTCCCAAATATTGGTGGGAAGGGATCCCAAAACGGTCGGATTTGAAAGGGGACAAGTAGTACAACTTATCCTGACAAAAGTAGTCTTCGCCTGCGAAAACCCTCTGGTCGTGACGCTGCGATGGGCTCGTTGATGACCTCCGTCCTGCCGTCCTAGCGGTCTCGGTCTCGTTGCCTCGAAATGGCAACCTTTGGTTGATTCCTCGTGACTCCATGCCTATGGCTTGCATCCTTTCCACCGAAGAGGAAACTTGCGCTCTGCGCCCGCCTGGCGCCCGTATGGCCATGGTCGTCATGGCTCACGTCAGCTGAGCCTCGTGAGGTAGCCTTGCATAGAACTCTCCGCCTCTCAGGAGCCAACCTGAGGAGGCCGATCCCCTTGGGGGTCTTGGTGTCGCCCGCCTCGTGAGGCTTTGCCCCTCGCGAGGGTCTTGTGTTGTCGAGGCTGAAGACAAGCCGTACCAAGTTGTCGATGGAGCCACGTGGTGGGCCGCAGGAAGGCAGGGCTGGATACCCCCAAATCTAGGACGCCGACACACGCTTCAAACAAAAAAATTACACATTCACGCATGGTACAAGTATGTGCTAATTTTGCTGGCTATTAATGTGAGGCCTCCTTTAGTTTATAGGATCTTGTAGGAATTTCATAAGATAGGATTTCTATAGGAAAATTTCTGTAGAGCCTTTTGGTTTATAGGAATGGAATCACATTCCTATGGAGGAATTCTTCCTATCCTCCACATTTCATAGGAAAATAAACATTAGCCTAGACCCAATGGAGAACATCCTATGATTTGAATCAAAGGGCATCTCCTTTCCTATTCCTACTCATAGGATTTAAGGTACATGTCATCTCATTTCTTATGACTTTCCTGTTGATACGATTTTCCTACCCTATGAACTAAATGAGGACTGAATGTATATGTGAACCAACTCTTTGAGTTTGATGTGAATTAATGCATAGTGATGGACTATTGTTTGATCGATCACTAAGCCCACAATTTTAGGAGCTTCGGCTATTGGCCGATTGATGACGGATCAGACCTATAAGCGTACCACGAGCTCATCAGCCCCAACGTTTCTCTTCGGTGAGTGTTTTGCAAGTACTATAGCTCGCACAATAGATAGCCTACTAACACCAAGAATCATCAAACAAGCCCTGCTGATATGATAAACAGTTGAAACTTACATCTAAGCATGCCATATATTACATCAAAAGCTGGTGCGGATACATCTGTTTCCATAACTCGGAGAGGGTTCAGATGATTCACTATTAAACAAAAGTAGCAAGTACCACCCACACAAGATAGTGCACTAGCCCTAAGATGGTAATTAAACACAATGCAAACTACCTTGAAGGATTAGCGGACCAACTATTTCTTGTCATCGATCTCTTGGGCAATGACCACAACACAGACAACAGCGTGGGAATCGATCTCTAGGGTGATGTCCACAGGACGGACCGCGACATCAGAATCGATCTCTAGGGTGATGTCCATAGGACGGAAAGCAGCATCGGAATCGATCTCCGGGGTGATGTCCAGAGGACGGACCGCAACATGGGAATCGATCTCTAGGGCGATGTACAAAGGACGGATAGCGGCGTCGGAATTGATTTCCAAGACGATGTCCAAGGACGGACCACGACATCAAAAACGATCTCCGGGGCATTTTCCACAAGACAGACCGCGACATCGGAATCATCAAAGGGTCCACCAGCACCTGCACAACCTTAAGATATTAGCAAGCACGTTGCAAATAATCAAAAACCACAACTATGGTAAGCCATTTTTTTACCTTGTGCACCTCACCAGGGGATCCCATCCCTCCCAGGGCCATTGCCTTGCCAGGGAAATACTGCTTCTCAACGGCGACTATCTCCTCAAACTCGGCCTTGAGCCTCTCATAGGTGGCCATTAGTGTTTCTTGGGTAGGCACTGTGGGACCCTTGCTGTTCTTCCAGCTTTGTTTGAGGAGTTCATCCGCCAACGTCGTCAACTCTTTGGACAATGCTTGTTTCTTGGAGTTCTTCGTCTGCATGGGTTGTCCCACCGACATGGCCAACTCGTTGGTAGGTGATCACTTCCTGGAGATCTCTGCCTTGAGTGGGTTGTCTGCCGGCAACTCTTTTCTTAGTGCTCCAGGATCCATCAATAAACTAACAAACAAAAAGCAATCAAAAGGAAACCACAATCACAATGAAAATGGGAAAAGAATAGGCTGTGAGAATCAGTCGGTGCTTGGCAAAAAGAAGATTCTTGGAAGGAAAATATATTAGCATCCTTGATTCGACTACCTTTCCTTCGTCTGTACAGAAGAAAAATGGCAGAAGTGAGTAGCCTAGAGTGAGGATCTCTTCAAGGGGAGAAAGGGCTACAACGAGCGTTCTAGTGAAATGACGGCTGCTTCGTCCAGTCCAAGTTGGAGGCCACTTTACCACTGTTGGTAAAGGTGTGGGTTTTGTGATATGACGGGTCAAGACGGCCACACCGTGGTGACCGGTGAGTCTCGACTATAGCGCCTCGCTGTGATTTGGTGGATGGCACACGGGCCAGGATGCTTTGATGTCCTGCATGTAGATAGAGCGGCTAGTCATATACAGTACTCCGTCCTAGTTTATTGGTCCCCATGATAAATCTATGCCAAATTTTGACAATAAATTTAACAAACAAAATGTTCATGCATGTCACCAAAAATTACATCATTGAAAACGATGTTCAAATATGAACCAAAGGATATAATTTTTGGTAACATGCACTAACGTTTTGTTAGTCAAATCTTTGGTCAAAATTTAGCACAAATTACAAAGGGGCCCAATAAAGATTGTTGTTGGTGTCAAAACCGGCGGATCTCGGGTAGGGGGTCCCGAACTGTGCGTCTAGGCGGATGGTAACAGGAGACAAGGGACACGATGTTTTACCCAGGTTCGGGCCCTCTTGATGGAGGTAAAACCCTACGTCCCGCTTGATTGATATTGATGATGTGGGTATTACAAGAGTAGATCTACCACGAGATCAAGGAGGCTAAACCCTAGAAGCTAGCCTATGGTATGATTGTTGTTCGTCCTATGGACTAAAACCATCCGGTTTATATAGACACCGGAGAGGGCTAGGGTTACACAGAGTCGGTTACAATGGTAGGAGATCTACATATCCGTATCGCCAAGCTTGCCTTCCACACCAAGGAAAGTCCCATCCGGACACGGGACAAAGTCTTCAATCTTGTATCTTCATAGTCTTGGAGTCCGGCCGATGATGATAGTTCGGCTATCCGGACACCCCCTAGTCCAGGACTCCCTCAGTAGCCCCTGAACCAGGCTTCAATGACGACGAGTCCGGCGCGCATATTGTCTTCGGCATTGCAAGGCGGGTTCCTCCTCCGAATAATTTATAGAAGATTGTGAACACCAGGATAGTGTCCGGCTCTGCAAAATGAATTCCACATACCACCGTAGAGAGAATAATATTTACACAAGTTCAATCTGCTAACGTATTTTGTGGCGTGACGTCACACCACAACCAAGCCTTTACTCGAATCGTTTTTATTATACCACCTCCGCGCGTTTAGCGAAGCGGTTTCCTTGGCACGTCTTGTCGAAGCAGAGATCGTGTTCCCCTTATTCCGGGATTCTCATCAATACGGACGTGGGTAACCCAACCGCGCCCGTTGCCACGCCCCCTCCATCGAAGGCGGGTTCCAAACGGTCACGGGGACGGCTCTTGGTATTCTCCCTCTTTATAATGAGACCAAGGCCCGTTCTTTTTCTTCAATCCTCAATCGAATCCGCCCCTCGCCCCGAGTTCCAACACCCAGGGCTCCAGATTCGGGTACTTTCGACCTTCGACAATGTCCGGCTCCGACCTACGAGGCCGGTGGATGCCCTCCTCCGTCACGGAAGAGGACGTGCTAAAGCTGAGAGACGCCAGGTACTTAACCTACGAGATTTCGCATAGGTTGCCTGCCCAAGGGCAAGTTATTCCTACTCCCGAGCCCGGCGAGAGTGTCGTGTTCGTGTCTCACCTCCGTCGGGGTTTAGGCTTCCCGATGGATCCCTTCGTGAGGGGGCTCATGTTTTACTATGGGCTGGAATTCCATGATTTGGCTCCGGAGTCCATCCTCCACATCTCATCATTCATTGTCGTCTGCGAAGCCTTCCTCCGCACTACCCCTCACTTCGGCTTGTGGCTCAAAACCTTCAACGTGGAGCCGAAGATGATTGAGGGGCGTCAGGCAGAGTGCGGCGGGGCGGTTATAAGCAAGAGGGCCGATGCTCCATGGCCCGAGGGCTCTTTTCAGGAGGAGCTCGGCTTGTGGCAACAGGAGTGGTTCTATATCACCGCTCCCAGGGGCAGCAGGCAGAGGCCGCCGCCCGCCTTTCGCCCGGGCCCTCCACAACGGCTGACGTCATGGGTCAACAAAGGGCTTGACTGGGGGCCGTCCAAAGACGTACCCCTGTTGCAGGGCCGGATTCGAGACCTCCAAGAAAGGGAGATCAATCTGGTCGTAGTGGCACAGGTTATGCTGATTCGGCGCCTTCTGCCCTGCAAACGTCGCCCCCTCCGCCTGTGGGAATTTAATCCGGAGGGACCACGAGCTCTCCAACACTTCATGGGTTTGACACCCGTGGAGATGTACAAACTGTTCTTCGGATCACAAGAGATGCGTCCGGACTTGACCGAGGACGCTGGCCTAAGCTGCAATCGCCCGGATACTCAAGTAAGTAGCCCTGTGTCCGGACACATTGTCCATTTATTTATCATGGGTTTGCCTTTTAACCAGCTATCCCTTGGACAGGAGTGGATAGCGCAAGCAAAACTGATACGGTGTCCGGCCCCCCTCCCTGAGACCACGCCGGATCCCGTGTTAATCAAAATGTTGGAGGTTGCACCTTCGGAGGAGGGCGAAGGGGGGCACAGGGAAACTACCACCTCTGCCAAGGAGGCTTTCAGTAAGGGGGGAATCGAGAATCCCTCCCTCCAGGGGGAGAAGAGGACCGCTTCCGAAGACCCGGAGGCCAAGGCCTCAAAGCGGGGAAAGAAATCTGCACCGGAAGGTCCTGTGCCGGGAAGAGCCCCGGCCGCACAGTCTCCCCAAAGGAATCAGCCCTCCAGCGAGCCGTAAGTAAAAAGGGGGAATTTTGTAATAGGGGACATCCCTACTTTATTTCTAAGGGTAACCGAAGTTTTCACCTTGTAGTTCGGATCTCAGCCCTTCTCAGCAGAGCTCATCTTCGGGGGACCTTCGTCCGGAGATGATGGAGAGCGAAACGCCTCCATCTGCCGCCCCGTCGGGCGGGGCGGACGACCCTGAGGTGTCGTCACGGAGGGTCTCCCCGAGTCCGGCGGGGCCGGGGAGTTCGGCACCCACTGGAGTACGGCCGGTGGAGCTGCAGGATTTGCTCGAGAGGGCGTCTATCTCAGAAGATCACCGCACATTAATGAGTATGGTGATTGAAAGGATCTCATCCGCCGAGAGCGGGTTGCATGAGGCCGTCGGAAGTTTGCTGACGGGGTTTGAGGTACGCAAAAAATGACATACCTTTTGACAGTTTTGCACATGGAGTGCGCCCTGTATAGATAGTAGCCCCTGAGACTTGGTATGCTGTCGAAAGCGACAGCGTGCCGAGGATCATAATCTCAGTTATAGAATGTCGCCTTTCCTATGCAGGTGGCGGAACGTTCGGTGGCCAGCCGGACTGATGGAGTTGCCGAGCTGAAGCGGCAACTCGACGTTGCGGATGCGGACATCGCGCTGGTCAATAAACGACTTGACGAGTCACAAGGTAGGTGGTTTCTCCGCGGTCACCTAGTAAGGGAGCTGATGCCCGTTCCTTACAATTTGTATGCTTGATGCAGATGGTGCCGCTGCTGTGGAAGACCTTCGAGCAGAGCTTGCTCGAGCCAAGGAGCAAGCCAGGAAAAGTGATGCGGCTGCCTCGAAGGCAGCGGAAGAGCTAAAAGCCGAAAAGGCTGCTCACTGCCGAAGCAGGGAGGAGATGGCCGGAATGGCCGTGAAATTAAAAGATGCTACCGACCGCTATGAGGTTCTTGAAAGAGAACGCCGAGCGGAGCAAGAGGACCTGAAGAAGGCCGCCGCCGAAGCCAAGGATGCCCGTTGTGCGATGCGGGCTATGAAGGAGGAACTGCGTCAGGCCGGAGACATTGCGGCTGGAAAGCCCTTTCTGCTGCGTAGGAAGTTCACGGATCCGAAGTATGCTCAGTTGGGCCAATTGTGTGGTGCGGAGGATCCTTATCTGGATTTGGCGGCGAGTGCGGCGGACGCAGTCGTGCACTTCCGAAGCCAGAAGGATCACGAAATGGAAGAGCTTTTCTGGTCTCAATTCCATAGTCCGGAGCGTCCACTTCCGTTGACTGATCGGTTGGCTGAGTGGGCTGAGCTGAATAGATTGTCCGGACTTGCCATGACGGATGTGGTGGCTCATCTGTGGCCAGAAAGGCCCAAGCCGGAGAGTTATTTTGGCTTGTTGCAGCAATTCCTTGGGGCGGTGCCGCATATCGAGGCGATGAAGCGGTCGGCATGCATAGAGGGTGCACGGATGGCTCTCGCCCGTGTTAAGACATACTGGGCGGAGATGGATGCCACCGATGTTGCATCCCGGGGTTCGGACAAAAGCCGATTACCCGCCGAGCACTATTTTGAGGAAGTCCTGCAGGGCGCTCGTTTAATAGAGTCGCAGTGCTCGAAAGATGTTATGTTCAAATGACATGTATGATTTGTGAGATCATGTTTATAATGTAACGGCTTTTTATACTTGTGCGTTCAAGTATTGAACTATCTCCTGTGCGGCCGTATATGTATGTATAACCTGAAAGATGGCAGTCTTTGGCTTCAGCCCCCACGCACATGGTGCGGGGGTGTTTGCAAAAAAAGCGCTTTTTCACACTTAATCCAACGTCTTGGTCCTTTGAAGGAGGTGATAGCATAGCAAACTAGGCAACCGGACTATAATGCTTTATCACTTTCACTTAGCCATAGGAGCTCGATGGTGGGGCTACTATATAGCCCCTAGAGGCACCGCGCTCTCCGAACTCGGGGCGCGTATGTGCCTGACCGGGAAGCGGTCCTTCGTCAAAGCGGAGGAATTCTAAACATTCCAGTAGTCGATCGAGTGGTTGACCAGTCTCTCGCTATATCATGACAGTCAGTTTTCGGCTTTCTCTACTGAGGTGCTCGCCCGGCCGAACCGGGGCACAATCGCAGTAGTTCTCCTGGTGCCGCGTTAGCCGATGGAGCGGAACGTAAGGCAGCAAAACACAGGAGCCGGGCAAACCCAACATTTGACCAAAGACATGATTCGGAGCTGATGCATATAAGGCCTAACTCGAGACGCCGAACACTCCCTGAGGTATTCGGTCTTTATGATACCGGGCAGAACAATGCCCTAAGCCCCTAGTGTCCAGGTACGGGCGAGAACTTCTGACGCGGCCGATGCCAAAACGCCAGCCTCCTCCTCGGTTATGGTAGGAAACCGGGGGATGTGTATCAACAAGAGACAGTAAGAAAGGTTTACGCAGGGTCTTAATCTGAAAAGAATCCTTGCAACGGGTCCCTGCTGCACGTCTGCGCCTGTGTCTCCGTTGTGCTGTATCCTGGACGGGTGTAGCACGTGCTTCATCTGTAAAAGAGAAGAACTTAGTTTGGAAAAAATATCGTGCAAAAGATGTATTTAAAATAAAGTATGATTTGGAAGATGAATAAGTTGAGCTTTATTGGCTCTCATTGTTTATACGTGCAGCCCCTTGTAAAGAGGTATGCGGCTGGGAAGCCCCTTGTTTATTTATGCCGGACTCGCCTAACCGTGTCCGAGGTCTGAATGACCTGTTTTTAGGGGCTTTGACCAGCAAGGTCGGATTAGTGTGTGGCTGTCAAGGCAGTCTCACGTTTTCCGTGGTCGAGGAACACTCGGAGTTACCCTTTAATGAGATTATGCCGCGTGGACCGGGCATTTTAAGCGTAAGAGACGCGTAATGCGGTATTGCGTTAAAGCGGGCGAAAGCTTCGCGTCCCAGTAGTGCTTGATGGCTACTTTTGAATGGGGCGATATGGAAAATGAGCTTTTCGTGATGGAGGTTGTCGGATGAACCCAACACGACCTCTAGTAGTACAGAGCCTGTACAATTGGCGTAAAGGCCTGGCGTCACTCCTTTGAAGGAAGTGCTGCTACGGCGAATTTTGGTAGGGTCTATCCCCATTCTGCGGATGGTGTCCTGGTATAGCAGGTTTATATCGCTGCCGCCATCCATTAGGACTTGTGTGAATTGTAGTCCGTCGATTATGGGATCCAATACCAAAGCAGTCCCTCCTGCGTTTCGAACACTTCTGGAGTAATCCTGATGGTCGAAAGTAATTGGTTTAAACATCCAATTTCGGGACTCTGCTGGGGTGGACCGTGCGGCGCGTGTTTTAGCAGGTGCCGCACTATTTTTCCTTGTTATCACATGAAGTGAGTTCACTGTTTTGACTTCTAGTGGGAAAGTCTTCTGTTTTCCGGCGTGCTGCTTGTGGGGTTCGTCGTCGTCTTCGCTTGGTGTGTCGAGCCCCTTGTGTTCGGCGTTAAGTCGGCCGGACTGCTTGAAGACCCAACAATCTCTGTGGGTATGGTTTGCAGGCTTCCCGGGGGTACTATGGATTTGACATATCCTATCCAAGATTTTGTTTAGGTTGGATAGCTCATCACTGTTGTCCTTAAGAGGCAGTGTTTTATTATTCGGCCGAGAGCTTTTGAACCCGGCGTTGACCGCCGTGCTATTTGGGCCATTTTCCTTATTCCGGCGCTGATCTTTTCTGCGTCGTGATTTTCCATTTCCATCCCTGACCTCGGATGTACTCGGGTCGCTGGTGCTGCATCTTGCCAGCCAGCTATCTTCCCCCGCGCAAAAGCGGGTCATGAGGCTTGTTAGCGCGGCCATTGTTCTTGGTTTTTCCTGGCCGAGGTGTCTGGCGAGCCATTCGTCTCGGACGTTATGCTTAAAGGCTGCTAAGGCTTCGGCGTCCGGACAGTCGACTATTTGGTTCTTTTTGGTGAGGAACCTGTTCCAGAATTTGCGTGCTGACTCTCCGGGCTGTTGAGTTATGTGACTTAAATCGTCTGCATCCGGAGGGCGGACATAAGTCCCCTGAAAATTTGCTCGAAACGCATCCTCGAGCTCTTCCCAACTTCCAATGGTATTTTCTGGGAGGCTTTTGAGCCAATGCCGAGCTGGCCCTTTGAGCTTGAGGGGTAGGTATTTTATGGCATGGAGATCGTCTCCTCTGGCCATATGTATGTGTAGGATATAATCCTCAATCCAGACTCCGGGGTCTGTTGTTCCGTCATATGCCTCTATGTTTACGGGTTTGAATCCCGCTGGAAATTCATGATCCAGTACCTCATCGGTGAAACATAGTGGGTGTGCGGCGCCCCTGTATTTAGGTGTGCCGTTGTCTTCAAACACTCGGCGGGTTGTGTTGCTCCCTGGAGTCTTCTTTTTTGGCCCATAGATGGACCTGACAGGGCCATCCTTTTTGCGAGGATCCTTATGTGGATCGTGTGCCGGCTTGTGTGCGGCGCCGCTTGCCGCTCTTAGCCTGTCATCTGGTCGTCTATCCGGCCAGGCGGCCTCTTTCTTTTTTGACTGTGGGGGCTCTACGGCCTCCTCGTCAAATTCGGGCAACAGCTTGCGCTTCGGGTAGCTCTTTGCCTGGTGACTATCGCCGTATTTATCTGCGGTATTGAGTACTTTGCTCCATCTCATTCTGAGTGCGTCCTCCGCTGTTTTGAGCTTCCGCTTTTGCTTCTTCAAACTTCTTGCAGTGGCGATGAGCCTTTTATGAAGGTTCTTATGCTCCGGTGATGTGTTTGGCGTGAGATCGTCTGGACTGTTGTTTTCGCGGGGGATGGGTTGCTTGTCCAATTCATCCTGTTCGGATGGTTGCTTGATGGCATGTTCGTCATCCACTACTTTGCCCTGCTCTAAGGCTGGGTCAGTATGGGTGCCGTTGTTATCGAGGCGGGACTTTGGGCGGCGCTTGCGTCGCCGTTTTGGTTGTTTGTCGGGGGAGTTATCCTTCGCCACGTCCCGTTGTTGCTCGTTATCGCTTCCTTTTGGTGTATCCACCATGTATACGTCGTCAGTTGAGGTGGCTTTCCAGTGCCCAGTAGGCGCTGGTTCTTGGTCGTCTCCGGCATCGTCGTCCATACCGTTGATGTCTTCGGAGTCGAAGTCTAGCATGTCGCTTAGATCGTCTACAGTGGCTACTAAGTGGGTGGTGGGTGGACCTTGTATTTCTTCGTCGTCTACATCCCAACCGTCCTGGCCGCAGTCCGGCCAGGTCTCTCCTGATAACGAGAGATATTTTAGCGAACTCAGGATGTCGCCGAAAGGTGAGTGTTGAAAGATGTCCGCAGCGGTGAACTCCATGATCGGCGCCCAATCGGATTCGATTGGAGGGGGCGCGGGAGGTTCGGAGTCCGGCGAGGAGTCCGGCACCTCGGAGTCACGAGCTTCACAAGTAATAAGGTCAGTATTCGGCTCCATCGCCGTAGAGGTTGCAGCCCCCGAGGCGGTGTCTAGCCACCCGTCCTCGATCTGCGTAGCCGGCTCCGAATTGAGGGTCAGAGCGGACTCATGTGCGGCCTCCAAGGCACTATCCGGCTGCAGAGCTAAATCATGCCCATCATGACAGTGCGGCGCGCTCGGCTATGGCTCGAATCCATTGAAGATCAAGTCACCGTGGATGTCAGCCGTGAAGTTCAAACTTCCAAATCTGACCTGACGGCCAGGGGCATAGCTTTCGATCTGCTCCATATGGCCAAGCGAATTGGCCCGCAGTGCAAAGCTGCCGAATACGAAGATCTGTCCGGGGAGAAAAGTCTCACCCTGGACTGCGTCGTTGTTGACGATCGAAGGAGCCATCGAGCCTATCGGTGACGACACATAGGAACTCTCAATGAAAGCACCAATGTCGGTGTCAAAACCGACGGATCTCGGGTAGCAGGTCCCGAACTGTGCGTCTAGGCGGATGGTAACAGGAGACAAGGGACACGATGTTTTACCCAGGTTCGGGCCCTCTTGATGGAGGTAAAACCCTACGTCCTGCTTGATTGATATTGATGATGTGGGTATTACAAGAGTAGATCTACCACGAGATCAAGGAGGCTAAACCCTAGAAGCTAGCCTATGGTATGATTGTTGTTTGTCCTATGGACTAAAACCATCCGGTTTATATAGACACCAGAGAGGGCTAGGGTTACACAGAGTCGGTTACAATGGTAGGAGATCTACATATCCATATCGCCAAGCTTGCCTTCCACGCCAAGGAAAGTCCCATCCGGACACGGGACGAAGTCTTCAATCTTGTATCTTGATAGTCTTGGAGTCCGGCCGATGATGATAGTTCGGCTATCCGGACACCCCCTAGTCCAGGACTCTCTCAATTTTACTCTCACATTTTGTTTTGAGGATACTCCCACATAGAAAATATAAATAATAATGCATGTTGGGGTATCCCATGTTTCCGATAATTTTAGCCATGGGCTTGTTCACAAATTTTACGAGATGGTGGTTGTTCACTTGATGGAGGGTCTAGTACCAGACTTGAACGATACTAAGTGCGACCTGGCACACCGTAACACCACTTGGAATAAACGGGTAGCTATCTCAAAAACAATCAACAACTCAAAAAAAAGGTGACCTGACATGTACACAATTTTAAATGATTGTTTTGATGGAGTGAAAAAATAAAACTACTGCTAAACGTATATATATATATATAGGTCGGAGTCTCCGTGCTTGCTTGCTAGGGTTGCTCTATTCACACACTCTCATCCTCTCTAGATCTAAACAAGATAGCGGTGGTAAAAACGGTCTTTCTATCCTCACCGCTGGTTACAGATCCGGACGTATCCCCCTCCGCCGGAGAAGGGGAGGAGGGGCAGCGCTTAGGGAGTTGTCAGCAGCGAGAGAGGAGACCCACTGCCGGTAGCACCATTATCTCCGGTTGAGCGCCGGTCGGCAGGTCCTTCGATCCCATCGTCACTGCCCTAGGGTGGGTGGATCTGGCCTCCCGCCGCCCACCTATCCGCATCCTGACGACCATCAGGTATATCTTCCTTCGAAATCGGCCTAGTTCTACTTCCCCAGCTTGCTACGTTGCTGCATGTGCATCATTTCTACCTCTCAGCCCCTCTCGATTGGACGGTCCAACGTCCCCAAAAAAAATTCTATTATTAGAGGTAAAGCTACTTCATGGAGTCGAATCTTGTACTTGGTTCAAACAAAAAATAAAGTGGGGAAATTTAGTATGTACATCAGACTTGGTAAAAACAGGAAGGAAAGGGGGGTGAAAGTAGTACATACTGGTAATCCAACCTGTCTCTTGGTCAAAAAGGGAAATATAGGAAAAACGCTTTACACAGTGGTATGAATAGGACTAGATTTTCTATCCACACATAGGAGTAGGTGGCTAGAGTGAACAAAAATGGGACCAACCCAGATATGTTTCTTGGATGTTTGTTTCTCGGGGCAACAAACTCTAAATGAACACTTTATGCCCCAGTTTAGGAACATGGTGCTGGACTGCTGGTGCACCCATTGTCCCATGCCCTTATAGCAAATATTTAGTTGTTCTTAATCTAATGCCCTAGGTAAAATGAAGCCATGCCACTGTTATAAGACATGACAAGTTTAGCCAATTTTTTTTGCCAGTAATTGTTTCAGACTCTGACGGTTTCCTCTGTTGCTTCTTGTGCAAATAGGGATATCCATGTCACCACTTGCTATTGGGACCTTCTGGTGCACTGCACAAAACACTTCTTAAAAGAAGTGACTTTAGTGCTGTTTAACTGGAATATCAGAATGGAAACTTTGGTTCATTTCAATGGAACTGCACAAAGGGAGATCTGTGTTCCAATCTTCATCATCCAAATTGGCACCATAACCTTCCATTAGGTAAGAATGATATTTAATGCATGTGTTCATCTCTATTTTGGACTCCCATGAGAAAATAATGCTATTGTTTACTAGTACACTTGTATTCCCTCACTGACTAAACCACTTCTAAAATAGAAGGGCAATCATGTACTTGGTTTCAGCAACTAGCGTGGAGAAAGAGAAATAGAGCATGAAGGCGAAGAAGAAGAATAAGATGGAGGAAATAAAAAAGATCACTCCATGGTACTGTCCTATGTTATCCTGACATCTTGCTAGTGGCATTGTATTGTTGCGTTGCTACTTGTCTTAATTTACTTGGAAGACTAGCAAGATGCCCGTTCGTTGCACGTAACATCGAGATGCACTTATCAACAAGATCACCAACTATGTTTTTTGTGAGAGTATAAGAGTAATAGATAATAGAGTAGAGATAGATAGAGAAATGTAGTAGAGTAGTACTTGGCTTAATGACACATCATACTAATTAACCGGATTCTGGATTCATGTGTGAGCCAGATCTACACGATCAACAATGCCAAGGTGATCTTGCTGAAGCCGAGGCCTCAGTCGAGGCCATTCAAGGGCTCTGACAATGTCTCCCTTACATGTGAGACGATCCTCCTGGGAGCCCTTCCACTTATGCTCTCTCTCCTGCAAGGTCACTTAATTAATCACGAGTACTTAATTAGCACTAATTTATTGCTGCCTAATTTTCCTGTCGGAGTTAAACAAATCTTTAGAAGCACCCTATGCTGAATCATGTACCTGTATATCTGTGTCTGTGGAGGTGAATCATGTGGTGGAGCAGGGAGGGAATCTTGGTAGTTTCATGACACAATAATGCTATTGTCTTTCAATCCTTTCTCACTAATCTAATGAAGGTTTCCCCTTGTTCCTACTTGTGCAAACAGGGATCATGTTGTGCCAATCATAGATTTTAGTGGAACTGCACAAGAGAATAGAATGAACTATATCCCAGCTAGTGCTTTAGCTCGGCTGGAAGTTCTTGATAATCTTTCGATATAATCCCACCACTGGTAAACAAGAGTTATTTCAACCATACTTTTGAAGTCCACAAAAATATATACTATTGAGTGATTCCAGTGAGTGATTTATCCCCTCTTCTTGGACTACTTGAATAAGCTTTTGTGCTCAGGTTGGTACCGGTCTAAGGCCTTCAGCCATATTAGTTTGTTGTACATATATATGTATTGTGCTAGTGTGTTGCTACTGTCATGAGAAACTCCTTTATCTTTGGACGTTAAAGTTTTGCAACCTATGATACATGGCAATGCTTTGAGTGTTGAGCTAATTGGCACTGATTAAAAAAAGTAATACCTCTCTTTAAGCAAGACTACTATGTTGCTAACTTTACCCATTGAGATAATGAGGGTCCTTCCATTTGTTAGTGTATGTTTCATCAACTAGTCCCACTATTACATTAATATCACTCTCTCAATATATGTGCCAACAGGGATGCTCGATTTTGGTGGAACTGCACAAAAACTTTGTGTGCTTCATTGCCTCGACTGCTTCCTTCCCTTTTTGTCAGTTGCTTTGTCTCGGCTTGCTTGCTTCCTTTCTTTCCCGTCAGTCGCTTATCTCGGCTTCCAGTCAAAGGAAATAGTAATTCATATGTGATATGTCTTCGTCGTATCTATAATTATTGATTGTTCCATCCCAATATTATTCAACTTTTATATACTTTTGGCAACTTTTTATACTATTTTTCGGGACTAACATATTGATCCAGTGCCCAGTGCCAATTCCTGTTTGCTGCATGTTTTTTGTTTCGCAGAAACCCAATATCAAACGGAGTCCAAACAGGATAAAAACGGACGGAGAATTATTTTGGAATATTTGTGATTTTTGGGACGTAAAATCAAAGCGAGACGGTGCCCGAGGGGGCCAGGAGATAGGGGGGCGCCCCAGGGAGGCAGGCGTGCCCTGGGCTCTCCTGGGGTCCCCGTAAGGCGGTTGACGCTCTTCCTTTGCCGCAAGAAAGCTAATGTTATGATAAAGATCAGGGCGAAAGATTCACCCTAATCGGAGTTACGGATCTCCGGATATAAAAGAAACGGTGAAGGGACAGAATCTGAGAACACAGAAAAAGAGAGATCGATCCAATCTCGGAGGGGCTCCCGCCCCTACCACACCATGGGAGCCAAGGACCAGAGGGGAAACCCTTCTCCCATATAGGGAGGAGGTCAAGGAAGAAGAAGAAGAAGGGGGGCTCTCTCCCCCTTGCTTCCGGTGCCGCCGGAACACCGACGGGGGCCATCATCATCACCGCGATCTTCACCAACACCGTCGTCATCTTCACCAACATCTCCATCAACTTCCCCCATCTATATCCAGCAGTCCACTCTCCCGCAACCCGCTGTACCCTCTACTTGAACATGGTGCTTTATGCTTCATATTATTTTCCAATGATGTGTTGCCATCCTATGATGTGTGAGTAGATTTTCGTTGTCCTATTGGTGATTGATGATTTGCTATGATTGGTTTGAGTTGCATGTTTTATTATTGGTGCTGTCCTATTGTGCCCTCCGTGTCACGCAAGCGTGAGGGATTCCCGCTGTAGGGTTTGCAATATGTTTATGATTTGCTTATGGTTGGTGGCGTGAGTGACAGAAGCACAAACCTGAGTAAGTAGGTTGTTTGCGTATGGGATAAAGGGGACTTGATACTTTAATGCTATGGTTGGGTTTTACCTTAATGAATCTTTAGTAGTTGTGGATGCTTGCTAGAGTTCCAATCATAAGTGCATATGATCCAAGAAGAGAAATTTTGTTAGCTTATGCCTCTCCCTCAAATAGAATTGCAATAGTGATTACCGGTCTAGTAACGTAGTCAATTGCTTAGGGACAATTTCACAAGTCCTACCACCACTTTTCCACACTCGCTATATTTACTTTATTGCATCTTTATCTAGATAGCCCCTACTTTTTATTTACGTGTTCTTTATTATCTTGCAAACCTATCCAACAACACCTACAAAGTACTTCTAGTTTCATACTTGTTCTAGGTAAAGCGAACATCAAGCGTGCGTAGAGTCGTATCAGTGGCCGATAGGACTTGAGAGAGTATTTGTTCTACCTTTATCTCCTCGTTGGGTTTGACACTCTTACTTATCGAAAGAGGCTACAACTATCCCGTATACTTGCGGGTCATCAAGACCTTTTTCTGGCGCCGTTGCCGTGTAACACCCCAAAAATTTAACCAGGTTTTAGTTATTAAAATTTTGCCAAGAGTTTAAAATTTTTGCCTGCAAGAATATCTCTGTTGATTTCAAAAAATTTCTTTCAATTTTTCCCAAGTGGATCCTTCCAAAACATATTGGACTTATATGCCCTCTCATTAAAAACATCTCTCAATCAGTAGATTTGTTTACTAAATTATTTCACCCTAAGCTTTATTCATTAAAATGACTTGTTTTAAGTTTTGGAGCTCTTTTTGTACTACAACCAGTTGATAGATTTAACTAAGAATCCAACCAAAATTTGGAGATGTCGTGTGATGTCTCTAAATCACTTTTGTGCAATAATATATTTCATTCATTGCATATTTTGAGTGCTACACATGTTTTTCTTCTCTGGTCCAATGGACAATTTTGCACTACAACCCTCTTAAATATTTCTTTCTAGCTTCCACCAAAATTATGGGATGTTCGTAGTATCAAATGATTCAACTTTATGCAAAAACCCAGTGGGGTTATTTTGAAATTTTGAGTGAATCAACCTCATCTTCATTCTGGTCCATCATGATGGTTTGTACAACATCCATATTATTGCTTACTCTTTGGCCCTTGATACTTTCCCCTACTTGTAGACCACCCTACAAAACCCCTAAGTCCAGGAGCATGCAACCATTGGCATACTTTTGGTCCATGAGATGATGCCATTTACATCCTGTCCAGAATTGAAGTTCTGCAAAACTTGCACTAGCAAGTTTGTGCTTTTCACAAACTAACCTCACCACCCTCTTGTGCATCCAAAGAGACCCCACTCTGGAAGAATTGGCCACTCCAAGAAATGCCTAGGTGCCTGTGGCATTTTGTCAAACACCTTGAGAGTATGACCAGATTTGACATGAGTTGTTGTTGGCATTGTGAACTTGGCCTCCTGACCAAACCACCTTGTCCCTTGATCTTCCCACTATCACTAACCTAGTTATGTTGCTTGCCAACCTCACCTGAGACCTCTAGCATGCGATGGCATTTTATCGAACACCTTCCGTGCATGCTCTGGGCGCGAGCAGAGCGCGCGTATTGCACGAGCCTCGGCCGAGCCGACACGTTGCGCCCCTGGTTTTGGCCCGCTCTGTAGCGCCACGCCACGCACTCCCCTTCTCACTGCAACGCGCCAAGCCGCCCTGGCAGCCTACAGAGCCGCCGTCAGAGCCTTGGCGGCACGCCGGCGTCCGCAGCGCGCCCCTGCCTCAGTCGGTGCCGACAAGCCACCAGCGCTCGCCAGCTGCCCCCTTAAGCATCTCCAGCTCATCTGCAGCCTCGTCCTCTAGCGCTCGTCGCCGCCACGACGCCCTAGCTACAGCGAGGAGGTTCGCCGGCGAGCTTATCCATGGCCACGGGAACCGACTTCGCCGGGCTATATAAAGCCCTCGATCCTGCCTAGGCTCTTCAGCAGCCTCACTGGAGCTGTAGGAAGCCTCCCCCCCTCCCCAGTTGGCCAGGGGACACTCTCTTCCCCAACTCCGGCAGGGTCGGCCACCACCTCGCTCCTGCAAAATACGGCCAATGCCAAAGCCCCCAGACCCCTCCTGTGCTTCCATCCTCCTCCCCATGACCCTACGGAGCCGCCCAACATCTCAGACCCGCTCGGGAACCACCATGGCCGGACTCCCCAAATCCACCGAAGCCTCCCCTCCGCCGCGGAGCTCGTCGCCGACGACTCCCTCCGTCCCCATCACTCCCTCGACCACCGGGAGGACCGCCTAGGAGTGGCGGATCCATCCCTGCACTCGGATGCCCGCGGAGAACCGCCGTTCGCCGGCGACGATCGCCGGACGCCCCGCCTCTGCTCGGGCAGAGAAGAGGAGGGAGTGGGGACTGGTCAAACCTGACCAGTGGGCCCCCTGGACCCACTGTCAGAGACCCAGCCCCGCCTCCACGTGTTTAAGTGGAAGTGCAAAACACCGAGTACGTCTCCCCTTTTCGAAGACGTATTCTACCCGAAACGTTTTCTTTTCTGTTTTGTTTTAAATAACAGTTTTTGACCAAACTTTGACCGGCTGTATCTTATTAAATATAACTCCAAATAAATTAATTCTTTTTCCTACCTCTCTCAAATATTGTCTAGTTTATTTTAAGATTTATTTGAAAAAATTTCAAAACAACTTTTGTGTTGTTTTGAATTTGTGTGTTAATTCAGTTTTATTTAAAATAGGATTTTGGAGAGAGGAGAAAGCATTCAAATGTTTTGGAGTGCACCCTGCCTTTCCACACATTGAAGGCAAGCATTCTGAACCCCGGCATAATATTTTTGTGTGTTCGTTAACACGTTTATAACACCACCACCTCATTTCGGAGAACTCGTTATTTCATGTGATATGATCATGTGCATGAATGCATATTAATGATTTCCATGCTGTCGGAAATGAGCACACTTGTGATAATAATCATCCTCATGTGCCTTGCATGCATACCGGAAGGAATACGGGAAAACCTCTGCCTTGGGTAGGCATGAGTTTGTCGCCGGTCTCCGTCGGGACGGTTATGTCCGGTATGGCATGGTAGGGTATAATGAGCGGTGATTCTGTTGGTTGAAATATTTTTGTTATACATGTCATGCAGGGAAGATTATAAACCTCCTGAGTCGACCGTGGATCGAGTCTTGTTCCACTAACCCCCATAATCGTTTCGTACTACCACTCATCTCTAGAACAAGTAGAGTACGGTTCAGTAAGTTGTCAACCTCTTTCTAGCACACACCGTACAAAGAGGCCAAGGTGGAAGATACCGGTTGTAGCTGGTAGGCAGGCCACCTGGTCCGGGGGGCATGGGTGTTTCCGGTTGAGACCGAGAGAGGATGCCACCCCTTAGAGCGCGCAATATAAATTTGATCCCATGCTACGCGAGGTTGTAGCCTCCCCACTTAGAGTTTGCTTGATAGGTGTCGTGGGTGATTCCAGACACGTGTGAGTTAAGCTGGTGTGTGCAAGTTAGATGTGTTTTCAACAAAAAGACCGTAGACGGAATTAGTCCCTATGGACTAAAGGAATCCGTTACTCGTGGGTAAAGAGTACACCCTCTGCAGAGATTAAACCTATTCGAATAGCCGTGTCCATGGTTAAGGATTACAGTCTGGGATGGGTCAAGTGTCGGTCTTAGTGTCGGTCTTCGGAGGAGATACTGTTAAACCAGAACATGGATTGTGACTTGTGATTTATGATGATTATGATTATTTTTATTTATGGACTAACCCCTTTATATTATTTGAAATATGGAGTATCCTTGGAATGGTTTTACCTCCTGGATATTCACTATGATTTCTTTTAAAGCCCTTTATGTGGTGTCGCTCAAACGCCCGACTGTGGCATTTCTTTTAAAGCCCTTTATGTGGTGTCGCTCAGACGCCCGACTGTGGTAGTTCTTTTAAAGCCCTTTATGCGGTGTCGCTAAGACGCCCGACTGTGGCATTTCTCTTAAAGCCCTTTATGTGGTGTCACTCAGACGCCCGAGTGTGGCATTTCTTTTAAAGCCCTTTATGTGGTGTCGCTCAGACGCCCGACTGTGGCATTTCTCTTAAAGCCCTTTATGTGGTGTCGCTCAGACGCCCGACTGTGGCATTTCTTTTAAAGCCCTTTATGTGGTGTCGCTCAGACGCCCGACTGTGGCATTTCTTTTAAAACCCTTTATGTGGTGTCGCTCAGACGCCCGACTGTGGCATTTCTTTTAAAGCCCTTTATGTGGTGTCGCTAAGACGCCCGACTGTGGCATGTTTGTTATTTATTTCATAATTTGAATACTGCTATGTTATTGCATATTCATAATTAACATGCTTGTACGCATCAGAGTTTTATTTAACTTGTGCGACTGACGTCATGAGCATAAAAATATTTTCAGCACTTCATTGTTATATTATACCTATGTTCATAATGTTTGCGAGTACATTCAAAGTACTCACTGGCTTGTCCCTGGCTATTGTCTTGGCCAGATTTCTTGTGCGGAGAGGAGCGACCGTGATGACAGCCCCTGAACCCACGCAATGGTGATAGCAGCCTCGTGAAGATAGGAGTTAACCTGGTCAGCTCTTCCCGTGGGAAATGGAGTCCCATAGACACTGATGATTCACAACCCGCTTCCGCCATCAACCACTAGAAACCATTTGTTGTACTCATAGACCAGAATGGTCTTGTACTACATATGTTGTATTTTGCTTGGAATTTATGTATCAAGTTGGTGCCTCATCAGCTAACAGTTATCTTGGGGCTGATGAGCAGAAGGGCCATTTTCTGGGAATTAACACCCGGAGAATCGGTCGCCACAAACTTGGTATCAGAGCCAGGCTGACCATTGGCTAATCCTATCCTAGCCAGGTCAATAAATCTCGGTAAACCAACCTACCAGACCTTAACCAAACCCCAACCAAGCTTCTCATGCAAGATAGCCACACAGTGACCCCGACACTTTTGGCAGTCGGTGCCCAACCTATCAGCCTAACCGTCAATCACACGCCAGTGACCGATGGCTAAAATGTCTCATTCGCAAGCGTGCAAGGAAGACTCCGTCCCCTTTTCTATAAAAAGGGCACGCTAGCCCCAACCCAGCACAGCACATTCTCTACCTCAAACCGAGCCATAATGCCAGGTCCCATAGTGCACAACGAGACCACAGCAACCAACCTTGGAGGTTTTGTGACCATACTCGCAAACCTCACCCGTTGTGCCTATGTGTTAGAAGAGCCTCCAGAATATGTTGTGTACCAAGGACCCATGGGCGGTGAAAGCCGTCAATTTTGGGCCACTGTGCACATCTACGGTAGGGGTCTATCTCCAGAATGCCCCTACAGGTTCACCGGAAGAACAACTTCCTTTGAGCCACAAGCCATCCAGCTAGCTGCTCGAGAGGCTATAGTTCAACTCCGGCAGTTGTCGCCCAGAGTTAACTGTCGCTCGTTCTACTACTACCCCAGGCGTGAAGGGTATGGTAGACCATCCCAAGTTGCCAACAGAGATCACGAGACAGATCCCGCATTGTTGCACCTAGTGCGCTATGTAAGTGCACTAGAGGCACTGTTCGACCAGATCACCATTGATCTGATCGCAGCTCGAGGAGAGCTGGTTCGTCGAGCCCCAGCAAGAAGAGAAGACGAGCCCGACGCCGACAACCCAGTCGTGCTGTTCGAACACCCGACCGAGACCCTGAGGTCAGCTCCAGCCGCCAACCGAGATGCTTTGATGACCCCAGAAGTGCTTCGTCGCCTTTTGGGAGCACACTCCAACGAGGTTGTGGCTAACAATCCCCGTGATGGTCATCATCGCTACCCCGATCCTGTAGTTCCTCCACCATCTCCGGATAATTCCAATGGTGAGAACCATGGAGAAGCCTCGACATCCACCAGGCACGCCCGTTTAGGCATAAACAAGGTAGACTAAGCGTACGAGTAGTACCGAGTCTCAGTGTATCCTCGCTTTGCAATCGTGTAACCTTGTGAATAAATGCAGCCTGTCGTTGTGCCTCTGTTTTAATAGTAGCCTTGTGTATTTTGTTAGCGCATAGTTGCATATTTTCCGGGCACAGCTACCAAAACCAACCCCGACGACAACCACAGTAACACGTCTCTTTATGAGATATGTGTCTCTCTGACACTGACCCGACCTTTGGAGCTAAGCTGGCAAATTTATTACCTTTCACCACGGTAAAATGACCCAGCTCCATTGCTATATAAAGGCCACCTCGTGACCTTACCAAGCACCCCACACCCTGTGCACCACCCTCACAACCTTTTTCCTGCCATGACGAGCCCCAGTATTTATCTGAGAACCCCAGATGCAACCCCAGGTAGCTTTGTCAAAATATCGTGGTACTTTACCTGCAATACCATGGGTTCTACCCAGCCACCCCAGTACGAGCTATTCAAATCGAGAATCACCCCTTCCACCTCGGAATATTGGGCAGCAGTACACATCCCTTCCGTAGACTCCAACCAAGATCCTACAGAGGTTTCCTTCATGGGGAAATCAATGCCAACCCCACGCCTGGCCATAGAAGCTGCTGCGAAGGAAGCAATTGCTCGCCTTCGATCCGCAGTACCCTATGCCCACGAACGAGGATATTATTACTTTCCGAGCCATGCAGCACCCGGAGGACTGGGCGGATTGAGAGAGACCCAGTACTAGCCAACCTTATCCAGTACATCATCGGTCAAGAGCATTTGAACCAGCAAGTGATGGATTACCTCCAGAGTCTCGCCGATTCGAATCCTTAGGTTGCAATCGGCAGACTACTGAGGCCCGACCCGGAGAGACGCATACATCAACTGGTCAATCCACTTCCTCCGATAGAAGAGGAGTGTACCCCATTGCCAGAGACTTTTTCTCGGGACCCCGTCCAGTTACCGTTTTCATTTTAGATGTCACTGCTGTGTTTGTTATTGCAGCATTTATTATTACATTGTAACTTGTGCATGGTACCTCAAATGTGTGCGACGAGTCGAATATGTAGTTTCTACTAGTATGAGTAGTTTTCTTCGTGATTAACTTGTGTAACCGCGAAAAATCCTAGGATGAGATTTCTTTTCCCTGAGTTGCTGCATCGTTTATTCCCTCACTACATGGATTATTTTTATTCACGCAGCACCACGGCAGCAGACTCACAACCGCTCGAACACATATGGAGTATTTGTTTTTCACAACGGCTCTTAGCAAATCTCGAGGACGAGTTTTTTTAAGGGGGGTAGTAATTGTAACACCCCAAAAATTTAACTAGGTTTTAGTTATTAAAATTTTGCCAAGAGTTTAAAATTTTTGCCTGCAAGAATATCTCTGTTGATTTCAAAACTTTTCTTTTAATTTTTCCCAAGTGGATCCTTCCAAAACATATTGGACTTATATGCCCTCTCATTAAAAACATCTCTCAATCAGTAGATTTATTTATTAAATTATTTCACCCTGAGCTTTATTCATTAAAATGACTTGTTTTAAGTTTTGGAGCTCTTTTTCTACTACAACCAGTTGATAGATTTAACTAAGAATCCAACCAAAATTTGGAGATGTCATGTGATGTCTCTAAATCACTTTTGTGCAATAATATATTTCATTCATTGCATATTTTGAGTGCTACACATGTTTTTCTTCTCTGGTCCAGTGGACAATTTTGCACTACAACACTCTTAAATATTTCTTTCTAGCTTCCACAAAAATTATGGGATGTTGGTAGTATCAAATGATTCAACTTTATGCAAAAACCCAGTGGGGTTATTTTGAAATTTTAAGTGAATCAACCTCATCTTCATTCTGGTCCATCTTGATGGTTTGTACAGCATCCATATTATTGCTTACCCTTTGGCCCTTGATACTTTCCCCTACTTGTAGACCACCCTACAAAACCCCTAAGTCCAGGAGCATGCAACCATTGGCATACTTTTGGTCCATGAGATGATGCCATTTACATCCTGTCCAGAATTGAAGTTCTGCAAAACTTGCACTAGCAAGTTTGTGCTTTTCACAAACTAACCTCACCACCCTCTCGTGCATCCAAAGAGACCCCGCTCTGGAAGAATTGGCCACTCCAAGAAATGCCTAGGTGCCTGTGGTATTTTGTCAAACACCTTGAGAGCATGACCAGATTTGACATGAGTTGTTGTTGGCATTGTGAACTTGGTCTCCTGACCAAACCACCTTGTCCCTTGATCTTCCCTCTATCACTAACCTAGTTCTGTTGCTTGTCAACCTCACCTGAGACCTCTAGCATGCCACGGCATTTTATTGAACACCTTCCGTGCGTGCTCTAGGCGCGAGCAGAGTGCGCGTATTGCACGAGCCTCGGCCGAGCCGACACGTTGCGCCCCTGGTTTTGGCCCGCTCTGTAGCGCCACGCCACGCACTCCCCTTCTCACCGCAACGCGCCAAGCCGCCCTGGCAGCCTACAGCGCTGCCGTCGGAGCCTTGGCGGCACGCCGGCGTCCGCAGCGCGCCCTTGCCTCAGTCGGTGCCGACAAGCCACCAGCGCTCGCCAGCTGCACCCTTAAGCATCTCCAGCTCATCCGCAGCCTCGTCCTCTAGCGCTCGTCGCCGCCACGACGCCCTAGCTATAGCGAGGCGGTTCGCTGGCGAGCTTATCCGCGGCCACGAGAACCGACCTCGCCGGGCTATATAAAGCCCTCGATCCTGCCTAGGCTCTTCAGCAGCCTCACTCGAGCCGTAGGAAGCCTCCCCCCTCCCCAGTTGGCCAGGGGCCACTCTCTTCCCTAACTCCGGCAGGGTCGGCCGCCACCTCGCTCCGGCAAAATACGGCCAATGCCAAATCCCCCAGACCCCTCTTGTGCTTCCATCCTCCTCCCCATGACCCTACGGAGCCGCCCAATATCTCAGACCCGCTCGGGAACCACCATGGCCGGAATCCCCAAATCCACCGAAGCCTCCCCTCCGCCGCGGAGCTTGTCGCCGATGACTCCCTCTGTCCCCATCACTCCCTCGACCACCGGGAGGACCGCCTAGGAATGGCGGATCCATCCCTGCACTCGGATGCCCGCGGAAAACCTGACCAGTGGGCCCCCTGGACCCACTGTCAAAGACCCAACCCCGCATCCACGTGTTTAAGTGGAAGCGCAAAACACCGAGTACGTCTCCCCTTTTCGAAGACGTATTCTGCCCGAAACGTTTTCTTTTCTGTTTTGTTTTAAATAACAGTTTTTGACCAAACTTTGACCGGTTGTATCTTATTAAATATAAATCCAAATAAATTAATTCTTTTTCCTACCTCTCTCAAATATTGTCTAGTTTATTTTAAGATTTATTGGAAAAAAAATTCAAAACAACTTTTGTGTTGTTTTGAATTTGTGTGTTAATTCAATTTTATTTAAAATAGGATTTTGGAGAGAGGAGAAAGCATTCAAATGTTTTGGAGTGCACCCTGCCTTTCCACACATTGAAGGCAAGCATTCTGAACCCCGGCATAATATTTTTGTGTTTTCGTTAACACGTTTATAACACCACCTCATTTCGGAGAACTCATTGTTTCATGTGATATGATCATGTGCATGAATATTAATGATTTCCATGCTGTTGGAAATTAGCACACTTGTGATAGTAATCATCCTCATGTGCCTTGCATGCATACCGGAAGGAATCCGGGAAAACCTCTGCCTTGGGTAGGCATGAGTTTGTCGCCGGTCTCCATCGGGACGGTTATGTCCGGTATGGCATGGTAGGGTATAATGAGCGGTGATTCTGTTGGTTGAAATATTTTTGTTATACATGTCATGCAGGGAAGATTATAAACCTCCTGAGTCGACCGTAGGTCGAGTCTTGTTCTAGTAACCCCCATACTCGTTTCGTACTACCACTCTGTTGGGTTTCGTGGAAATTTCAAAAAATTTCCTACGCGCACACTGGATCATGTGATGCATAGCAACGAGGGGAGAGTGTTGTCTACGTACCCAACGCAGACCGACTGCGGAAGCGATGACACGACGTAGAGGAAGTAGTCGTACGTCTTCATGATCCAACCGATCAAGCACCGAAACTACGGCACCTCCGAGTTCGAGCACACGTTCAGCTCGATGACGATCCCCGGACTCCGATCCAGCAAAGTGTCGGGGAAGAGTTCCGTCAGCACAACGGCGTGGTGACGATCTTGATGAACTACAGCAGCAGGGCTTCGCCTAAACTCCGCTACAGTATTATCGAGGAATATGGTGGCAGGGGGCACCGCACACGGCTAAGGAATCGATCACGTGGATCAACTTGTGTCTACTTGTGTGTTTAGAGGTGCCCCTGCCTCCGTATATAAAGGATGGAGGAGGAGGAGGCCGGCCAAGGCAAAGGTGCGGCCAGGATAGGGAGTCCTACTAGGACTCCAAGTCCTAGTAGGAGTCCACCAAGAGGGGAGGAAGGGAGAAGGAATAGGAGGAGAAGGAGAGGTGGCCGGCCCCCTTTTCCCTAGTCCAATTCGGACCAAAGGGGAGGGGGGGCGCAGCAGCCTATTTCCTCTTCCCACTAAAGCCCATCAAGGCCCATTACTTCTCCCGTAACTACCCGGTACTCCGAAAAATACCCGAATCATTCGGAACCTTTCCGATATCCGAATATAGTCGTCCAATATATCGATCTTTACGTCTCGACCATTTCGAGACTCCTCGTCATGTCCCCGATCTCATCCGGGACTCCGAACTCCTTCGGTACATCAAAACTCATAAACTCATAATATAACTGTCATCGAAACCTTAAGCGTGCGGACCCTACGGGTTCGAGAACAATGTAGACATGACCGAGACACGTCTCCGGTCAATAACCAATAGCGGGACCTGGATGCCCATATTGGCTCCTACATATTCTACGAAGATCTTTATCGGTCAGACCGCATAACAACATACGTTGTTCCCTTTGTCATCGGTATGTTACTTGCCCGAGATTCGATCGTCGGTATCCAATACCTAGTTCAATCTCGTTACCAGCAAGTCTCTTTACTCGTTCCGTAATACATCATCTCACAACTAACATATTAGTTGTAATGCTTGCAAGGCTTATGTGATGTGTATTACCGAGAGGGCCCAGAGATACCTCTCCGACAATCGGAGTGACAAATCCTAATCTCGAAATACGCCAACCCAACATCGACCATTGGAGACACCTGTAGTACTCCTTTATAATCACCCAGTTACGTTGTGACGTTTGGTAGTACCCAAAGTGTTCCTCCGGCAAACGGGAGTTGCATAATCTCATAGTCATAGGAACATGTATAAGTCATGAAGAAAGCAATAGCAACATACTAAACGATCGTGTGCTAAGCTAATGGAATGGGTCATGTCAATCAGATCATTCGACTAATGATGTGACCTCGTTAATCAAATAACAACTTCTTTGTCTATGGTTAGGAAACATAATCATCTTTGATTAACGAGCTAGTCAAGTAGAGGCATACTAGTGACACTCTGTTTGTCTATGTATTCACACATGTATTATGTTTCCGGTTAATACAATTCTAGCATGAATAATAAACATTTATCATGAAATAAGGAAATAAATAATAACTTTATTATTGCCTCTAGGGCATATTTCCTTCACACTCGTCTCTACAACAAGTAGAGTACGGTTCAGTAAGTTGTCAACCTCTTTCTAGCACACACCGTACTGAGAGGCCATGGTGGAAGATACCGGTCGTAGCTGGTAGGCAGGCCACCTGGTCCGGGGGCATGGGTGTTTCCGGTTGAGACCGAGAGGGGAGGCCACCCCTTAGAGCGTGCAATATAAATTTGATCCCATGCTACGCGAGGTTGTAGCCTCCCCACTTAGAGTTTGCTTGACAGGTGTCGTGGGTGATTCCAGACACGTGTGAGTTAAGCTGGTGTGTGCAAGTTAGGTGTGTTTTCAACAAAAATACCGTAGACGGAATTAGTCCCTATGGACTAAAGGAATCTGTTACTCGTGGGTAAAGAGTACACCCTCTGCAGAGATTAAACCTATTCGAATAGCCGTGTCCCTGGTTAAGGATTACAGTCTTGGATGGGTCAAGTGTCGGTCTTAGTGTCAGTCTTCGGAGGAGAAACTGTTAAACCAGAACATGTATTGTGACTTGTGATTTATGATGATTATGATTATTTTTATTTATGGACTAACCCCTTTATATTATTTGAAATATGGAGTATCCTTGGAATGGTTTTACCTCCTGGATATTCACTATGATTTCTTTTAAAGCCCTTTATGTGGTGTCGCTCAGACGCCCGACTGTGGCATTTCTTTTAAAGCCCTTTATGTGGTGTCGCTCAGACGCCCGACTGTGGCAGTTCTTTTAAAGCCCTTTATGCGGTGTCGCTAAGACGCCCGACTGTGGCATTTCTCTTAAAGCCCTTTATGTGGTGTCACTCAGACGCCCGACTGTGGCATTTCTTTTAAAGCCCTTTATGTGGTGTCGCTCAGACGCCCGACTGTGGCATTTCTCTTAAAGCCCTTTATGTGGTGTCGCTCAGACGCCCGACTGTGGCATTTCTTTTAAAGCCCTTTATGTGGTGTCGCTCAGACGCCCGACTGTGGCATTTCTTTTAAAAGCCCTTTATGTGGTGTCGCTCAGACGCCCGACTGTGGCACTTCTTTTAAAGCCCTTTATGTGGTGTCACTAAGACGCCCGGCTGTGGCATGTTTGTTATTTATTTCATAATTTTAATACTGCTATGTTATTGCATATTCATAATTAACATGCTTGTACGCATCAGAGTTTTATTTAACTTGTGTGACTGATGTCATGAGCATAAAAATATTTTCAGCACTTCATTGTTATGTTATACCTATGTTCATAATGTTTGCGAGTACATTCAAAGTACTCACTGGCTTGTCCCTGGCTATTGTCTTGGCCAGATTTCTTGTGCGGAGAGGAGCGACCGTGATGACAGCCCCGGAACCCACACAATGGTGATAGAAGCCTCGCGAAGATAGGAGTTAACCTGGTCAGCTCTTCTCGTGGGAAATGGAGTCCCATAGACACTGATGATTCACAACCCGCTTCCGCGATCAACCACTAGAAACCATTTGTTGTACTCAGAGACCAGAATGGTCTTGTACTACATATGTTGTATTTTGCTTGGAATTTCTGTATCAAGTTGGTGCCTCATCAGCTAACAGTTATCCTGGGGCTGATGAGCACAAGGGCCATTTTCTGGGAATTAACACCCGGAGAATCGGTCGCCACATGCCGGGGAGTCATAGCTTGGGGTGAATATTCTCGTGTGTGCTTGTTTGCTTTATCACTAAGTAATTTTCATTTGCTGTTCTAAGTTGTTCTCTATCTTCAGTTATGGATATGGAACACGAAATACCAAAAAAATTAGGTGTACTTGCTATTCATGGAGATGGGGTAACTCCTAAAACCATCGATTCTCATTATGTGAAAGATATTATGTACTACTTTGATAATCCTGAGAAAACCCCATTCAACTTTATAATGTGAGACACGTTGGATCAACGTGAATACTTTAGGGATTATTGCTTTGCACAAAAAGGGAAACTATTATGGGATCAAATTAATATGTTGCGTTGGTATGCTCGGGGTCTATGCTTGAGATATGATATTACTTGTTGCTCTAGGATGAAGGCTCCACACCTTCCCGTTTCATGCAAATTTAATGGTAATGAAACCTTAGCTTCTTATGGTAATGGTATATATGATTACTATGATGTTGAACAAATTGAAGAATATATTGCTTTTAAGGCTGCTTATGAAATTGAATCTTTGTTTGAAAAGTATGAAGCTTTTGGTGATGAAGTTTATAGGCCTGAAAATCTTGCTATACTTAGATATTGCTATGAAAATTATGAATACAATTACAATATTAATACATTTATTGAGAAAGTCTCCGCTGTCCAAAAAGAGATTAATATTTTGCAGGAAGCTATGGAAGAAGAAATTGATGAAACTGTGAGCTCATTAGATGAAAAAGATGATGAGGAGAGCGAAGAACAAAAGGAGGAAGAGCGGATTGATCACCCGTGCCCACCTTCTAATGAGAGTAACTCTTCAACTCATACATTTTTTAATTCCCCTTCATGCTTACCGAAGGATGATTTCTATGATGATTATTGCTATGATCCCGTTGATTCTCTCGAAATATCCCTTTTTAATGATGCTTCCTATGCTTGTGGCCAAGATGCCAATATGAATTATGCTTATGGAGAAGAACTTGCTATAGTTCCTTATGTTAAACATGAAATTGTTGCTATTGCACCCACGCATGATAGTCCTATTATCTTTTTGAATTCTCCCTACTACACTTTATCGGAGAAGTTTGTGCTTATCAAGGATTATATTGATGGGTTGCCTTTTACCATTGCACATGATGATTTTGATAGATATAATATGCATGTGCTTGCTGCTCCTACTTGCAATTATTATGAGAGTGGAACTACATCTCCGCCTCTTTATGTTTCCAACATGATGAAATTGCAAGAAACTGCTTATACTATGCATTGGCCTTTACTTGGTGTGCATGAATTGTTCTTTTATGACATGCCGATGCATAGGAAGAGAGCTAGACTTCGTCATTGCTTGATATATGTTACTTTTTTCTCACTACTAAATTACAAATCATTGTTAATTAAAATTGGCTTTGATATACCTTGGGATCCGGGTGGATTCATTACTTGAGCACTATATGCCTAGCTTAATGGCTCTAAAGAAAGCGCTGCCAGCGAGACAACCCGGAAGTTTTAGAGAGTCATTTATTTCTGTTGAGTGCTTTTATATAGTTTAAAAACAAAATAAAATAAAGAGGGGAACCTAAAAACTTTTCAAAAAGGAAAGTGAAAGTGAGAGAGACAAGCATTGTTGAAGTGGGAGAGCTCCTTGAACTTTGTTCATGCTCACGGAAACTTTGTGAATCTTAATTACCGAAACCTTTCATCAAAAATAATTATCCCCTTGTACAATTCCATTTTATTACAAAAATAATGTGCCAAGATTTGCCTTTAGGATGTTTACAATGTTTGTTGGTTTGTACGGTGCAGGACAGAAACTTTGGATGTAGTGCGCGATTTTACATTTTTAATTGGAACGTCAATTGGTTCTGATTATTTTTGCACTGTCTTTCTATACAACTTTTTATTTTTTATAATTTTGGTAGATTTTTTTGGGGTACCAGAAGTATGGTGGATGTTCAGATTGCTACAGACTGTTCTGTTTTTGACAGATTCTGTTTTTGATGCATAGTTTGCTTGTTTTGATGAATCTATCAATTTATATTAGTGGATTAAGCCATGGAAAAGCTATATTACAGTAGACACAATGCAAAAACAAGATATGAATTGGTTTACTACAGTACTTAGAGTAGTGATTTGCTTTATTATACTAACGGATCTTCCCGAGTCTTCTGTTGAAGTTTTGTGTGGATGAAGTGTCTAAACGAGGAGGTCTCGATATGAGCAAAAGGAAGAGAGGCAAAAGCTTAAGCTTGGGGATGCCTGAGGCACCCCAAGTAAATATTCAAGGAGAATCAAGCGTCTAAGCTTGGGGATGCCCCGGAAGGCATCCCCTCTTTCTTCAACTAGTATCCGTATGTTTTCGTATTCGTTTCGTTTATGCATTATGTGCAAGTCTTGGAGCGTCTTTTGCATTTAGTTTTCAGTTTTCTTTTATGCACCATGCTGGTATGAGATAGTCCTTGGTTGTTTTATAGAATGCTCATTGCACTTCACTTAACTCTTTTGAGTGTGGCTTTATAGAATGCTTCATATGCTTCACTTATATCATTTGAAGTTTGGATTGTCTGTTTCTCTTCACATAGAAAACCGCCATTTGTGGAATGCTCTTTTGCTTCACTTATATTTGTTAGAGCGTGGGCATATCTTTTGTAGAAATAATTAAACTCTCTTTCTTCACTTATATCTATTTAGAGAGATGACCGGAATTGGTCATTCACATGGTTAGTCACAAAATCCTATATAAACTTGTAGATCACTGAATATGATATGTTTGATTCCTTGCAATAGTTTTGCGATATAAAGGTGGTGATATTAGAGTCATGCTAGTGGGTGGTTGTGGATTGTATAGACACTTGTGTTGAGGTTTGAAAGTCCCCTAGCATGCACATATGGTAACCGTTGTGTGACAAATTTGAAGCATGGGGTGTTTCTTTGATTGTCTTCCTAATAAGTGGCGGTCGGGGACGAGCGATGGTATTTTCCTACCAATCTATCCCCCTAGGGGCATGCGTAGTAGTACTTTGCTTTGAGGGCCAATAAACTTTTGCAATAAGTACATGACTTCTTTATGACTAATGTGAGTCCATGGATTATGCGCACTTTTACCTTTTCATCATTGCTAGCCTCTTCGGTACCGTGCATTGCCCTTTCTCACCTCGAGAGTTGGTGCAAACTTCGCCAGTGCATCCAAACCCCGTGATACGTTACGCTCTATCACACATAAGCCTCATTATATCATCCTCAAAACAGCCACCATACCTACCTATCATGGCATTTCCATAGCCATTCCGAGATATATTGCCATGCAACTTTCATCATCATCATATACATGACTTGAGCATTCATTGCCATATTGCTTTGCATGATCGTAAGATAGCTAGCATGATGTTTTCATGGCTTGTCCATTTGATGTCATTGCTATGCTAGATCATTGCACATCCAGGTACACCGTAGGAAGCATCCATATAGAGTCATATCTTTGTTCTAGTATCGAGTTGTAATATTGAGTTGTAAGTAAATAAAAGTGTAATGACCATCATTATAGAGCATTGCCCGATAAAAAAGAAAAAAGAAAAAAAGAAAAAAAGGGGAAGGCCAAAGAAGCCTAAATAAAAAAAGGGGGCCAAAGAAGCCCACCAAAAAAAGAAAAGAAAAAGAAAAGGGGCAATGTTACTATCATTTTTCCACACTTGTGCTTCAGAGTAGCACCATGTTCTTCATATAGAGAGTCTCCTCAAATGCTCTAGGTCTTCATGAGCAAGCAAGTTGGATGCACACCCACTTAGTTTCTTTTGTTGAGCTTTCATACACTTATAGCTCTTAGTGCATCCGTTGCATGGCAATCCCTACTCCTCGCATTGACATCAATTGATGGGCATCTCCATAGCCTGTTGATTAGCCGCGTCGATGTGAGACTTTCTCCTTTTTTGTCTTCTCCACATAACCTCCATAATTATATTCTATTCCACCTATAGTGCTATATCCATGGCTTTGGCTCATGTACTGCGTGAGAGTTGAAAAAGCTGAAGCGCGTTAAAAAGTATGAACCAATTGCTCGGCTTGTCATCGGGGTTGTGCATGATGGTGGCATTTTGTGTGACGAAAATGAAGCATGGCCAGACTATATGATTTTGTAGGGATAAGCTTGCTTTGGCCTTGTTGTTTTGAAAAGACATGATTGCTTTATTGGTACGCTCGAAGTATTATTGTTTTTATGTCAAATGATAGACTATTGCCTTGAATCACTCGTATCTTAATATTCATGCCATGATTAGACATATGATCAAGATTACGCTAGGTAGCATTCCACATCAAAAATTATCTTTTTTATCATTTACCTACTCGAGGACGAGCAGGAATTAAGCTTGGAGATGCTGATACGTCTCCGTCGTACCTATAATTTTTGATTGTTCCATGCCAATATTATTCAACTTTTATATACTTTTGGCAACTTTTTATAGTATTTTTTGGGACTAACATATTGATCCAGTGCCCAGTGCCAGTTCCTGTCTGTTGCGTGTTTTTTGTTTCGCAAAAACCCAATATCAAATGGAGTCCAAACGGGATAAAAACGGACGGAGAATTATTTTGGAATATTTGTGATTTTTGGGAAGTAAAATCAACGCGAGACGGTGCCCGAGGGGGCCAGGAGATAGGGGGGCGCGCCCCAGGGAGGTAGGCGCGCCCTGGACTCTCCTGGGCCCCACGTAAGGCGGTTGATGCTCTTCTTTTGCCGCAAGAAGGATAATTTTATGAGAAAGATCTGGGTGAAAGATTCACCCCAATCGGAGTTACGGATCTCTGGAAATAAAAGAAACGGTGAAGGGGCAGAATCTGAGAACGCAGAAACAGAGAGATCGATCCAGTCTCGGAGGTGCTCTCGCCCCTCCGACGCCATGGGAGCCAAGGACCAGAGGGAAAACCCTTCTCCCATCTAGGGAGGAGGTCAACGAAGTAGAAGAAGAAGGGGGGCTCTCTCCCCCTTCCTTCCGGTGGCGCCGGAATGCCGCCTGGGGACATCATCATCACCGCGATCTTCACCATCACCGCCGTCATCTTCACCAACATCTCCATCACGTTCCCCCATCTATATCCAGTGGTCCACTCTCCCGCAACCCGTTGTACCCTCTACTTGAACATGGTGCTTTATGCTTCATATTTTTTTCCAATGATGTGTTGCCATCCTATGATCTCTGAGTAGATATTCGTTGTCTTATTGGTGATTGATGAATTTCTATGATTGGTTTGAGTTGCATGTTTTATTATTGGTGTTGTCCTATTGTGCCCTCTGTGTTGCGCAAGCGTGAGGGATGCCCGCTGTAGGGTTAGCAATATGTTTATGATTTGCTTATGGTGGGTGGCGTGAGTGACAGAAGCACAGACCCGAGTAAGTAGGTTGTTTGCGTATGGGATAAAGGGGACTTGATACTTTAATGCTATGGTTGGGTTTTACCTTAATGAATCTTTAGTGGTTGCGGATGCTTGCTAGAGTTCCAATCATAGGTGCATATGATCCAAGAAGAGAAAGTATGTTAGCTTATGCCTCTCCCTCAAATAGAATTCCAATAGTGATTACCGGTCTAGTAACGTAGTCAATTGCTTAGGGACAATTTCACAACTCCTACCACCACTTTTCCACACTCGCTATATTTACTTTATTGCATCTTTATCTAAACATCTCGTACTTTTTATTTACGTGTTCTTTATTATCTTGCAAACCTATCCAACAACACCTACAAAGTACTTCTAGTTTCATACTTGTTCTAGGTAAAGCGAACGTCAAGCGTGCGTAGAGTCCTATCAGTGGCCGATAGGACTTGAGAGAGTATTTGTTCTACCTTTAGCTCCTTGTTGGGTTCAACACTCTTACTTATCGAAAGAGGCTACAACTATCCCGTATACTTGCGGTCATCAATATGCTACCTCACACAGGTTGGTACCAGTCTTTATCCTAATTATTGTGCTTGTCATATGTATTGGTTATTTGGTATTGTGCTACTGTTTCCCGATTTCATAAACGAGTAACTTAGCATGAACTCGCAGGCAAATCAATACATTGGGCGATTCCAGTAGAACTGCACAAAAAGATCTGATGGACAGATATTTATGCTGCTGCCATGTACTCCAAAGTTCACTAAAACAAGCATCGATGTTGACAAGAAGAAGTGTGTATATTCATTCGAGTATCAACCGGCATCAACAAGTTGTCATACTCCAAGTATTAGGAGTGAATGCCAAAAATATTGCTTGGCTCATAGCCCAGAAAAACGCAGTCCAGTATTTGGTCCCAACTTCTGCCTTTTGGTTATTGGCACATATGGTAGCAAATTGTGGCATGGAGTCTAAAGATTCTAGAAAAGTTGGTTTATGCGTATATTCATCTGGAACTTAATCAATTTGCATGGTAGGGATGCTCCATTTCAGTTGAACCATCTTTTCACCTCATGCCTTTTTCTTCCCCTGACGTTCCGTCCCCGAGCGCCAGCGCCCAAGCCTTGATCTTTTCCATCGCCACCAAGAACTCTAGCCATGTCCGCATCTGGAGCGCAGGGTAAGCGGATGGCTTCTTGTGTTATAGAGGGGAACGTTAAGGAACTCCGGGAAGCAAGGTACTTGGCTGGGAACATAGCCCACCGGCTCCCTGCCAAGAAGCAGATCATTCCCACCCCGGAGCCTAATGAGAGGGTAGTGTTCATCCCCCATTTCCTTCGCGGACTAGGGTTTCCCCTCCATCCTTTCGTTTGCGGTCTCATGTTTTACTACGGGCTAGATTTCCATGATCTAGCCCCAAATTCCTTCCTCAACATTTCGATGTTTATCTTTGCGTGCGAGGCATTCCTCCGCATCTCCCCCCACTTCGCCTATGGCTCAAGGTCTTCAAAGTGAAGCCGAAGGTGGTTCATGGTCAACACGCGGAGTGCTGCGGCACCATGGTGAGCAAGCTTCCCAACGTCACCTGGCCCAAGGGGACCTTCGTGTAGACTGTCAAGGGATGGCAGCAGGAGTGGTTCTATATCATTGAACCCCGTGACGCCACATGGCACTAAAAAATACACTTCCGTGATGATACGTGTTTGTCACAGTAGGTCACGTTTTCTGTCATGCATGTACATCCATGATGATTTTATGACAGAATCAATATAGTCATACATGTGTTGTCGTAGAAGTGTTCCATGACATTACCAAAATTATCATCATGGAAGTATCCACTTCCATGACAATAAATCGCGCGTCATAGAAGTGCTTTTGTCAAGGGTGACCGACGTGTGGCATCCACTGTAATGGGACACCGTTAAGCGCCGTTAAGCTATCGGGCCCGGTTTTGAATCCGATAACCCGCTAACAGCCACGACCAATGCCGATTTTCCACGTGTAAAATTCTTATTGGCCGAAGAAACCACGTGCCAGCTCCGTGCTTGGCACAGGTGTCACTCATCCAGCGGTCGAGATGGGCCTATGATATGTTGAAACATGGACGGTTCCAAAAGTGGCCCATAAAGTTTAAATGGGCCGGCCCAACTAAAGGCTCAGAAGATTTAGCGAACCATAATGGGCCGGCCAAGCAAAAGACCCACAAGATTTTATAGACCATAATGGTCCAGCCCAGCTAAAGGCCCAACATTCTCAGTTAAGGCCCGTACGGCTAGTGTCAAATCAGCCCGTCCTAAACTTATCATCATCGCGGCCCGTGGTCACTTTGGGCCCGTTAACAGTCTGCATAGTATTTTGGCCGAATTATGGCCTAGAATATTTCCATCCTATTATAGGTCCTGCTTCATTTGGGCGCATTTAAAGTCCATTGAAACTTTTAGCACATAAATGACCGTGAAGGGTTTGAGTCATATTCGGCCATGTCTGTCATTCAGCCTATTAGAGGCCAACTATAGGTTTGGGCCACTTTCGGCCTGTTGTGATTTTTGGCCTGTTAACGTCGGACGAAATCCATGGGCCATATGTGGCCCAACGTCACATCAGGCCCATTAAAGTCCCATATAAAAATGACGCTAATCAAGCCCGACCAAACTTCCGACCTATTAAAGGCCCGTGTATTAGGTCGGCGCATTTACGGCCCGTCTGAATTTCGGCCTGTGAAATATCCGCATTGCAAATGGGCCACCATTTTGGCCTGCTAAAACCAGTGGGTTATTTGGCACAATCAGAGCCAAATCTCACTTTCGGCCTAGTAAAGGCCCATGTTTTTTATGGGCTCGAGATATTTACACGTGTAAATGGCCTATTGTTACTAAGGGCCCAAATTATGTTTAGGCCTGTTAAAAGCCCACTATGGGCACAGGCCTACCAGAAAAATATGAAAGCTTATGCTGATATAGGCCCAGATATTTTTAGTGGGCTACATGCAAATTTCGGCCCATAATCATTTTTAGCCCAATTGGAATGGGCCCAACGAATGTTGGCATGTTGAGATCCAACGAAGCTTTCGGCTGAATACATTACTAAGAAAAACCTACACTATACAAAAATAGCGTCGTAATTACTGCAGCCTTTGGCAGCATCATAAATGATGTATCATAATAAAATAAATTCCAACCGTAGAACAACAGGCCTGTTGGCATAAAGTTAACAGTCCTTGCAGATAAAAGCACCATCAGATGTATAGAAGCACGGATCACTTGAATGGAGTGCTAATGTTTCAGGCTATAGAATCTGATGGAGCAGCACAATCTTCACCATTTTTCCACCATTGCTCTTGAACAACGAAGCGAATGTCTGATAATCTGGTTTCAAAACCATTCATATCTCGACGACATTTGTAAACCACTATTCTTGCTTCCGAAACAACGTCTATTAGGGATTGGACTTGTGTCTAGAGCACAGATATATCACTCTGTCTAGCCGGAAGATTTTGTTCAGTAGGTGATTTGGACGAGGTTACCTTGACAACCAACCCAGAATTATGCAGGAAGGTGCTTTTTGCACTATTAGTGGAGAGATACTGATGCACTACAGCAAGAGGTGACATTGTGCATGTGGTAGCCTCGTCACCTTCAGGTGATTGTGGTTGTTCAATCATTTGTTCCATAGCTTGCTGAAAGTTTGAACTTGTAGATTAGTGTACCAGATAAGTTACTAATGAGATAATAACAAACAAAGTAGGTTACACGTTTATACATAACTTATTTTGGTGAACTACTGTAATACATTAGCATGTATTGTAGTGCCAACTACATAATAAAATCACTTTCGGAACATATGCCCATGTAGCACGCCTACTGTATTGTCTATTTCCTCACATTCGTTGACATCTAAGGATAAAGAGACACGGTTTAAAGTAGGATGAACATAGTATGACATCATTCATATCATGGGCAAACAGATATAAAAAACATGCTATTTTATCATTGTGTGCGCACGTGAACACAACAACTAGATTATAGATCAAGACCAAAAGAATATCCGTCATCTCTTTTAAACCATGTAAGGTGAAATGATACATTAAGATAACTATGTATAAAAGTGAGCAGAGTAACTGACATTGGCTGCAAACCAAGTAGTTAAATGAACACATCACAGTACCAATCAGTTCAAAGGCAAGAGGAGTATGGACTTACAACAGCGGCTTGAACTGGTGTGCTCATGCCCCTCATCTTGCTGGTGTGGCAATCCTTGAAGATTTGCACTACATTCGGTTCAGGTTCTTTTTGGTCCGCACGGGCTTTCCTCTGTATTTGGAACAAGTCAATATAGATACGATAATATGGCATGGAAAAAAGAAGGCAGTAGTAGCTATTTACAAGATCCTCATGGTGCAATATAGCTACGAGATCCTGTTGTCTGTTGGAATTTCACTTTAGAACGGTTGGTCTTGTTCTTCAAACAGTTAGCCTAGAAGAAGATACACTTGTAAGGTACATACATAAATACAAGTTCAATATGTGGTCTGATCAAATACATATAGCCTACCTGATACTTTAGATCAGACCAGTGTTTAACAAGGGTTGTCCAGTCTTCATCTGTAATACATGCCACTTGAGATGTTTGGGCGATTTCATTGTTAGCCTTTCCTTCAAAGTGAGATCTTCTAAGGTAGTACCGATACTATCGTAGAGCAGACTAAAAACATGAGTGCATCCTTGTATAGTTGCATCATCTTTCAGATCCAACTTGAACCTCATCTATTGAAAAAAGAATGTGAGTCTTATTAGGAGGAAGCTAGAAAGTATGGGAACAAGCAAGACAATATTACTAATTGCGACGAATAACATTACTTATGGATAAATGGTCAAGGAAGGTGTTAAACTGGGTATTTTCTTTCTCATTCTTGTACTGGATCCACGTTGGGAGGATGCGTGCATGACACCTAACGGCAATGACTGCCTCTGATACTAAATTGGCTGACTCTGTAGAATCATGTGGCCTTTTTAAACCTGCCTCAAAATGGATCTCCATTCTTCCTCCTTTAGATTTTGTTAATCTGTCAAGCATTATCCCTGATGTCTGTTTCCTCTTGTGCCGTAGTGCTAGTTCAACAATGAATATGGAAAGTGTTAGTGTACATCAAACTGTGAGAGTACATATGAAGGAGCATGTAACTGGTTGATGCATGATACAGACGAACACTACTTTGATGTAAGGCAAGCGCAAGATAGGAGGATGGAATATATACAAAAAAGACAGCATTGCATATTCACACGTACAATAGGAGGATGGAATATGTATGAAAAAACAGTAAGCAGAAGGCATTTCATCAAAATTAGAAGAAATGAAAGCTAGGCACCATATGAACATGCAACCAATATCACTCTATCAGGTAAAAAGTGTCTCGTCATAAGTGCCATTTCAAGATATTAGAAGCAGTACAAACTAGAAGACAATGCAACATGCAACCTACATCACAGTTCCAAGTTAAATGTGTCTTATGGGTAGTGATCGTTGTAGGTATAAGTTGTAAGCTACGCAGATGCAATTCAACATAATCAGAAGCAATACAAACTAGACATCATACGGAAAACGCAACCACATATAACAGTTCCAAGTTAGAGCAAGCACCTGTGATGGTGGAGTAGGGGAGATGTGCTCATCATGTATACGTATGTTCTAGAAACAGGAACACATGTCATATTCACACGCATTATGTGTAAAGTAACAGATGCAATTCAACAAAGTTTGAAGCAATACAAGCTAGACATCATACGCAACATGCAACCACATATAATAGTGCCAAGTTAGAGCAAGCACCTGTGATGGTGGAATAGGGGAGATGTGCTCATCATCTACACAGCTACATTGACTGTCCTGCCTTGTGTTATCTTGCGAATCTTGTTGGGAGGATGGCGGAGTAGAATCTGTAGAGACCCCCTATTTGAGTTGCTCCGAAGGACCACCATCATCCACTACCGGACTAATTTCCTTCAGCTATAATGATTTTGCATTGTGAAGTTAAACCGATAAGAAAAAGGAATAAAATTTGCTACTCAAAACTCATTCATGCATGATACTGACGAGCACTACTCAAATGAAAGGAAAACACATGATGTGAGGATGGAATATGTACAAAAAATAGGATGGCATGACATATTCACACCTATGATGTGGTAACTAAGTAGAAGGCATTTCAACAAATTAGAAGCACTGCAAGCTAGAAACCATATGAAAGATGCAACTAATATCACTCTGCCAAGTTCAAACTGTATGGCGTTTCAACAATTTGGAAGCAGTACATGCTAGAAATCATATGCAAGACACAACCAATATCACAGTGGTGACTTAAAGGTGCCTTATCATAAGTGACTGATGCAGGATATGCAAGAACAGTAGTCTGATGTAAGAACATGGTGTGATCAGATATAGTATGTTCTAGAAACAGGAACAAATGTCATATTCACAGGCATTATGTGTAAATAAGCAGATGCAATTCAACAAAGTTAGAAGCAATGCAAGCTAGACATCAAACGCAACATGCAACCACATATAATAGTGCCAAGTTAGATCAAGCACCTGTGATGGTGGAGTAGGGGAGATGTGCTCATCATCTACACAGCTACGTTGGCTGTCTAGCCTTGCGTTGTCTTGTGAATCTTGTTGGGAGGATGGCAGAGTAGAATCTGTAGAGAACCTCTGTTTCAGTTGCTCGAAAGGACCACCATCATCCAATGCCTTGCCAATTTCCTTCAACTTTATTGATTTTTCATTGTGAGGTCAAACCGACAAGAAAAAAAATATAATTTGCTCTTCAGAACTCATTCATGCATGATACTGACAAACACTACTCTGATGAAAGGCAAAGTCATGATACAAGGATGGAATATGTACGAAAAACTAGACGGCTTGACATATTCATACCTATGATGTGGTAACTAAGCAGAAGGCACTTCAACAAATTAGAAGCGCTGCAAGCTAGAAGTCATATTCAAGACCCAAACCAATATCACTCTGCCAAGTTAAAACTAGACACCATATGCAACATGCAACCAGACATCACACTGCCAAGTTAGAGCAAGCACCTTGAATGGTGGAGTAGGGGACGGAGACTTGGACCTTGTAATGCACAAGCAGTACAAGGAGAATCCGTATAGATGCTCCGTTTACGTTGCTGCAGAGGACCACCATCATCGCCTTCCTTACTCTTTTCCTTCCTCTTTCTTGATTTTTCCTTGTCAAGTCAAACCCATGAGAAAAAGGAATAAAATTTGCTCTTCAGAACTCAATGATGCATGATCCTGACGAACACTACTTTCATGTACGGCAGCCGCATGATAGGAGGATGGAATATGTATGATAAACAGGACGGCGTGACATATTGACATGTATGATGTATAAAGTGTAAACTAAGCACGAGGTGTTTGAACTTGTTAGAAGCAATGCTAGCTAGAAACCATATGAAAGATGAAACCAATATCACTCTGCCAAATTAAAAGGGTGCCCTAACAAATGTATTTGACCAAATTAGAAGCAATACATGTCAACAGGCTAGAAATAATATGCAATATGCAATGAATAAAGGTGACTCATCGATTGATGCAGGATACAAAAGAGAGGTAGTTTCATGTAAGAACATGGTTAACACGTAGATGTTGTGTGTACCAAAAATAGGAAGGCATGTCATATTCACAGGTATAATGTGTAAACTAAGCAGATGCAATTTACCCTAATTAGAAGCATTACAAGCTAGACACCGTATGCAACATGCAACCGCATATCACACTGCAAAGTTAGAGCAAGCACCTGTGATGATGGTGTAGGGGAAGTGTGGTCTTCAAGTATAGAGCTACGTTCAATACCTTCATTTAGGTTTGCTGTTTCTTGATAATCATGTGGAGAGGATGAAACGGCATTCTTTATAAGAGTAGCGTGCCTCATCATAAGCGATAGATGCAGGATACACAAGAACAATAGTTTGATTTAAGAACATGGTGTGATAGGCAGATGTAGTATGTACCAAAAACAGGAAGGCATGTTATATTCACATGTATAATGTGTAAGCTAAGGAGATGCAATTTAACAAATTAGGAGGAATACAAGCTAGGCACCATGTGCAACATGCAACCAGATATCACACTGCCATGTTAGAGAAAGCACTCGGGGTTGTGGAGTAAGGAAGATGAGATTTTGAACTTGCACTGCAGTAGGAGTAGCAGGAGAATCTGCAGAGATCATCGGTTTCGGTTGCTCCAGAGGACCACCATCATTGCGTGCCTTCGTCCTTTCGGATTTTGCCTTGTCAAGTAAACACACAAGAAAAAGGAATGAAATTCGCGATTCCAAATTCGTTGATGCATGATACTGACGAACACAACTTTTATGTATGGCAACCACATTGTAGGAGGATGGAATATGTATGAAAAACACTAAGCAGAAGGCATTTCAACAAAATTGAAAGCAATGCAATCTAGACACCATATGAAAGATCAAACAAAAATCACTCTACCAAGTTAGATGTGTCTCATTATAAGTGGCACTTCAACAAATTAGAGGCAATACATATTTGAAATGATATGCAAGATGAACCCAATATTACACTGTCAACTTGAAGGTGTATCGTCAGAAGTTATTGATGAGGGATACACAAGAAAAGTAGTTTGATGTAAAAACATGGTTAATAGAAAGACGTAGTATGTACCTAAAACAGGAAGGCATGTCATATTCACAGATATAATGTGTTAACTAAGCAGATGCAATTTACCCTAATTCGAAGCATTAGAAGGTAGACACCATATGCAACATGCAACCACATATCACACTGCCAAGTAAGAGCAAGCACCTGCGATGGTGGTGTGGGGGAATTGCCGTCATCAACTAGAGAGCTACATTGACTATCTTCATTCAGCCTTGCTGTTTCTTGAGAATCATTTGGGGAGGATGACACTTCACTCTTTAAACGAGTAGTGCATCTCACAGTAACCCACTGGGGTGGCTGTCTCATCATAAGTGATTGATGAGGGATACAAAAGAGCATTAGTTTGATGTACAAACATGGTTAATAGACATATGTAGTATGTATCAAAACCAAATTTGAAGCAATACACGATAGACACCATATGCAACATGCAACCACATTTGACAGCGCGAAGTTAAAGCAAGCACCTGGGGTGGTTGTGTGTGGCAATTGAGATCATCAACTGCAGAGCTACGTTTACTGTCTCCAACTGCTAACACTGCACCCTTTAGAGTGCTGAAACGCTTAGTGCTTATCTTCGAATTACATTGGAGCGACTTCTGTCTTTTCTTTTTTGCATTCATCAACACTGCATCAGAGTCTGAAATACCCATGCATAAAAAACGATAGTGTGAGTATGGATGAAGTGTGTGCATAATTAGTACAGTGTAAAGGTAGTAGATAGTAGGTCGGTGAGAAATAAATGATGGGAGACATATGATAGCTCTACAACATGCATGTCACACTAAATTACTACAGGATTCTATGAAAATAACAGTCGACTGAAAACAAATACGTCAGTCCATTTTTTCTGCTCTGTCCTATGTACAAAGAATGGGCAGATCTCCTTCATCTAGCTGCAGCCAGTCAGTGTTGACGATCTTCATCGAAACGCCAGTGACCACCGGCCCAGTCCCCTGCCTCTGCCCTATCCTCGACCTCACCGCACTGTCGTGCTTGGCACTGCCCCCCGGCCATCCATTCAAGCCCCGCCGACCTCCAGATCGGGCAGCTCCTGCACCCCACACCCGTATGATAGACACCGATGCGCCGCTTCCCCGGGGAACAGGTGGACTAGGTGCTCCGCGCACCTAAGGGGGTGCTGCTTCTTTTAATTGCGGTTCGACTGACCCTAAATTGAAATCCAGGCGGGCTACTGACATCTAGCAAAGGTGAAATAGTAAAGGGAGGAAACCTTGTGCATTTAGTATCACGAAGAAGATGCAGTAAGAAGCGCTCAGCTAGTTTCTTTCGGTGGATGAATACGGTGTGAGTAGAGATGTAAGATTTGCACAAATAAGGGAAGAGGGGTACCTCTTTCTGCTGGCAGTGTTGTGTCCTCCTTCTGTTTTTCCAACGATCTTCTTGTGGTTCACTGGAAACGAGAAGTTGTGGAGGACGGTGGAGCCTTGGACGAACCCATGGAGAAGTTGTTGAGTGTGGTGCGGTGGCCATCTGTCGGCGGCGGAGAACCAGATCCAAGGCGGCGAACGACGGCATAGCGGGAACAGCTCCGGTGCGGTGGACGGTTGCGGCAGTGGAGCGGCAGTGGTGAGGCGCAGGACGACGTGGTCGAGGTGGTTCTGGTACATCGCATGTCGGTGTTGGCGTCGTGGAGGCAGCTCTGCCTCAGCATCAGCTGTTAAGTCCTTGAGGTTGTTGCGGTTGCAGTTGCGTTGGACGACGACGTCAGGATACCGGCTCTGACATGATGGAGGAGGGCGACGGTGGATTGGGCGCTATGGGGTGGAGGACGGAGGAGGCCCAGCTTTCGCAGCTGGTGGAGAGGGCGTTTTGGCGCCCACGAAGTATGAATGGGGAAACAGAGGGAGGGTGGAACTAAGGGGGGACAATGTTTCGGTTTGGGACGCGCTTGTTTGAAATTTGGGGAAAGTTACAAACTTTTCCCCCATCTAAAATATCGGACATATTGCAGGTTGGGGGTAGGACAGTAATCTTAGGTGTCCCAAATGTGGGCGGGATAGATTTAGGCCAAGTGCATGAATGCTTCTCGGAGGCAGTTGAGACTGGCGTCTTGGTGAAGTTACAAACCTACCCCGGTTTAGACCTTTGGACATCGGGCCGATAGGCTACATGGGCCATAGTCAGGACAGTAATTTCCAACCACCAAACATTAGTCTCGTGCGGTTTCTAGTGACCATAGGCTTACTTTGCACTTCATTCAATATTTGGGAGCAGAAGCATTAACGTTTTCGGTTCCCTTGAATTGAACTTTTAGGATTTGTCAAACTTCACAAATCTTTACTATTGAAAATCCAAAAGCTACGATTATTTTGGAATGGGGGGGTACATCTGAATATACATTGTACACGAGTATATATTAAAAAATATGCAACTTACCTCAGTTCATGCATGGTTCCAGATATAATCTCCTTGGTTGCAAAAAAAAGTTAGACATGCGTATGAATATATAGCATGTTCAAACGCACAACAAAGATTGATGCCCCCTAGTAGATCTGATTTACAAATGCCATTATCTCGGGTTCAAATAGATGAATGCACTTCCTATGAATTCGAATCTTTGAAACCCCCTTTATGTTGAAGCAACATGTATTCTATTTTGTAGCTAGCAGTTTGGAATGAATCCATGCAAGTGACAAATGTATAAAGTGCTTCGCACTAATAACATGGAGTGCACTAATTAAGTTTATACATGAATTGCAAAAGCAATCCATTGCCTGTATTTCAAACCGCTCTCACTCTATGGATCGATAATATGAAATAAACAGATGCACATTCTAGAATTCAATAGAGTATGGGTGTCTGATAGACCGATTTTCGTCCATACGCAATTTGCAAAATTCATGATCTCATCCAAAAATAATAATGCCATTTATATTTTCATTTAATGCGTAGAACCGCCTTTTACACGTAGAAGCACTATGCCTCGGCCCGTTCTCACAAATGTGCTATATATCTCTCTATCTAACGCATAAGTGCACACACTTTATATGCATCGGTATTTCTCTTTCACACGTGCTCACAATCTATCCTGGGGTGTCGGGGTGTCTCACGCACATGCTCTCTCTATATATCTCTCTCTCTCTTTCTGACTACTATGTACCACTGTTTTCACTAATCTTAGTTGGAAAACACTATTTCTCTCACATGCATATATACACATGCACGGTCTCTACTAGCCCTCTGTACGCACATATATGTGTCTACATGTCTCCCGCACGCACATTATCATTCGACCTCTCTCGCACACATTGCCCCCCCCCCCCCCAAGATACACCTCTCTCTTAGTAGTTGGCAAATATGATTCCATCATATCATTAGGTAGGATATCCCTGACTATTAGGCTGGATGGTAATACGAGGCAAAGTTTTACCCTACTTCGGACCCTTGCAGTTGAGGAAAAAGCCTACTCTTGGTACTGTATATTAGTGATAGGGGTGTGTACAAAGTACGCGTGAATACCAGGCATTTCGCGTGTGTGTGTATACTATTGATGAACTAGCCCCCAAGCTTCTATAACATACTCGGGGCCTAGGGTTACAAATCATATATATTCGGCTTATCACCAGTGGGGATAGAGTCCTCCACGACTCTGGTAGCTTCGTGTTGTACGCCGAGTCCTCCACATGGGTCTTCGTATAATGCGTCTCGGTCCAACCTATGTGGCGCAGGATGGAACTGACCCATGAGTCCTTATGTTGACCCACCACAACTAGAAATGATGTGCCCACCACACCACACACGCAATCGACCACTAAGAAAATAAGCATATACAATAGTACAATGTTATACATGAAAGTTAATTGCATGGTGCATCCAAAAATATTTATTCTGCATTGTGAATGTTTATATATTCTCCTAGAATATTAGTCATGGGAAAGAGAAACGAAGGGTATATCTCTCCTTGTCTCCACCGGACACCCCCTCTTTCTACACCACTTTCACATACACACACAAACTATCTCTCGGCCCTCTAAAAGTATGCATGCCCAGGACACATTCACACATGATGGTCACTATATTTCAAGCTAAAGCACTATACGATCACTGGACTTTAGAATATGCTCATTACGGTCACCGTATACATTCTCGTGGTGATCATACGGTATCTATATCACGATATGTCTTCATATTTTCTTGATGACACTGACGGACTCTGCATTTGACATGTGCTCCGTATTTTGTTGACGACACTTACGGTCATTGTATTTGAAGCAAAAGCACGATATGGTCACTGGACTTCAGAATAAGCTCATCACAATCACCACATACATTTTTTCATGCTAACCAACATGTGTTTGGATGGTTAGGAGGACAGTGGTTTCTCGAGCCCACCAGTGTTAAAGTCCCGGTGCTCACGTTTATCCTGGGTTAGTTTCAGTATTTTCCGGCGATGTGCGTTCAGTGGGAGGAGACGTTCCACTCTTCTAGGAGGCACCTATGGTGACTTCGTCTCAAAATCATATGTTGGCTCACTCTCTCGAAGGTGCTCATAGGGGTAGGGTCTGTGTGTGTGCGTTTATAGCGGTGAGTGCTTGTGCGTATATATGAGCCCTTGTGTCTGTACTATCGTGGAATTAACACGTCAGATGTCCTCATGGAAGGACTTAGTCGTAGAGCCATCGCGACGGGTTAGCTTGAAGGGGTTAAACCAGACAAGGGACAAGGGAGTTTTATACTAGTTCGGCCCCTTCGATGAAGGTAAAAGCCTACGTCTAGTTGTGATGGGATTGGTTGGGTTTCGATGACCAGGGAGAAAATACGCTTTGTCTGAGTCTCGAGTTGTTGTTTCTTGTTCCTGAACCGCCACCGGGTCGTCCCTTTATATACATAGGTTGACGCCCGGCCGGTCTACAGAGTCCCGAGGCCAACTCATACAAGTGTCCGGCTCGGTCTCTCCTTTCCTAACTTACAATACAAGTTACATAACCATGGCGGTTTACCACTATGGGCCCTAATCCGCCTTTGGGCTTTGGGCTTCTAAGCTTCATTAGTAAAATGCCATCTTCTGGATCTTCGTGGGCTTCAATATAGTTGAGGGTGAACCGGGCCCTCCTGGCCGGTTTACGCTCAGTAGTTATATCCCCAACATTAGGCCCTAGATTGATTTGAACCTGTTCATGTCAATCTTCAATACTTAAAGAAATTCTGTGAACATCTCCTTATATTCTCGTAAACCGCCATGATGTCTTCTCCTGTAAACTTTGTTAAACCGCCGTGACGTCATCCTCTGGATACAGCAATGGATCACCATGAAATCACCCCTGTAAAAAAAAGATTAAAAATATTCCCTTTTTTAATGGCATCCCGAAGATCAAGGCGATATGCGCGCCCTTCTTGCCGCTTCAGGCTCCTCGATTCTTGCGCCTACCACTTATCCCTTTCTCCTTATAAATAAAGCCGACAGGTCTTTCCATTCTTTCCCCCTGCCTCTTCTTATTCCTCTCGCGAACTCCTACCGCTTGAGCTCCGCCGCCGCCACAGAGCGCACCGTCGTCTTCGTCCCCGGCCGCTGCATCACCCTGAATCGAACCAGAGCTCGCGAAATCCCTCCGCAGTAGATCTGTACTGGTAAGTTTTCCCTTTTCCGCATCTTTAGATCTATGCTAGGGTTAACGAGTTCATCTTTACAGTTTCTCGTCCGTCTCCGTTCTTCGTTTTTACTTCTGCTGTGGTTTCTTTGATCCAATCAGTAGCGTAGATCTCGTGCGGTAGTTGCTCCGTATTCATTTTCAGTACTTAGTAGATCTTCCTCTTTGTATAGAATCCTCAGTAGAACGTACGACCTTCTTTGTTCTGCTTAACGCCATTATAGGTCGCAGAATTTTTTTCTTTATCGAAGCATGGTAGATCCAAATTAATTTCATCATTGTGTGAAACCTGTTTCTGTCAACACTTAGAAGATTTTCATCTCTGGCTCCTCCACCTAAGGGTGGTTTAAATCTTTAGTAGTTGGTAATCCGCCGTATATCATTAGCCCTCACTTAAACCGCCACCTTATTTTGAGTAGAAAAACTCCGGTTTAACTCACATATATGCCTTCACAAAATTCCTTGGTTTAACACTAATCAACCATCCATTGTAAACCGGCCTTCACTTTTCCTTTTACAGTTTGTTTCCAAGATGACCAAGCAATTCGCCGCTTGCAACTGGGTTCCGTCCCGGATTACGGAAACGCAGATCAATGGCTACATTGTAACCGGCGCTTTAGCCTCAAAAAATGTTCTTCACTGGCAAGTTCCTGGCCCTGAGTGCCCTCCTGTGCCTCAAGATGGAGAGGTTATTGTTTTTATGCAGCACCTAGACCGGGGCTTCAGTCCTCCCGGATCAAAAAAATTCCGGGATGTCCTTGCGAGCTTTCAACTCCATCCACAAGATATTGGACCAAATTCCGTATCAAATATATGCAACTTTCAAGTATTTTGTGAAGTTTACCTTCAAGAGGAACCATCCATTGAGCTCTTCCGGGACTTTTTCCATCTAAACCGCCGAACTGAGTTTTCTGATGGTCCTAACACGGAACTTGGTGGGGTATCAATCCAGAAGAGGAAGGAAGTTGATTTCCGACATGCATCACACCATAGTCATCCCAAAGACTGGAACCAAACTTGGTTTTATTGTCAGAACACTGCCCCTGCTGGAGAAAATCCCTTGCCGGGTTACCGCCCTCACCGGCTTAGCAACGGCCACCCGTTACCTCGACGATTAACTGCCAAATAGTGGCAAACTTATGCCCCTCAACTCGCCAAGCTCCGGGCTCTCTTGGCCAATGGTTAGACTGGTGTTGATCTCGTTCGCTGTTGGGTTAAACGGCACATCCTGCCCTTAAGTCCCCGCTCCGGATTAATGCATGAATATACCGGCGACGCCAAGGACCCACAACGGTTTAATGAAATAGAAATGACAGATGACGAAATTACCGAATCGGTGAAGAAGATGTTAGACGAACCAATCGCCGCATGCAGCCAAACCGGGTTGGCCCCCTTCTACAGGGCCAACAAACCACCAGTGGTATAGGTTTTAACTTTGTGCCTTCTTGATCCGCCTCCGCTTTAAATTTGTTCTAATAAATCTTTGTTTAACTTTTACATGCCAATAGCTCCTTTTGGAAAAGGAAGGCTTCAGATAAACAGACAAGGGCTCCTCGTCCCAAGAGAAAAGTTATCAAGAGAGTAGCCAAGAAGAAGACCGGCGAAACTGCTGATCCGCCCGAAGATGTTGAAGATTCGGATCAAGAGGTAGAACTTGACTCCCTTGGTTCCCTTTTCATATATCTTATTAACAATGACTATTATCAGGATGATGCGGAGGTCAGCCATGCGGACCATGTTGAGGTAATCTCTCTTTCCTCCGATTCAGATCTTATGTCGGTTCAAATATTTCGCCGTGCAGTTCGAAAAGTAAAATACTCTCACCCTCTTGCTTATTTGGATCCAAAATTTCCATTAAAGACACAACAACCTGAAGGACGTCGCACAACCCGACATAGTGGCCAGCAAGTCACCTCTTCCGGTTTACCGGATACACCAACCCGGAAGCGTCGTCCAGAGGTTACTTGCTCTCCCGAAAAACTTTATCCTTTGAAGGGTTTCTTCCGATACCCACTTAATCCGTCTGATCCGAATTACCAGGCGTCTTCCAATTCGTCTGGCGGTTCATCAACCACTTAGCTGCCTCCCCTCAAGATCGTCGCTAGGTAAGTACATTATTTTTCGGTTTGTCTCTTCATGCATCGGTTTATCATACTAATCTTTATTTTGATGTTGTAGTGCCAAGGCCCGATTGAGCAAGAAAGCCAAGACCAGCGGCCCCACTGACGATGTTGAACCTGAGAAGACCCTGGAAAATGCTGGTGAAAATCCTGACATTGTCATGGATGACTCTGCCCCGCAAGACCCAGCTATTGATGCTAATCCGCCGGAGGCTGACCCGGCTACACATGTTGATACATCAAGTCCACGTGCCACGCCTCCAAGTCCAATTGCTGGTCCGCTAAGTTCAACTGCTAATCCGCCAAGCCCTACTGCCAATCCGCCAAGCCCTGCTGCCAATCCGCCAAGCCCAGCCAAAGATAATGTCAATCTGCCGAGCCCAGCCAAAGATGATGATGATGTTATTGTCACTGGCACTGCTTATACCGCCCCAGGCAATCCAGTTGTTTTATCAAAACATACTGCCAAGGACGAGTTTGCTGCTATGGGCAAGGGAAAAGGGAAAACCGACTTGTCAAGCTATGTCAACCTTTCTGCTCAGGATCTTCATTCCGGATTCTTGAACCGGCTTTACACCAACCGAGATTATGAAGTCGGTTTGGTGAATCTGATGAAGGAACGCTATGAGGTAATCTTCAAAACACCTTCATCTTTATTCTGTACATTCATTGTATTGTAGCCCCCAAGGGCCGGTTTATCTCTTGAAGATAAACAGGGACTTTAAAGAGAAAGAACACTTCGACTTCGCAGCCCCCAAGGGCCGGTTTATCTTGTAAAGACAAACCGGGACTTTTATATTCCATACTGTACTTTGTTGACTTTCCTTACTTGTGTATTTTCCTGATCAAACACACATTAGCCCCCAAGTGCCAAGATTAAAACTTGTATTGATCCTTGGGACTTCAAACAACCAGTAGTAAAGAAGCAATCCGCATTAGCCCCCAAGTGCCAAGTGTATAACTTGTTATATGCTTGGGACTTTTGATAAATTATTTACATGCTCCTCATCTGATTGTGACAGGCTGATATAAATCACCAAGGCTCTCAAATTGCTGATCTTCAAGAAAACATCAAGTCCCAACAAGCAGAAACTTCCAAGGCAAAGGATGAGCTTAAAACCGCTTTGGCAGCCATGGAATAACTCAAAGAAGGGTTCAAGACAGAGTGTGCCAACTGGGAGACTGAAAAGAATGCATTGCTGAAGCGGGCGGAAGACACCGAGTCAGCTCTTAAACCGGTGGCGGAAGAGCTAACTGGGTTGAAGCGCCAAGTGAATGCCATGACTTCTGTAGTATTTGGTAAGTACCCTTGCCAAGGCTTCTTGAATGACCATCTTTGTAAGGTGCCGGTTTAACATGAAATTCTTAAACTGTTGTAGGTGGCCGCATTGCTCATCAGGGCTCTGACTTGCGGATGAAACTGAAGGCAGCATATACTCTGATTGAAAAACTGTATACCGGTGCCCAACGGGTTATCTATTAGCCTCGTACAACAATCCAGCCCCAACATTGATCAAGGACACTCTAGCAAGGTTATCCATGACGCCAGCACAGATAGAAGAGATGAAGTGATCCGCTACCAGGGCTGGCACTTTGTTGGCACTGACCCGAGCCAAAGCCTGGATAGCTGACCTGGATCCGGTTGATATCGCCAAGGGCTTTCCTAGTGAACAAGAAAAGGGGGCAGAGTTTGATAACGAAGCCCTCAAAAATGTGACAAGGGAGATGCGTCCTCTGGCGAGTCAATTGGTAGAAGAAGCAAACTTGACTGTTCACCGGTCCTTCTATGATGCCAACAACAAACGGATTGACACTGTCATACCGGAAGTGCAAAATCTTATCCCGCCAATCCGTAAGCACGCTTACGCCCCTGACATTGATCCGGCTGAACTTATAAGTGAAGAGGCTATCTTTCAGGCTTTAACCTGGATTGACTGGACCACCGCTGACTTCCAGCCACTTGATGAGGAGGAGGAGGCTGAACTGACGCCAGATGATCCATCAACTTCACGTCCACATGGTGATGAGGCTTAATCCGGCAATCTGGTTGATGCGTCATAAACTTTGTTCTGTGGAAAGAACAATTCCGTATTTTGGGCCTTAAAGCGCCTGGTAATAGGCTAGTTAAAATACTCTGATCTGCTGCCATCGTGCACTGAGATATACTTTGTTTGATCTGCCATGCCAATTTCAATGCTGGCTTATATATCTTCATAATATTATGCAATCCCTATGTCTGCATAAAAAGATCTGTCCGGGCGGTTTACCGCTGGACGGGTCATAATGCCCAAGGTAAAGTCTGGCTAATAACCAAAGCGGAATAAATATGAAATAACTCATACCTGTGATATGAAATCACTTAGTAAGGGTGAAAACCCAAATCTTGAGCTGTTATAACCCTTACCCTATAATGGTGTTATGAACAAGTCATGCCGGGTTACGATGAACACTAGATGATCATACTGGCGACATATAGTCAAAGCCAGGCTGGGTTTTGTAAACACCGATTTGATAAGATGGTCTGACAACTTATAGTTGAAAGCCAAGCCGGGTTAACAAACATCGGGTTAATATGATGACTAAAAAGCCGCACCGGGTCAAAGAACACCGGTTCAAGATAAATTCATCAAAAGGTGAAAAACTTGGCAAAAAAGCAAAAAAGAAACCATGTAGTCAAGGATTTTCAAGGGCTGTCAGGCCCAAATTCGAGGCTTTTCGTGGGCTGCCAGGCCACTGAGTTAAACCATTTTGCAAAGCCTTTTAAGATGGGCCTCCAACTAACCAATCATCGTTTTAACTTTGACAAGTTCAGGGTCTGTATAAGAATGACTTGTCAAACGTTCGGCGGGTCATGCTAGGATTACCTGGATAGGGGTGGCTTACTTGATGAAGGCAGGTTAACCCGGGGTTTTAGGTGAATACACCAGGCTTCCAAGCCATGGGTCGATACCCAATTACAAGGGTCCTTTCAAACTCTTTGTTGCTTTGCACAAAGAGCCCCCAAGTAACTTTGTGAGCTGTGCTCAATGGGTGCCTATGTTTGAGCTGTGCATAACATCCAGACTCTCTATGGCCCCTTGGGTGTGAAGCTCCCAAGCTGTTTGTGGCATGATAGCCGGTTTAACATGTAGTACTTCGCTTTGTCAGCTGAAGCCCCTATGTAAATAAAGAGAATTGAAGACAAAACGGCAAAGGCCCTGCTGATAGCAAGGATGCCGGTTTATTGTATTGATCCTAATATATACATTGTTGGAATATGTACATAAGAAAAGCCTATGGCTCAAGTGTAGTAAGGCCGAAGGAGAGCTATGTTCCATGGCCGCTGGGTCTCCTCCTCAGAACTGTGTGTCTTCTCGAACATCAATGAGGTAGTATGATCCATTGTGCAGATTTTTGCTGACCACAAAGGGTCCTTCCCAAGGTGGGGATAACTTGTGCATATCAGTCTGATCCTGGATGAGCCGGAGCACTAAGTCGCCTTCTTGAAAGGTTCTTGTCTAAACCCGGCGTCTGTGATAACATCGTAGGTCTTGTTGATAAACCGTCGATCGAGCCAAAGCCATGTCCCGTTTCTCATCTAACAGGTCCAGCGCCTCTTGACGTGCTTGCTCATTGTCCGCTTCAACATAATTGGCAACCGGGGGCGAGTCATGATGAATATCACTTGGGAGGACGGCCTCAGCCCCGTAAACCATGAAGAAAGGTGTATAACTCGTAGATCGGTTTGGGGTGGTGTTTATACTTCATAACACAGATGGTAATTCTTCCACCCAACGACCCGGCATACGTTTCAAAGGAATCATAAGTCGGGGTTTGATACCCTTCAGTATCTCTTGATTCCCCCTCTCAGCTTGACCATTGGACTGGGGATGAGCCACGGATGCTACATCAAGCCGGATGTGCTCTCGTTGACAAAATTCCTCCATATCACCTTTAGAAAGGTTTGTGCCATTATTTGTGATGATGTTGTGTGGAAAACCAAAACGGAAAATGATCCTTTTGAGAAATTGAACTGCCGTGGCTGCATCACACTTGCTGATGGGCTCCGCTTCAACCCATTTAGTGAACTTGTCAACCGCCACCAATAGGTGGGTCTTCTTATCCTGGGAACGCTTAAAAGGTACCACCATATCAAGCCCCCAAGTGGCAAACGGCCAAGTGATAGGAATCATCCGCAGCTCCTGAGCCAGAACATGATCTCGACGTGAAAATTTCTGACAAGCATCACACCGCTTTACCAGATCCTCCGCATCAGCATGAGCTGTCAACCAATAGAACCCTTTGACAAAAAGCCTTAGCCACCAGGGACTTTGAACCAGCATGGTGACCACAATCCCCTTCATGGATTTCAGGTAGAATCTCTTGTCCTTCTTCAGGAGAAATGCAACGTTGGAATACGCCTGAAACACTGCAACAGTGTAACTCGCCATTGTGAATAACCATGGACTTGGACCGCCGGATTATCTGTCTGGCGAAGACCTCATCGGATGGTAACTCGCCCCGGTTCATATACGCCAAATATGGAACTGTCCAATCCGGAGTGGTATGTAAAGCGGCCACCAATTGGGCCTCTGGATCAGGAACAGCTAAATCCTCCTCTGTAGGCAACTTAACAGACGGGTTATGCAAGATATCTAAAAAGGTACTGGGTGGTACCGGTTTACGCTGAGATCCCAGCCGGCTTAAATCATTTGCTGCTTTGTTTTTGCGCCGGTCAATGTGCTCAACCTGATAACCCTTAAAGTGACCTGCCACAATATCCACCTAGCGTCTATAAGCTGCCATGAGTGGATCCTTAGAATCCCAAGTACCAGAAACTTGCTGAGCCACCAGATCAGAATTTCCAAAACAGCGAACCCGGCTTAAGTTCATTTCCTTAGCCACACGGAGACCATGGAGTAAGGCCTCGTACTCAGCTGCATAGTTAGTACAAGGAAACATTAAATGGAGAACATAACAAATTTTATCACCTCGAGGGGAAGTAAGAACAACTCCAGCCCCCGAGCCTTCCAATTGCCTAGATCCATCAAAGTGAATAGTCCAGTATGTATTATCCGTTTTGTCCTCTGGTGCCTGTAACTTGGTCCAATCATTGATGAAGTCAACAAGCGCCTGTGATTTGATTGATGTCCGAGGCATATACTTCAATCCGTGCGGGCCAAGCTCAATTGCCCACTTTGCAACCCAGCCAGTTGCCTCCCTGTTCTGAATTATATCGCCCAAAGGAGCTAAACTGACCACTGTAATGGGATGGCCTTGAAAGTACTGTTTGAGCTTCCGACTTGCCATAAAAACCCCATAAACCAGCTTTTGCCAATGCGGATACCGTTGCTTTGACTCGATAAGTACTTTGCTGATATAGTAAACCGGCCGTTGAACTGGATATTCCTTACCACCTCCTTGCGCTCCACCACAATTGCCACGCTGACAGCATGGGCATTAGCAGCCACGTACAATAACAAGGGCTCTTTGTCAATCGGAGCAGCAAGAACCGGCGGTTCAACCAATTGCCGTTTTAAATCCTCAAATGCCGCATTGGCTGCGTCACTCTAGACGAAATCGTCTGTCTTCTTCAACATCTGATACAAAGGAATCGCCTTCTCTCCCAAACGGCTGATAAACCGGCTAAGGGCTGCGATTCGACCCGCCAAACATTGAACATCATTGATACACTTCGGTTTAGCCAAAGATGTAATCGCTTTGATGTTTTCCGGATTAGCCTCAATGCCTCTGTTGGACACCAGAAAGCCTAAGAGCTTGCCTGCCAGAACACCAAAAACACACTTGTCCGGATTAAGCATCATTTTGTAAACCCGAAGATTGTCAAACGTTTCCTTGAGATCATCTATCAAGGTTTCCTTTTTCCTGGATTTTACCACAGTGTCATCCACATAGGCATGAACATTACGCCCAATCTGCGTGTGAAGACAATTTTGCACACAACGCTGATAAGTTGCATGGGCACTTTTAAGCCCAAAGGGCATAGAAACATAGCAGAAGGCTCCAAAGGGAGTGATGAAGGTTGTCTTCTCCTTGTCCTTAACTGCCATTTTAGTCTGATGGTAACCTGAATAAGCATCCAAGAAACTTAGGCGCTCACAACCCGCCGTCGCATCAATAATCTGATCAATACGCAGGAGAGCAAAAGGATCTGCCGGACAAGCCTTGTTCAAATCTGTGTAGTCCACAACATACGCCAAGTGCCGTTTTTCTTAAGAACAAGCACCGGATTAGCCAACCACTCGGGGTGAAATACTTCGATGATAAATCCAGCAGCCAACAGCCGGGCTACCTCTTCACCAATGGCCTTGCGTCTTTCCTTGTTAAAGCGGCGAAGAAATTGCTTGACCGCTTTAAACTTAGGATCAATATTGAGAGTGTGCTCAGCGAGTTCCCTCGGTACACCTGGCATGTCAGAAGGCTTCCATGCAAAAATGTCCCGGTTCTCACGGATGAACTCGATGAGCGCGCTTTCCTATTTCGGATCCAGATTCATGCTGATGCTAAACTGTTTGGATGAATCGCCAGGAACAAAGTCAACAAGTTTAGTCTCATCAGCCGGTTTGAACTTTAGGGTCGGGTCATGCTCAGTGGTGGGCTTCTTTAGAGGGGTCATGTTTGCCGGATCAACACTGTCTTTATAAAACTTCAGATCCTCTGTAGCACAAACCGACACAGCATATGCTGCATCACCTTCCTCACAATCTAAAGCGATCTTTCGACTTCCATGTACTGTTATAGTCCCCTTATGACCCGGCATTTTGAGCTATAAATAGATATAGCACATAAGTCGGCCGTCCAAACAGTGCATGATACGGGCTATGGATCTTCACCACTTCAAAGGCCAATTTTTTAGACCTGGAATCATGCTCATCTCCAAACACAACCTCCAAAGCGATCTTGCCAACAGGATATGCCGATTTACCTGGTACTACACCATCAAAATTGTGTTGGACGGTTTAAGACTCTTGTCTGTCAACCCCATGCGATGAAAAGTCTCATAGTACAGGATGTTGATACTACTCCCTCCATCCATCAGAACCTTGGTAAACTTGTAACCTCCCACCTGAGGTGCCACCACCAAAGCCAGATGACCCGGATTGTCAACCCAGGGCGGATAATCCTCCCTGCTCCATACAATGGGCTGCTCAGACCACCGCAAATAACGTGGCACTGCCGGTTCAGCAGCATTAACTGCCCTTTTGTGAAGCTTCTGATCACGCTTGCACAGGCTAGTAGTGCACACATGAGACTGCCCACCATTTAACTGCTTGGGGTGACTTTGATAACCTGACTGCTGCTGATTTCCTTGATTATTCTGTTGGCTATTACCACCTTGGTTATTCTGGTTACCCTGATTATTCTGAAATCCAGAATTTGAACCACCGCCACCATGAAAACCTGGACCTGAACCGCTCGACGGACCCTGATCATACCGGAAAAGATCAGAGTTTTTGAACTCCTTCATAATATAACAATCTTTCCAAAGATGTGTGGCAGGGGCCTCCTTGGTCCCATGCTTTGGGCAGGGCTGGTTTAACAAACGCTCTAGATTCATATTTCCACCGCGCTGGGGTGGTTTACCTTTATGAAGCTGCATATTGGTGTTAGCCACAAGATCTGAACTATCTGCCTTGTGCTTACCATTACTCCCATGGACTCCTTGGTTGTGATGATGTCCCTTTGCACCGTCGTTCCTCTTTCTCTTCTCCGGTTTCTCCTCATCAGAATCGGGATCCTTGGTATTATAAGAATCGACATATTTGACCAAGGCTGCCATAAGGGTTCCCATGTCATTGAAGTGGCGCTTGAGCCGTCCCAACTTCATCTTTAGTGACTTAAACCGGCAATTTCGCCCCAGCGTTATGATTGCTTGACCAACATTAATACGGTCTAACGAATGCAAAACTTCTGAAAACCGCGCACCCAATGAGTTGTAGACTCGTTCTCCCCTTGAACACAGGCATCCAGATCCATAATGGACATAGGCTGTTTGCATGTGTCTTTCAAATTGGCTATAAACCGGGCCTTCAATTGGTCCCATGACTCGATGGAGTTGGCTGGTAAGTTTTTCAACCAAGTACGGGCAGTCCCTTCCAACATCATCGTGAAGTACTTTGCACAGGCCGCTTCATCCACATCTAGCATCTCCATTGCCATCTCATAACTCTCGACCCACGCCTCAGGTGGCTGGTCCGCGGTGTAATTAGGCAGCTTACGTGGACCCTTGAAATCCTTGGGCAGACGCACATTACGGAGAGCCGGAATGAGACACGGCACTCCCCAGGAACTAAAGGCCAGCCCGGTGCCTCGGTCTACTAACGCGTTGGCTGAACCGGGGCGGGTTGATAACGACCCGCATATTGTGCTGCCAAAGCGGCCTCCCTTCATGCTCTACCGTTATCCACCACGTCTTGAGCATTTACCTCACTGCGTGCCGGATTGGGTCCATTACAGCGCCACGCACTGCTAGACACTTCCGGTTCATCCATGTGCCTGCTATAGCTTTTGCTCGGACGGGGGGGGGAATGAATTCTATCTGGGCTATAGGAATAAGCCTGCTGCTGCACCACGGCGGTTTGAAGAAGGTCCCTAGCCCGCCGCGTTTCAACCGCCGCCAGTGAATCACCCTCCATCGGAATGGCTGTCATGCGAGATGCTGCGGCAATCATGTTATCCAACGGGCTCGAGAAGTGACCCGGCGGTGTGGACACGTATTGTGTCGGGTTATCCATTCGTCGAGGTGGTTCCGTCATCCGTGGTTGATCCGGCGCTGTCCTAAGCGCATCAGTCCGGTTTGTGGCTGCTGGATTACTCGGCCCAGCCCCCGGTGTATTAAAGAGATTCAATCCTTTGAAGATCGGCTGCATACGCGATCGGTACTTCCTTCGCATTATGTCGTTTGATGCATTCTGATCCAACATGAGCCGGTAATTCTGCACCTGTATCTGCTGTGATTGGGCATCTAAAGCGGCCCGTTCTTCAGCCATCCTAGAATTCTCAGTTGCCAGGTCCTCCTTAGCCTGCATTATCTGGTCCTTCAGCTTCGCAATGTCCGCATTGTGCTGATCCTGCATCTCTAGGGTAACTGCTGTGGTTAACAAGGTCGCCCAGGCATCCATCAAATCGGAGAGGACTTGATCCGATCGGCGCGCCGGGGCTCCTGCCGCGGCGGCTGATCCGGTATTCATCGCCGCTGTAGATGAAGACTGGAAAGTGGGCTGTGTCCCGGCCATGTAAACAGCAACCCGACTTGGCGGTTCAAGGAAGTCTGGAATACTGTTGCCATCGGAATATCCTTCGAACACACCATCATGAATTCGGTATAGGGACTCGGTTTCACCAGTGGATGACTCGTCGTCGGAATAAACAGTCGTCTCGCCTTCAGACACTGGTTCGGATCCGATTCCATGGACACATCCTACGAACGCACGCTTCATGGCAGGCTTAACCCGGGCAGGACTCGCACGCTGAGCCATCTCGACGAGGTCGGTGCAGATGTCCGGCTCAGGGCCCGGTTTGCCGATCTTGCCGATGAAGACATGAATTCAGCCAAAGGGGACCCGGTATCCGTTCTCGATTGAGCCGGCCTCGGGGCCCCATCCTTCGTCGTTGATGTAGAGCTTGCCGCGACGACTCTTGGTCATCTGGCCAACCACGTGTTGACGCCTGATTTTGGCAAGATATAGAGTGAAAGGGTTTTCAGCATGAAAAGTTTCACATCACCGAGTGGAACAACTTTGATGTTTAGGTTATCACCGTCCGATTCCATCTTAGGGGCTGAAATTGTATTCCGAGTGGGAGAATTCAATATTCCGAGTGGTTTTCGGCCGATCATGCCTTCAAGACGACCTCGGATGCAGGAGTACTCCAAAGGAATTGTCTTCGTCTCGTCGAGGCAAAAGATTTTGATATATAAATCATCTCAATCGGAGTTCATATGCAAAAGGTAGAGGCGATACACTGCAGACCGAAGCTGAATGGAAATATGGCGCGAAGTACCAGACACCTTGTCTGATGGGTCGCGTGAGCAATTCGGCCCTTAAGAAGTCCTTGAATCGGAAAAACTTCAACACGAGAAAGTTTCGTCTCGTCGAGCCGATCGATCTTCTTATATAAATCGTCTCAATCCGAGGTCGTATGGGACTTGAGGAGACAAATCAAGATCAGCCTATGTTTTCGGTCGAGTGAAAAGCTTGCCGTCCGAGTGAAAACTTACCGGTCGAGTGAAAGCTTAACTTTCGAGTGAAAACCTACCGATCGAGTAAAAGTTCATGAAAACCTACCGATCGAGTAAAAGGTCGAGTGAAAACCTACCGATCGAGTAAAAGGTCGAGTGAAAACCTACCAATCGAGTAAAAGTTCGTGAAAACCTACCGATCGAGTAAAAGGTCGAGTGAAAACCTAACGATCGAGTAAAAGGTCGAGTGAAAACTTATCGATCGAGTAAAAGTTTGTCTTCCGAGTGAAAATATAATCATCCGAGTGAAAGATTGTTTTCCAAGTGAAAAAGTCCAGTCGGATGGTCCGAGTGAAAGTCTCTAATATCCGAGTGGATGAGCCCGAATCCGAGTGAAACTGAACATGTGCCCGAAAGTTTATCAAAATGACCTCGGATGAAGAAGTGTTCAATACAGAAGTTATGCATATCATCAAGACAGTAAACTTTGGTTTTGGAGTCATCATCATCAAAGATAGTATATGGCCTACAAGTTCACTACGAGACTCGGATAGTCCAGTCTACTGCAAGACCGAGTCCGACTGGAAGGTAAAGATGACCTCGAGGAGTATTCAAGATTGCCGTATTTGAAAAGGTAATCAACATGAGAGTTGTCCGTATCATCGAGACGCACAAGTTTGATATTTGGGCCGTCTTGATCGGAGATCATATGCAATCTCGGCGGCCCACTCAAGAAGGAAGACAGAATTTGGGCCAGATTCAGACTGAATCCGAGTTGGAATAGAACTAGGACTCTAGGACGCGAATTGATGTAATTTTTCTTGTAAGGAAAGCCTAGATGAATCCTTTACTTGTACGGGAAGTCCAGCCGCCTCTTATATATGTTGGGGGTGATGGCCGATTGGACAACACACAATCGAACAAATCAATATACTACTTTTTCATCTACGTTTTATCTCTCCACCGTTTTTCTCTCTCGTTCTTCGCTGTTCTTCGTGTTTGAGAGCTGTGAATCTCGAGGCTCTAGGGGCGAGCGAATCGACCTAGGGCAGCCCATAGCCGCCGCACTCCCTGACGGGGTCCCTCCCGGGGGTGTGGGGTTTTCGGGTCTGCAAAAGCACCCGCCGACTGTCTTGCGTATCGCGCTGTAGGTCGGGCCTCCTTCGGCGTGAGCTGCGGTGCATCACCCCCGGCGTCGAGGGTACACGTGACGTGTTCGTGTGTCAACACACTTTTTGGCGACTCCGCTGGGGATCGAAGATCAATCATCATCATCCACCATGTCCGATCTTCCCAAGCCATCCGAGGTAGACGCCGATAACATCATTAAGCCCAGTCTTGATGAGATATCGGCTGATCATCGCCAAGTCTATGAGGAGTACAAGAAGGCGCGCGAAGAGAAGGATTTGCAGGAGTTCCTTGCAAAGTTCAAGAAGGATCGCCAAGGCAACATCACTCCGATTGAAGAAATCAAGTTCCCTCCTCTTCAAGCCGAGCAGGTTAAACCTTCTGTGAGTACTACCTTTTCTCCTAAGCAATGGGCTGAGATTGAAAGTCGTATTGCTGATGGTAACAATCTAGTCTATCAAACTTTCATAGAAAATACTAATGCTCAGAAGAATACATCTCAATCGACTAGTGGTAATGATGGTGTAGCTGCTAGTGTGCAAAACCCTAATCTGGCTTTACCTATTGCATCGGCGCCTCCCATGCCGATGGCTTATTATCCTACCCAAACAAATCAGATTGTGGCTGCACCCATTAATCCTATTATGAGCATGCCAGGTTCGGTGTCAACGCCGAACCCAACCTTACCTATGGCTACAACCACTCGACCACTAGCAAATTATGGGTCGACATACCTGCCACAATTCCTACCTACAGCTAGTAACCATACTCCTCCTATGCCACTGCCACAAGCTTCATCGCCCAGTATGGATGATGGTCTAGCTAATCTTAGAGAGGAGATGGCTAAGATGCTTCGAGAGAATTTTGGGGTTGAGTTACCTCGGAATCGGATTTACCAAAAGCCGTACCCCGAGTACTTTGATGCCATCCAGTGCCCTCCAGGATATAAAATTCCAGATTTTGTTAAGTTCAATGGAGAGGGCACAAAAACCACATGGGAGCATGTTAGTCAATACTTGGCACAATTAGGTGAAGCAGGTTCACTAAATGAGTTGAAAGTGCGTTTATTTCCTTTATCATTAACTGGTACCGCATTTTCATGGTTTTCTTCTTTACCACATGGTTCCATTCGAGTTTGGTCGCAGCTAGAGCAGAAATTTCATGATCACTTTTACAGCAGCAACAATGAACTCAAGTTGTCACATCTAACATCGGTTAAACATAAGCATGATGAATTGGTCTCCGATTACGTCAAGAGATTCAGAGAAACGAAAAACCGATGTTTTAGTTTGGTGATAACCGAGAGAGACTTGGCAGACCTAGTGCTGAGTGGTTTGAGAACTCCCATTAGAGAAAAGCTAGAAGTCTATGAGTTCTTAAATATTAACCAAGTCTTACAAAGGGCTTTGGCTCAGGAAAGCCGAAGCAAAGATCTCAAAGAAGTGCATAGATACAAAGTCGATCGTCCAAAGATGAATATGGTGGAATATGATAGTGATCACTCGGACGATGAGGGTGATGTTTTTGCTACTGAATTTGTTTGGCCATCTAAGGCCAAACCCTTTACTTGCAATGATCTGAAACCGATTCATAAGAATCATGATGAAGATATGAAGTTTACTTTTAACATTGCTAATTGTGATAGAATATTTGATGCTTTGCTGCAGGCTAAGATTATTAGAATATCTCATACTTTACCGCCGTTTGAAGAGCTGAAACGGCGTGATTATTGCAAGTATCATAATTCTTTTTCTCATGCTACTAACAATTGCAATGTTTTTCGACGACAGATACAATCGGCCATTAATGACGGACGATTGAACTTTTCTGAGATGCAAGTTGATAAACAGCCCTTTCCAATGAACACCATGGATTTAGAAGGGAAGAAGCTGCTCATTCGGCCGGAGGTAGCCGAATCTGCTAATAAAGCTAATGTCATTGTTGGTGAGCCCAGGAAAGACAAGGAGGGCGACAAGGTTTTGGGGAGACATGTTGTGCTTGATAAGCAACCCGATGGCAGGGAAGTGATCAAGATCACCATCAAGAATCCTACGCTCGGGGGGCAAACACAGGTGCAGCAGGACACTCGAGTGAAATTTGTCAAGCCCAAGAATCCAGAAGTTGGCAAATGGAAGAGGAATGAAGCTAAAGTGCAACGCAAGCGGATCAAGCCAACTTTTGATATGTTGCTATCCAGATATGCTAATCAGTCGGCTGGTTCCAGCTCTAACCGGCCATCAGACTTGAAACGACCAAGGTCACCATCAGATGATATATTCAGTCAGTATGTGAAACCGAGTGGACCAAGGGCACAGTTTTTAGAAGAGCAGAGGCAGTCTGTGTGGAATCGACTTGATTACTAATATAATGGCTGACTGAACATCGGTGACTATCAGTCGGCTGGTCAAAATATGCGACCAAGTGGAAAATATCCTATGTAAGAATGCACCCAGATGGGAGCTATCCAAATAAAAAAATGTGGCCAAGTAGATTCCATCCGACTGAATTCCATCCGAGTGGATTCCATCCGAGTAAAAAGGTGCGCCCGAGTGGAAATTTCATGCATCTGGAAAGTCAAAAAGAATGGCGTGTTAAGTCACCAAGTGTTGCAGCAGTTGAGTCGGGAAAAGGCAAGGAGAAAATGGATGTGGACTCACTTATCTTGGGCACCGAAACATTCCCCATACAACAGCCGTCTGTGCATAACCACTCGACTGAGCCGATACTTGCTATCGCGCCAAAGCACTCGGTTAATGACCATGATGCAAGCACCATCCAAGTAAAGGTGAGAGATGCTAAATACACTCGACCAAAGTGGTGTCCTCCAGGGCTAACAAAGACACAAAAGAGGAAACTACAGAGGTTAAGGAGTCAAGAGATGGCAGAGCAGGAGGCCGAGAAGCAAAGGGATAAGTTGTTCAATGACACTCGGCCCATGGTTCCAGGAAAACAAGTGTGGAGGCCTAAACAAATACAAGATACATCAGCTTCTACATCTATCACAGAAGTGCCTACACCACCCAAGGAGGACGATGCGACAACTATTACATCGTCTGCAACACTTCTTACTTCTCCTTCACTCGGCCAGATTTCAGAATCGGTCGATCCACTTGAAGAAGAGGCTGATATGTTGGACTACGAGTCTACACCGGTTCATGAAGGTATGGATATCAATATGGTATATTACTTACCTGCTGAGTTTCGTGCTGTAGATGAGGAAGGGGAAGTGGCTCAACTGGATTTTGGCCCTAAAAACACAATATTCGAGAAGCCAAAAGAAACAGTAACACATTTGAAACCGTTGTATCTCAGAGGTCATATCAATGGATCGCCACTTAGTCAAATGCTTGTTGATGGTGGTGCTGTGGTAAATCTTATGCCCTATTCGGTCTTCAAAAAATTGGGTTTGCCCGATGAAGAGCTGATGAAGACGAATATGGTGCTCAACGGATTTGAAGGCAAAGAGAAAACTGAAGCCAAAGGTGTAATGTATGTGGAGCTTACAGTCGGAAGCAAAACTTTGGCTACTGCATTCTTTGTCGCTGAGGTGCAAGGTAACTACAACGTCATACTAGGCCGTGATTGGGTTCATGCAAACCAGTGCATGCCATCCACTATGCACTAGTTTTTGATTCAGTGGGTTGATGATGAAGTGGAAGTTATTCATGCGGATAACTTGGCCTGTGTTGCTTTGGCCGATGCATCGGTGGATTGGCAACATCCCAATGCTACTTGCTTGACGGGACGTGGCCTATTAGAGTTTGATTTTCTCAGCGCGACCAAGAATGGTTTTGTGCCCGTGTCTTTAAAGCCGACTGAATGCAATCGGCTCCAAGGTTTGATATGTGTTAATGGATTCTAGTTCCGAGTGGTTACAAAAACGTCTTGTAAAATATCGGTCCAGTGAGGACGATATGTATGAGTCTATAGAGGAGTTGGATGACATGGATAAACTTGGACAAGGTTTTACATCGGCGGATCCATTAGAAGAGATAGATATTGGAGATGGTTCAGTCACTCGACCGACATTTATAAAAAAAAATTGAAAGCCGATTGTAAGGCTAAATTAATCGAGCTATTGAAAGAATATGTTTGTTGTTTTGCATGGGAATATCATGAGATGCCAGGGTTGAGCCGAGAGCTAGTGGAACATCGGTTGCCTATAAAGGCCGGTTTTAGACCTTATAAATAGTCGGCCAGAATGTTTAATCCAAAAACATATGACCGGATCAAGGAAGAGATCGGTCGACTGCTTGAAGCTAATTTCATTCGACCTTGTAGGTATGCCGAGTGGATTTCTAACATTGTCCCAGTGGGGAAGAAGGGATCCGGCAAGTTGAGGGTGTGCATTGACTTCAGAGATTTGAATAGGGCTACACCCAAAGATGAGTATCCCATGCCAATAGCCGATATGCTTATTAATGATGCTTCTGGACATAAGGTTATTAGCTTTCTAGATGGTAATGCCGGATACAATCAAATTTTTATGGCTGAAGAGGACATGTACAAAACAGCTTTCCGATGTCCTGGTTTCCTTGGTTTAATCGAGTGGACAGTAATGACATTTGGATTAAAAATGCTGGAGCCACATATCAAAGAGATATGAATTTGATTTTTCATGATTTACTCGGTATCATACTTGAAGTTTATATTGATGATATTGTTGTCAAATCGGATGCTTTTGAATCTCACTTGGCCGATTTGCGTTTAGCTTTTGAAAGAATGAAAAAGTATGGACTAAAGATGAATCCTTTGAAATGTGCATTCGGCGTGTCAGCTAGCAAATTTTTGGGTTTCATTATTCATGAAGATGGCATCGAAATTGATCCCAAAAAGATAGAGGCCATACAGAAAGTGGAGGCTCCAACATTCAAGAGAGATATGCAAAAGTTCCTTGGCAAGGTCAATTATTTGAGAAGGTTTATAGCTAATCTGTCAGGGAAAGTTGATGCATTTACTCCTATCCTTCAGTTAAAGAATGATGTTGATTTCACTTGGGGGGAAAAACAGCAAGAAGCCTTTGATATGATCAAGAATTATTTGTGCACTCCTCCGGTGATGAAAGCACCCAAGCATAGAGAGCCTTTTAAGCTTTATATTGCAGCAGAGGAAGGTGTTATTGGTGCTGTTTTGACTCAAGATACCGAAGGAAAAGAGCATGCCATTACGTATTTGAGCAGACGTTTATTGGACGCCGAGACAAGGTATACATTTATTGAAAAACTATGTCTATGCTTATATTATGCTTGCACAAAATTGAGACATTACCTAGTGCCGAGTGCTTGTGTAGTAGCTTGTCAAACCGATGTCATTAAGTACATGTTGCATAGGCCAATTCTTAGTGGTAGAATTGGCAAGTGGGCTTATGCTTTGATTGAATATGATTTAGCTTATGAATCTCTAAAATCCATGAAAGGCCAAATTGTTGCTAATTTCATTGTTGAACATCGGATTAATGACAAGCATGATGTTGATATGAACCTTGTTTAATTAGTGCCATGGAGATTATACTTTGATGGTTCAGTTTGTAGCAATGGTCAAGGTGTTGGTATTGTTTATATATCTCCTCATGGTGCTGTTTTTGAAGCCTCATGCCGCTTAGAATATTTTTGCACAAACAATCAAGCCGAATATGAAGCATTGTTATTCGGTTTAGAGATGTTACTTGCTATAGGTGTTACACATATTGAGGCTTACGGTGATTCGTTACTAGTGGTGCAGCAAACATCCAGAGTCTTTCAGTGTTTGGACGAATCACTTAATGTTTATCTTGATAAATGTCTAGATATAATTTCTACTTTGGATTGTTTTAGCATTGCACATATATCTAGACATGACAACTGGAAAGCAAATGAGTTGGCACAGCAAGCATCTGGATATCATGTTGATCATGGCATGTTTCATATCTCTCAAAGGCCGATGTCTTGTCTTGCTAATATGGGAGAGGCCGAACCTGAACCCACTGATTCGGCCATTAACAAAAAATCTAGTGCAGGTGGCAATTCCGACTGGAGGAAGCCCATTGTTGATTACTTGTGCAATCCGAGTGAAAGGGTGGACAAGGTTATTCGGCGTATGGCTTTCAAGTATACAATGAGAGATGATGGTCTTTATCGCCGAACAGTCGATGATGTTCTTCTAAAGTGTTTGGATGAGGACCAGGCAAGAGTTGCTATGGGAGAAGTACATGAAGGTATTTGTGGCAATCACCAGTCGGCTCCCAAGATGAAATGGTTATTGCGACGTGCTGGGTTTTATTGGCCGACTATGATTAATGATTGCTTCAGATATTATAAAGGGTGTGAAGCTTGTCAAAAGTTTGGTGATATTCAATTGGCTCCTGCTGCTATGTTACATCCTATTATCAAACCGTGGCCTTTCAGAGGTTGGGGTTTAGATTTCATTGGACAAATTCATCCGTCTTCCTCAAAAGGGCATCGGTTCGTATTGGTGGCAACTGATTATTTTACTAAATGGTCTGAAGCAGTACCTCTCAAGAACATGACACATACGGAGGTAATTCAATTCATAACCGAACACATTATTCATAGATTCGGTATTCCTCAAACATTAACTACAGATCAAGGTTCATCTTTTATGTCACACCAAGTCAGAGAGTTTGCCGAATCTTATAATATAAAGTTGCTCAATCCCTCTCCATATTATGCCCAAGCTAATGGACAAGCCGAGTCTAGCAATAAAATTTTAATCAAGCTCATCAAGAAGAAGATTGAGGATAATCCGAGGAGATGGCATGAGTTGTTGTCTGAAGCTTTATGGGCACATAGAATTTCAAGGCATGGTGCTACGAAGGTAACTCCATATGAGCTAGTATATGGTCAAGAGGCCGTTTTACCAGTGGAAGTAAATTTGAATGCTTTAAGAATAGCCAAACAAAATGATTTATCGGCAGTAGACTTTTATAACTTGATGATGGAAAATATTGATGAAGTTGCCGATAAACGTTTGGTTGCTTTGAAGTCCATAGAGAGAGACAAGTTGAGGGTTGCAAGAGCTTACAATAAGAAAGTTAAGTTGAAGAATTTTCAAGTTGGTGATCTCGTCTGGAAAGTGATTCTGCCGACTGGTTCAAGAGATAGAAAATTCGGGAAGTGGTCTCCAAGTTGGTAAGGTCCTTTTAGGATTACAAGAGTTGTTACCGGAAATTCATATTTGGTGGAATCAATACAAGGGCCATTGTTACCCCGAGCTCTCAACGGAAAGTATTTGAAGTACCACCCGAGTGTGTGGCAGGAAGCCTGAGTAGGCAATGGCCGATATATGATTATCGCCCTTAGTACAAACATGGCCGATACATAATTATCACCCTGAGGAAAATAAATGGCCGATGGGGTGTTGACATCGTCCTTAGAACGAACACTATGCATATTATTTTTCGGCGTGCAAGCTTTGCCGAAAAACAGGGGGGCATGTGTTGACGCCTGATTTTGGCAAGATACAGAGTGAAAGGGTTTTCAGCATGAAAAGTTTCACATCACCGACTGGAACCACTTTGATGTTTAGGTTATCATCGTCCGACTCCATCTTAGGGGCCGAAATTGTATTCCGAGTGGCAGAATTCAATATTCCGAGTGGTTTTCGGCCGATCATGCCCTCAAGACGACCTCGGATGAAGGAGTACTCTAAAGGAATTGTCTTCGTCTCGTCGAGGCAATCGATTTTGATATATAAATCATCTCAATACGAGTTCATATGCAAAAGGTAGAGGCGATACACTGCAGACCGAAGCTGAATGGAAATATGGCGCGAAGTACCAGACACCCTGTCTGATGGGTCGCACAAGCAATTCGGCCCTTAAGAAGTCCTTGAATCGGAAAAACTTCAACACAAGAAAGTTTCGTCTCGTCGAGCCGATCGATTTTCATATATAGTTCGTCTCAATCCGAGGTCGTATGGGACTTGAGGAGACAAATCAAGATCAGCCTATGTTTTCGGTCGAGTGAAAAGCTTGCCGTCCGAGTGAAAACTTACCGGTCGAGTGAAAGCTTAACTTTCAAGTGAAAACCTACCGATCGAGTAAAAGTTCATGAAAACCTACCGATCGAGTAAAAGGTCGAGTGAAAACCTACCGATCGAGTAAAAGTTCGTGAAAACCTACCGATCGAGTAAAAGGTCGAGTGAAAACCTAACGATCGAGTAAAAGGTCGAGTGAAAACTTATCGATCGAGTAAAAGTTTGTCTTCCGAGTGAAAATATAATCATCTGAGTGAAAGATTGTTTTCCGAGTGAAAAAGTCTAGTCGGATGGTCCGAGTGAAAGTCTCTAATATCCGAGTGGATGAGCCCGAATCCGAGTGAAACTGAACATGTGCCCAAAAGTTTCTCAAAATGACCTCGGATGAAAAAGTGTTCAATACAGAAGTTATGCATATCATCAAGACGGTAAACTTTGGTTTTGGAGTCATCATCATCAAGGATAGTATATGGCCTACAAGTTCACTACGAGACTCGGATAGTCCAGTCTACTGCAAGACCGAGTCCGACTGGATGGTAAAGATGACCTCGAGGAGTATTCAAGATTGCCTTATTTGAAAAGGTAATCAACATGAGAGTTGTCCGTATCATCGAGACGCACAAGTTTGATATTTGGGCCGTATTGATCGGAGATCATATGCAAGCTCGGCGGCCCACTCAAGAAGGAAGACAGAATTTGGGCCAGATTCAGACTGAATCCGAGTTGGAATAGAACTAGGACTCTAGGACGCGAATTGATGTAATTTTTCTTGTAAGGAAAGCCTAGATGAATCCTTTACTTGTACGGGAAGTCCATCCGCCTCTTATATATGTTTTGGGTGATGGCCTATTGGACAACACACAATCGAACAAATCAATATATTACTTTTTCATCTACGTTTTATCTCTCCACCATTTTTCTCTCTCGTTCTTTGCTGTTCTTCGTGTTTGAGAGCTGTGAATCTCGAGGCTCTAGGGGCGAGCGAATCAACCTAGGGCAGCCCATAGCCGCCGCACTCCCTGATGGGGTCCCTCCCGGGGGTGTGGGGTTTTCGGGTCTGCAAAAGCGCCCGCCGACTGTCTTGCGTATCACGCTGTAGGTCGGGCCTCCTTCGACGTGAGCTGTGGTGCATCACCCCCGGCGTCGAGGGTACACGTGACATGTTCGTGTGTCAACACCACGTACCCCGTGAGTTCTTCAGAGCTGCCCTTCAAGAACTCGAAACCATCGTGCGATAGCCCCACGGTGGGCGCCAACTGTCGTGGAATTAACACGTCAGATGTCCTCATGGAAGGACTTAGTCGTAGAGCCGTCGCGACGGGTTAGCTTGAAGGGGTTAAACCGGACAAGGGACACGGGAGTTTTATACTAGTTAGGCCCCTTCGATGAAGGTAAAAACCTACGTCTAGTTGTGATGGGATTGATTGGGTTTCGATGACCAGGGAGAAAATACGCTTTGCCTGAGTCTCGAGTTGTTGTCTCTTGTTCCTAAACCGCCGTCAGGTCGTCCCTTTATATACATAGGTTGACGCCCGGCCGGTTTACAGAGTCCCGAGGCCGACTCATACAAGTGTCTGGCTTGGTCTCTCCTTTCCTAACATACAATACAAGTTACATAACCATGGCGGTTTACCACTATGGGCCCTAATCCGCCTTTGGGCTTCGGGCTTCTAAGCTTCATTAGTAAAACACCATCTTCTGGAACTTCGTGGGCTTCAATATAGTTGAGGGTGAACCGGGCCCTCCTGGCCGGTTTACGCTCAGTAGTTATATCCCCAACATGTACCGCGTTAAAAAAGTACATGTCGTGATTATACGGTCACTGGCTCACCCGTACAACTCCGTATTTTATTGATTACACAATCAATTGACAAGTCAAACGTTCCACGTGGCGCAACTAGTTTTGCACCATCGGGGCGCTTAACCATGGCGCCCACCTGTCAGCCCGTATATGAAAGAAAGACATGGTAGTTTGAGTCTGTATTGTGTTAATAAAATACATTTTTGGGTGATCATACGGTCACTAGCTCACCATACTGCTCCGTAGTTTGTTGATGACACGATCAATTGACCAGTCAAACGGTCCCCATTCAACAGCGCACATTACCATAGGGCCCACCCATCAGCGCGTATATGAAGGACAGAAATGGTAATAAATTAGTGGTCGGTGGGTATTCGAAGTTGTGGGACCTCTGGTTGGCTTTCGCCGGCGGTGGGGGCGCGGTGATTGGCGGTGGTGTTGTCATCGCCGGAGAAAAAGCTCGGCGCCGGGGGGGCCTAGAGGGATGGCCGGTGAGGCGGCGGACCGGCAGTTGGGAGTGGTTTCGGGGCAGGCGGGGTGGCATGGCGGGGCGGGCCGGCCATGGGCGGCATGGGCCGGCGGTTCAGCCGGTGGTGGCTGGCGGCTCAGGGGGGTGGAGTTTGAAGATAAACTACAGGCCCTTGATTTCGTATCCAATGGCTGGAAAATCTAATGACCAGAGATGAAAAAGTTAGTCGACTAACTTGTAGCCTCACCCGGCACGTACACATGCACGCATGCAATACTCGCACGAACACACGCACGCATGCAAGTGTGCAATATTGACAAGTACACATAACGAACACACTCACGCATGTAGGCGTGCAACACTGACACATACACATGCACTCACGAACACACGCACATACGCACACATGCATGCAACACTAAAACGTACCCTTGCACGCACACAACACTCGCACGCCTACATGCACAAAGCACACGACGCAAGACACACGCTCAACCTATACGTGCATGCACCCTTTGTTAAGGACATGGATTGTTACGGGTATTAATCAATCTTATCTGTGATAAGCAGAACATTGATGTTTGCAACGGTCTTTATGAATCACAACGTATCGAACGGGCTATCAACATAGTAGGCTGATCTACATGAAATAGATGACGTCACACTCAATGAACAATCATCGGTTTATGAAATGCCCGCTTCTGACCGTGCTGCCCCCCCAAAAGTTGCTCTGCTGTGCACTGCCTACGTTGGGTCACTGACATGCAGGCCATGTACCCAAAGATCCCACACATCAGTGGAAGAACGACGTGGTGTCATACGTCAGAGTCGAGGGCGCCACTCACTGCACGCCCGGCTGAACACGCCTCCTTGGAACATTCGAAGGCCTCGATGAAACCCGCCCGTGTGGAAGCCGAGAAACCCACTCTGGACACACTTCCGTTCATGACCGGGCCGACATTAAATGCAACGTCAGCTGAGCTCCTCCTGTTCGTCGTCTACTTAATCTCCTAGTTGAACGAGGCCAAATGCCGGCCAAGAATCGCACACCTCCACCGCTCGCCTATCTCCCCCTTCACCATTTTGTCCACTATTTTAATGGCTTATGAAGAGTAGTTATCCCGCATCCAAGCCGGCTGGGTGGCCCGCTGAGCCTGCCAGATATGAGCTACGCAGCTCGCTGATCCACCTCCATCCCCTTGCCCGACGGAGCTAGTTGCCGATCCAAGCCAGCGCATGGTTCAGCAACTTGCCGCTCCAGGCCACCTTGATGAGGAGCAGCGCACGGGCGTCATGGCTGCCGTCCATGCCGCTACCTTGTACTACACCACCCGTGTCTGCGACCGCGTCTCCCGTTTCTGTGGCCGAGACTCTCATGCGGGCGGCCGCGCCATGCAAGCAGCGAAAGAAGCCAGGTGCGGGGAGAGCGACGAGTGGGGGTCCAGCACCTCCACGTTCGCTGCCATCATCGAGGAGAAGTAGAACATGGGAGGCTGCCGCCACTTGGGTCCCATGAAGGCCACCGCGGAGGAGACGCCGGCGTACATAGCAGGTGCCTTGCCAGATCCTTTTGTTGCGAGGACCTTTGTCGACCCCGCATGGGCTCCACGGAAGCGGGGAAGCCCCCTTCCACCATCATATTTGGCATTAGCCAATGATATCAGTTGGGCAGTGGGGAAGCAAGCCGTCCTTTGTGCTGAAGCATATACCTCCGAGGCTCCCGACAGTCCGGTGATCGTGCTGCCGGACATGAGGAACACAAATGGATCGGCGGACGACAATTTAGGCCAGGTATTATATACCTGTGCTATCTAGTACTAGCACCGCGTAGTTCATTTGAATGTAATGAAATTCGTCATGTTTGTATGAAAATCGCGTATTTTATATGATTTCCGTAATTTTTTATATGAAATATCACCGTATTTTCATGAATTTCACCCTGCTGGTTGAGTTGTTGTCATAATGTGTGCGGCTATGGTTGGATGGTGTAATTTACGGGTTGTCGGTCGGTCTGCAGGCGGCTCGGGCGGAGTGGTGGGACAAAAAAATACAGCTCGTGCGAGGTCGTCTTCAACGTGCGCGCTGGAGGATGCATGAGCACCTGAGCCATTCCTCTTTCATCAATGGCAAAGGCACCGATGGACAAAGGGTCGCCAATATTTTGGCTACCCCGGGCAAGATCCAAATAGCCCGTGCCAGCATATTCAAATCCCTTGTTCATCATGAAATTTTGCCATGTATTGTTTTCATGGACTAGCAAGATGCCCGTGCATTGCACGGAATATCAAGATGCATTTTTTACAAAACACCTGTTGTGATTGACCCATGCAGGAGTAATCCCATTTGTAAAAACTAGTGATATCTCGAGAATTTTATCAGAAAAATGGTATCTCGAGAATTTTATTGGACTCCATTTTTGTATACAAGGCCACAAACCCATATTACAGGTACCAAGGAAAAAAATAATGTCTTCTAAGTCAATGTTGCAAGCCACCTTGTTTCCTTGTTTGCCGTGTAAATTAATGTGTATTCTTCTCTTTCATGCACATCAAGCCAATTCTCACACTCCCGCATGCATGCAAGGGATAATTAATGTCCTCCTTTGCTAGTACTACGAGGCAAACACCATTAATATTGCATTGATCAGTGTTAGTGGCCTTGTATATCTGCAAATTGTAATTGTGATAGTGGTCTTGTATATAAAAATGGAGGGAGAAAGAGGAGAGATAAGGTGAGGAGGAGTGGGGCGTGGTGGTGACTGGTGGTCGGACTAGGCGGAGACATTGGGATGGATGGCGCATTATGTCTAGGTTTGTATCTCTCTCACATGCACCCATGTAGGTAGGGGACGTGCATGAAGAGAAGAGGTGCACGCACGGCGCACGTACTCCCATCTCTTTCCCAACTACACCCGTGCGGGTACACGGTGGAGCTCATTTCTGTACAAAAAGGCAGCCCACGTGGTAATTTGACACGTGTACTAGTTGTCCACTTGATGGAGGGAGGATTGTCTACCACGGGTGAACAAACAAATTACGACTTGACGTGTTATGTTAAAAAAGAGGCAAACCATGTGTGGCCTACTTTAAAGGCAATGCTCTATACACTGGAGTACTTTTGATGTGTCCCGTCAACTCATAGAACTAGGAGAAGCTTGCTTAGCATGCTGTCTCCCCCGCCCACGGGCCCGGTGGCTCGCAGGATGAGGTGAAGCTTGCTTACTAGTACTGTACGCCTTATGCCTTCTCCCTCGCCCACGCGCGTGGTGGATCGCAGGACGAGGAGAAAATTTTATTACTCCCTCCGTTTAATCCCTGTCCCTACCTTGGTTAGAGAGATCATCATATTGTTTGGAATATATATATCCTTTAGTACTCCCTCCATTTACTTATACAAGGCCACTATAAAAAAATACATTTTGCATCTATACAAGGCCACAAATAGTAATCGAGACAAAAGTTACTACTCCCTCCTTTCCTGTTTATGGCTCAATTTCAAAATCTCTCCAACCAAGGTAGACGGTGAGTGGTGGAATTAATTTCGTAGTTTGCACAAGTACTTAGTACGCTCGTTTTTCTCAAGAAGTTATGTTTATCGAGGCATTAATTAGAAGGAATGCATGCATGACCACTAAATTTCCTTGAACATCTACATGCATTGGTGAGTTTTGTCTTGACACTACTTGCATCGGGTGATTTAACGCACCTCGAAATCCAACATGTGATGGTACTACTACTAGTAGTAGTAGAATTGAGACTTATAAAACGAAAAAAACAATTTTTTTAGATGAGCCCTAAAAACCCTAGTGGGTACGTACTCCGTAAAATCAGATTTTCCCAAACTAAGTAACTCAACCTTTATTTGCTTGTTTCCCTTCCTGCCTCCTTGCCTCGAACAGACTGCCAAACTCCCCTGCCTGCCGCACGGGAAAAAACCCGCCCTCGCCTTTTTTAGTTTTGTATCGATGGATCGCGCGAAGCAGCAAAAACCAAGCCATGTCTTGTACTCCTCCATCTACGCTCGCTTTCATAAATTATGTACTTCCTCTCGCTGACATGTGGGACATATAGCAACCGGGTCGATGTGTCAAGCTCCAAATAACAGTGTAGAACAGGAGGGGGACGCAACCCAGTCGTACCGCCCTAGTTGTAGTAATGAGCAATGAGACGTCAAATCACAATGCCGCACCTTCCCAGACGGACAAAGCAACCATTATTTCACACTTTGGTTCACAATCATCTCAAACCACATAGTATTGCTTTTTCTCAAGAGGGACACGCGCATCGCCTTGGTACATCATTTCACATGGGACCACATGACAGGTCATGCTCCCCCGCCCATCGCTCAGTAAAATCACCTCATTTTTACAACTTCCTCCATATCGGTTTACATGGCATGCACGTTGTTTGAGGTTGAGAATTTATCTGGCTATATATATGATGAACAATATATATTTAGAAACTACATCCGCTTAAGAATCCAATGATATACTTTTTGTGACATAGTTACTCATCTTTAGTTAGTCAAATGGATGACCTAGAACTACGTGCACGCCCTATAAACCGAGACACCTAAAAAAACCGAGACGGAGAGGGTAGTACAATATGTATCTTTTTAGATCAATATAGTCGGGATTCAGCAAGGAGCAAAACCAAGTGTTAGGTTGCTCCTGTCGTGTTGGCGTAGCAACTCAAGCAGTTTCAGTCCGCACACGAAATGGCGACACACTTAATAGGACCCCTTTGGCCGACATGTGGCTCATCCACCGTCTTGTTCCACGTGCGATTCACCAAATTTCAGTTCGGAGCAGCGGTTGGAATTGGATGCACCCCGGTCGTAGCGCCGCAGTAGTAGAAAATGAGCGATGAGGGGTCAAATCACAAAGCCCCACCTTTCCTGCATTAAGCTGGACTGATGAAGTAACCATCATTTCACTCTAGGGCGCAAGAGCATAAAGAAAAGATAAAACCAATGATGCATCCAGCAGCTACCTAGGGCACCCTAGGGTAGGGGTCTCCACTACAAATCTTTTTTTTTGAAAGCGCATCCACTATGAATTGGCTTCTCCCTCGTCCTCTTGAAGAAACCGATGATGCATGCAGTGGTAGGGTTTGTAGGAGTACTACAGCCTGTGGGGCCATGTCGTAGTAAACTGGAGAGGGATTGAGTTCGAGTCGATGCCTTAAATATGTGTGGGTCGCTTGGTTTTACGGGAACGAGGCAGCATTTTGGGTTTGGGTACCAGTGGAGATATACGTAAAAAAATTGTGGACGTAGGTTCAACCAAAAGGCAATGATGCATGGGCCCTGCATTTTGATATACCCGCGGCCGCGTGAAATTTGGTACTCTACTCAAAACTAGTAAGGTACGCATGCATTGAACGCATGAGATTTGGAAACCAAATTACAAATAAATACACACTATAGCATGTAAAGCTTTGAGTCATATATGCATGATGTAGATGTTCATTTAGTTCTTATAGTTCATCTCATTCAAAATGAATTAGTTTTATAAAAATGTTAAGATTCATGGAGTTGTGCATTGTAAAGCATGAAGTAAAAAACAAACAATGGCAATTCATTTAGGAAAAAAAATTGGGCAATTATGATACAGAAGATTCTAGAACAAAGGAGAAGTGATTGTGTTTTGAGGTTTGTGCATTATGCTTAAGTTCAACCATGGAGTATTCTAAATTGTACATGTGGTAGAACCTGGTGGAATTTTGATGATATCCAACTGCCAGTAGTGCTCGGATTTGTCGTCTCTGCTCTGTGAGATTAGCTTCATCTAGCGACCATCTTTCAAAGTTATTCGCACACTATATAGTTCTTGTGCCATAGTCGCATGTCTTGGAAAAAGGCTACTAGTGGGTTCTATTAGCTATTTAGGAATAGAAGATGTATACATGGAAGTTGTAGGGAAAGAGATGACATGGAGTATCTCAATTCATATGAGTAGGGATTGGAAAAGAGATGTCATTTGGTTCACATCATAGGAACTTTTCTATTGATTCTAGAGATGATATGTATCTCAATTCGTGTGAGGAGGGATTAGAAAAGAGATGTCATTTGGTTCATATCATAGGAACTTTTCTATTTAATATATGCAAATTTTATTTTCCTTTGAAATTATGGGAGTATAGGAATCTATTCATATGAACCAAGTGGCTCTAAAGCTATAAAAATGATATCATGTTTATTTCCTTTGAAATGTGGAGTATATGAATCTATTCCTATGAACCAATTGGCTCTAAAGGAAAAAATCCTATAAAAATCATATCATATAGTGGCAGATGCGAGTGTTGCCTTTCTTGAAGACGGTGAGGGAGAAGGGGATTCAGCAAAGAGTGAAATGATGGTTGCTTCGTCCGTCAAACTTAGATTGTGGGGTGGTGGGGTTTTGTGATACGACGGCTCGTTACTGCCGCGCTACGACCGGGGTGACTCTCCGCGTGCATACTGCCTTCTAATTTGGTGGATGGAATTTGGGCCCGCGTGCTGCATGGCCCGTCTGTCGGTGAACAAAAGTATAACGGCATTCAGTAGAGGGAGACGTTTTGATGACCTAGGAGGAACCAGAAGCGATAGTGTATCCACTCTACTAGTAGTAATTGTTTTTCTGGGTAGCTGCAGAGTGTCTCCACTATACTAGTAGTAATTGTTTCTCTGGGCCCAAGACAAAACAGCCCATCCACCCTAGTAAATAGTAAAATCAATTCAAAAGCCCATATATATACTTAATGAGAGATACTACCCACACCCAGCACACCGCCCCCCCAAAAAACATGGGTGCTCTTCTTCCTTCTCACTCCCACCCACCTCACGTCAGCTCGCTCTACTCATACCCCCAAATGCCTCACCTCACTTCTACAGAAAACTCCAGCTCACCTTCTTCCTCATTACTACAGAATAACCCTAGCTCCCCTTCTTCTTCACTCGCACTACAACTAGGATCGTCATTCGTTACTCTGCTCAAATCCGTGAGCGCGACGCGACGCCCTCAAGGAAAATTGAGTCGGCTGACCCCCAGTGCCAAGAATATGAGGCTCCTGCCACTGGCGATGCCTGTTGTAGATCCCGCACCCGGCAGCATGGGGAGAAGTGGCGACCCCGCCCCCACCGGATCCCAGGAACCCGTAGAATCTCGGGTGGATTGCATCAGCAATCTCCCGGACGCTGTCCTTGGGGAGATCATCTCGCTTCTCCCCACCAAGGATTGCTGCCGCACCCAAGTCCTCTCAATTCGGTGACACCCTCTATCGCGCGCCGCGCCCCGTAATCTCGACTGTCGTCAGCTATCACTCTTCAATGATTTTGAAATCCCCAGAGCCATCATCTCCACCCACCAAGGCTCCGTTCAAAGCCTCTGCATCCCGTCATGCTACCTGAGCAAGCATACCATGCCCTGCACGGTGGACGCCTGGCTGAAATCCCTTGAATTCACAGAACTATAGCTGCTTGAGTTCTACTATTCCACTGGAAATCACCTACCACATACCAAACGCCATGTACTTGTGCCCTCAGCATTGATGTCCATCTCGCGGTTTTCCTCCTCTCTCCACACTGCCACCTTTGCGTTGTGCTACCTACCAGACAATCTGGTACTAAACCTTCGACTCCCATTTCTAAAGAAACTTTCACTTGTGTGGGTTCGTATATTGGAGGCCTCATTGCACAGCATCATCCACTCCAGTTGCCCTGCCCTAGAGTGCTTGGTGCTTGTTTTCACAGTTAGAATCGGTTGTCTCCAAATAAAGTCGCCTAACCTTGTAAGAATTGAAATTTGTTTTGACGGAAGGTAGCTCATCATCCAAGATGCCCCTTCACTTCAAAGGTTGATCCTTGATTCTGGTTATACACCATTGCAAATAACCGTCCTCTCCGCGCCTAATGTGGAGACCTTGGGTGTAATACATGATCTCTTTGCTCATTTCAATATGGTGTTTGGCTCCACAATTCTTCAGGTACTTTATATTATCATCTACACTTGTAACCATAAGCTTCATTTTGAATTTCTGCGCATAAGTTATATATCATCTTGGAGTACACATTTTGTACTAATATTATGTTCTATGCTCAATGAATAGTTCCTCCATGGATGGCCTATCAATGGTGCTGGATTCTGTCAAGATCCTATATATCCAAATGAATGGTTTTGATCTGAACAAGATTATTGGCTTGCTGCAAAGCTTTCCATGTCTGGGGAAGTTATATATAAAGGTGATAATTTCATGCACATTAGAAGCCCGCATATAGTGTACTAGAATTAACCATTCATATGTTGCTCTGTTGACACTCTTTTTTTAGACCTTAACTGTTTTCAATCTTCATGTCTATTTAGGCAACATGACGGGGTAAGAAAGTTATAACCAATCGGTGGATTCGTAAGCACCAGGATTTTCTCACTTCTCATGAGATTCGATTGAAGGAAATAACGCTAGAACGATATGTAGCCAACCATGCTAACACTAGATTTCTCACATTCTTCCTGCTGAATGTGAGGTTACTATTGTCCATCAGGCTTAAGTTTATCAGCAGCATGGTTTTGACGGATGGGTATGTCGATGAGCAGAAAAAGGAGTTTCAGGTGGGCAAAAGAGCTTCTGAACGTGTCGGGCTTCTATTTACAACATATTGTTGTCATAATCCAACAAATTTTACGACCCATGATGTTCATTCTATGGACCTGACCGATCCATTTGACTGTGACTGCCGAAAATAGTGCTGGAGTTAGATGTTGTTGCCCTTTTCAACCTGGGTTTTGTGTAAACCTGATGAACAATTAACCCTCGTGCTTTTGTACAGTCTGTAAGCTGGAGTTAGATGTTCTTGCCCTTTTCAACTCGGTTGTGACTGTCATATTTTCTTTGAAACAAGGCAAATGGCTTGCCATTCGTTTAATTTGGAATGAACTATTGTAACAAATCCCAACCAAGGGAAATGACATCACTCTCGTTGGCTGCTTGAGCTCACTATGCATTATAGAAGCCAAGTGATTAGCCCCCACCAGCACCCACAAACTTATTTCGAACTTGCACATCAAATGGGTTGTAAATATTCATAGGAAAGGCTGCATGATGGTGACAGATTTGGATTCTGACCTTTGGGACCCACGAGGAAATAGCCTATCCAGGGTGGTGTCGACTTATTGTAACACCCCAAAAATTTAACCAGGTTTTAATTATTAAAATTTTGCCAGGAGTTTAAAATTTCTACTTTCTGGATTTTCTGTTGAATTCATAACCTTTCTTTTTAATATTGAAGAGTTTTACCCAAGTGGAAACTTTCCAAAAATGTATTGGATTTCTATGCTCTCTCAATATAATCAGTAGAACTTTATTTATTGAATTATATTTTCCTGAGCATTATTCCTTAAAATGACTTTCATCAGTTTTGGAGCTCTTTTTGAACTACCACCATTTGATAAATTTAACTAAAATTCCAACCAAAATTTGGAGATGTCATGTGATGTTTCTAAATCACTTTTATGCAAAAATATATTTCATTCATTGTATATTTTGAGTTCTACACCTGTTTTTTTTTAAATCTGGTCCAGTGGGCATTTTTGCACTACAGCCTATTTAAATATTTCTTTAAAACCTCCACCAAAATTATGGGATGTCAGTGGTAGCATGCCATCCAACTTTATGCAAAAACCTAGTGATGTTCTTTGGAAAAATTGAGTGAATCAACCTCTTTTTCATTCTGGCCCAGCCTTGTGTTTTCTACTGCGGCCCTATTTATTTTTGCTCTAGTGACCTTGTGCTTTCACCTGCTTCTAGTCAACCCTACAAAACCTCTAAGTCCAGGAGCATGCACCCTTTGGGACATTTTTGGTTCATGTAGAGATGCCATTTACTCCCTGTCCAGAATTGAAGTTTTGCAAAACTTGCACTAGCAAGTTTCTTCATTTGTCAAACTAACCTCACCACCCTCTCTTTCATCTAAAGAGACCCCACTCTGGGAGTTTTGGCCACTCCAAGAACTGCCTAGGTGCCTTTGGCATTTTGTCAAACACCTTGAGAGCATGGACAGATTTGGCATGAGTTTTTGTTTACATTATGAACTTGATCCCCTGACCAGACCAGCATGTCCCATGGATTTGCCCTAGCCTATAACCCCACCCTGCTTACCCTCTTGTGGTTTAGAGCCCCCTAACATGCCATAGCATTCTGTCGAGCACGTCCCGTGCGTGCTTTGGGCGCGCCCAGAGCGCGCGTTTTGCACGTGCCGCAACCGAGCCGCAGCGTCTCGCCCCGCACTCACTCTGGCCCTTGGCCGACCGCAGCCAGCACGCCATGTCCCCTTCTACTCCCCACGAGCACCGCAACCCTCGCCACGTCTCCGGCACGCCAACAGCTAGCCGCCACTGCAGCCCGACAGCCCCTGCACTGGTCGGCGCCGCCCGAGCCACGCCCGCTCGCCAGCTCGCCCTTGGAGCAATACCCGCTCGTCCGCTAGCTCCTACCGCCATCCCCAACCCCGCCATGATGCCTGGAAGCTACAGAACGCCGGTCGCCGACGAGCTCATCGACTGCCGCTGCGAACCGACGTGGGAGCACTATAAAAGGAAGCCCCTCGAGCCCCTCCGAGCACACAAGCAGCCTCACACCGTACTCCTAGTGCCCAGTTGCCGTCAATTGGAGAGGAAGAGGCCGTCTTCCCCCACTCCGGCCAGTTCGGCCACCACCGCCTCCCGGCTCTGTTCGGCGCAACCAGGGCCTCCCACTCTCCACTCTCTTCACCAGGAACCCCCTCTCCCTCTCGTGAGTCCATTCCCCTGCCCGATTTTGGTCAGGGACCGCCGGAGCCAAAAACTCACTTTGCCCGACGACCACTGTCCGCTGTGGAGCTCGCCGCCGGCAACTCCGTCCACCCCAGAGACCAAAGCGACCACCGGTAGGATTGCCTTGATCCCCTGAGACCGCGGGTGGCCTTGGTTTCCCGAACGGTGCCACCGTTCGTCGGCGAGCCTCGCCGGACTTCCGCCCCGCTTGGACAGAGAAAGAAGAGGGGAGGGAAGACCAGTCAAACCTGACCAGTGGGCCAGGCGGGCCCACTGTCAGTGACTCAGGCGCGGTCCACGCTGGATAAGTGGAAACGTGTTTCCAGAATACGCTTTCGACGTGTACGTATATATTCGAATCGTTTTTTCTGTTTTATTTTAATTAACAGATTTTAACCAAAACTTTGACTGAGCTTAACTTTTTAAATACAACTCCAAATGAGTTGATTCTTTTTCCTACCTCTCTCAAATATTGTCTAGTTTATTTTAAGATTTATTTGAAATTTTTTCAAAACAAATTTTTCTATTGTTTTGAAATTGTGTGTTAATTCAAATATATTTTGAAATAGGATTTTTTTTGAAGAGAGGAGAAAGCTTTCAAGAGTTTTGGAATGCACCTTGCCTCCCACGACTTGAAGGCAAGCATTCTAAACCCTGGCATAATATTGTGTGCGTTGTTTGAACATGGTGACAACGCCACCCTACACAGGCATACGTCATTTTATGTGATGATGTGTTCCTCCTCATGAGTGCATATTAATGATTTTCATGCTAATGGAGTTGATATGGTTGTGATGGAAATCACCGTCATATGCCTTTCATGCATACTGCAAGGGGAGCCGGGAAGGCCTTTGTCTTGGGTAGACACGGTCTTGTTCCTAGTCCTCTGTCGAGACGTTCGTGTCCGGTATGGCATGAGGGGGTATGTCGCGTGGTGTTTCTATCTGTTGGTTGAAGTATATATTGTTATGCTAATCATGCAGGAAATATTTAAACCTCCTGAGTCGACCATAGATAGAGTCTTGTTCCGGTAACCCCCATACTTGTTTCGTACTGCCACTTGTCCCTGCCATAGGTAGGGTACGGTTCAGTAAATTGTCAACCCCTTTCCTAGCACACACCGTACAGAGAGGCCATGGTGGAAGATACCGGAGGCATCCGGTAGGCATGCCACCTGGTCCGCGAGCATGGGTGTTTTGGTTGTAGCCGAAGGGGTAGCTCCCCTAGTTTGCGCGCGGTATAAATTTTGTGATCCCATGTTACGTCGAGGTTGTAGCCTCCCCACTTAGAGTTTCGCTTAACGGGTGTCGTGGGTGATTCCAGACACCTGTAAGTTGGGCTGGTGTGTGCGGATAGGTGTGTTTCCAATTAAAAGGCCGTAGACGGAATTAGTCCCGATGGACTAAAGGAATCCGTTACTCGTGGGTAAAGAGTACACTCTCTGCAGAGATTAAAAAATCCTATTCGAATAGCCGTGTCCTCGGTTAAGGATTACAGTCTGGGATGGGTCAAGTGTCGGTCTTAGTGTCGGTCTTCAGAGGAGAAGACTGCTAAACCAGAACATGGATCGTGATTGGTGATTTATGATAATTATGATTATTATGGACTAACCCCTTTATAATATTTGAAGTATTGAGTATCCCTGGAACGGTTTTACCTCCTGGATATTCACTGTGATTTTTTTTAAGCCCTTTATGTGGTGTCGCTGAGACGTCCGACTGTGGCATTTATTTATAAAGCCCTTTATGTGGTGTCGCTGAGACGCCCGACTGTGGTATTTATTTTATAAGCCCTTTATGTGGTGTCGCTGAGACGCCCGACTGTGGCATTTGTTTTTATAAGCCCTTTATGTGGTATCGCTAAGACGCCCGACTGTGGCATTTATTTTATAAGCCCTTTATGTGGTGTCGCTGAGACGCCCGACTGTGGCATTTATTTTATAAGCCCTTTATGTGGTGTCGCTGAGACGCCCGACTGTGGCATTTATATTTACAAGCCCTTTATGTGGTGTCGCTGAGACGCCCAACTGTGGCATTTATTTTATAAGCCCTTTATGTGGTGTCGCTGAGACGCCCGACTGTGGCATGCTTGTTATTTATTTTATAATTGTATCACTACTATGTTATTGCATATCCATAAATAACTTGCTTGCATGCATCAGAGATTTTACTATTTTTGTGACTGACGTCATGATCATAAAATATTTCAGTACTGATTTACCGTTGTTATATTATACCCATGTTCAAAATGTTTGCGAGTACATTCAAAAGTACTCACTGGCTTGTCCCTAGCTATTGTCTTGGCCAGATTTCTTGCTCGGAGAGGAGCGACCGTGATGACAGCCCCGGAACCTAAGCAATGGTGATAGCAGCCTCGCGAAGATAGGAGTTATCCTGGTCAGCTGTTCCTATGGGAAATGGAGTCCCATAGACGTTGATGATCCACAAACGCTTCCGCCATCAACCACTAGAAATCAAATTGTTGTACTCACAGGCCAGAATGGTCTTGTACTACATTTTTGCTTTTTGCTTGGATTTTCTGTATCAAGTTGGTGCCTCATCAGCTAACAGTAATCCTGGGGCTGGTGAGCACAAGGGCATTTTATGGAAATTAATACCCGGAAAATCGGTCACCACAAACTTGGTATCAGAGCCAGGCTGACCATTGGCTAATCCTATCTTAGCCAGGTCGAAAAACCTAGGTAAACCAACCCATCAGACCTTAACCAAACCCTGGACAAGCTTCTCGTGCAAGATAGCCACATAGTGACCCCGACACTATTTGGCAGTCGGTGCCCAACCTATCATCTTAGCCTGTCGATCACGCGCCAGTGACCAGCACCCAAGATGTATCATTCGCAAGCGTGCGAAGGAAGAATCCGTCCCCTTTTTCTATAAAAAGGGCACGCTAGCCTCAACCCAGCACATCACAGCCTCTACCCCAAACCGAGCCATAATGCCTGGACCCGTCATGCACAATGAGACCACAGCAACCAACCTTGGAGGTTTTGTGACCATACTCGCAAACCTCACCCGTCGTGCCTATGCGTTAGAAGAGCCCCCAGAATATGTTGTGTACCAAGGACCCATGAGCAGTGAGGACCGTCAATTCTGGGCCACTGTGCACATCTACGGTAGGAGTATGTCGCCAGAACGCCCCTACAGGTTCACTGGAAGGACAACTTCCTTCGAGCCACAAGCCATCCAGCTAGCTGCTCGAGAGGCTATAGTTCAACTCCGACAGTTGTCGCCCAGAGTTAACTGTCGCTCGTTCTACTACTACCCCAGGCGTGAAGGGTATGGTAGACCACCCCAAGTTGCCAACGGAGATCACGAGACGGATCCTGCATTGTTGCACCTAGTGCGTTATGTAGATGCACTAGAGGCACTGTTCGATCAGATCACCATTGATTTGATCGCAGCTCGTGGAGAGCTGGTTTGCCGAGCCCTGGCAAGCAGGGAAGACGAGCCCAACGCCGACAACCCAGTCGTGCTGTTCGGACACCCGATCGAGACCCTGAGGTCAGCCCCAGCCATCAACCAAGGTGCTTTGATGACCCCAGAAGTGCTTCGTCGCCTTTTGGGAGTACACTCCAACGGGATTGTGGCCAACAATCCCCACGATGGTCATCATCGCCACCCCGACCCTGCAGCCCCTCTACCACCTCCAGCCAATCCCGACAGTGAGACCCGTGGAGAAGCCTCGACATCCACAAGGCACGCCCGTTTGGATGTAAATGAGGTAGACTAAGTCACCCGAGTAGTGCCGAGTCTCGGTGTATCCTCGCTTTGTAATCGTGTGACCTTGTAAATAAACGCAGTCTGTTGTTGTGCCTTTGTTTTAATAGTAGCCCTTGCATGATTGTGTCAGCCTGCAGTTGCATTTTTTTATTTCAGGCATAACTACCAAAACCAACCCCGACGACACCCACAGTAACACGTCCCCTTTTTGAGATATGTGTATCTGTGGTTTTGACCCCGACCCTTGGAGATGATCAGGCAAATTTATTACCTTTCACCATGGTAAATAAACCAGTCCGGATGCTATATAAGAAGGCCACCTCGTGACCTTACCCAGCACCCCTCACCTCGTGCAGTACCCTCAAAATCATTTCTTGCCATGCCGAGCCCTAGTATTTATCTGAGAACCCCAGATGCAACCCCGGGTAGCTTTGTCAAAATATTGTGGGACTTTACCTGCAGTACCATGGGTTCTACCCAGCCACCCCAGTACGAGTTGTTCAAGTCGAGAATCACCCCTTCCACCTTGAAATATTGGGCAGCAGTACATATCCCTCCCGTAGACTCCAACCAAGACCCAACGGAGGTCTCCTTCATGGGGAGATCTATGCCAACCCCGCACATGGCCATAGAAGCTGCTGCGTACGAAGCGATTGCTCGTCTTTGATTCGCGGTACCCTATGCCAGCGAACGAGGGTATTATTACTTTCCGAGCCGTGCACCACCCGGAGGAGTAACATCTTTTCCTGGTGGGCGATTTGAGAGAGGCCCAGTACTAGCCAATCTTGTCCCGTACATCATCGCTCAAGAACATTTGAAGCAGCGAGTAATGGATTATCTCCAGAGTCTCGCTGATTTGAATCCTCAGATTGCCATCGGCACACCATTGAGGCCCGACCAGGAGAGACACATACATTGACTGGTCAATCCACTTCCTCCGATAGAAGAAGAGTGTGTCCGAGTACCTGAGACATTTTCGCGAGACCCCGTCCAGTTACCATTTTCATTTTAGACGTCACTGCTGTGTTTATTATTGCAACATTTATTATTGCGTTGTAACTTATGCATGGTACCCCGAGTTTGTGCGACGAGTCATTTATTTGGTTTCTACTAATATGAGTAGTTTTCATTGTGATTTCTTTTAACCATTGTCCCCGCGAAAAAATCCTGGAGTGAAATTTCTTTTCCCTGAGTTGCTGCATCACCTACCCTCTCACGTCATAGATTATTTTTATTCACGCAGCACCACGGCAGCAGACCCACACTCGGACTCTTACACTGCTTGCAAAAACACGTAACCGTGTTGCATCTCACTGATTCCCTCCCTAAGCACACCACAGCCTCCAAAGGAGAGATTAGCGGAAAATCATTCGGATACTATCACCTCCGGCACACCGACAACAGTTAACACCCGGCATCACACCTAGTCCTCGTGATCACCGCCACCGCGGAGAGCCAGCACCTGAGCGGCAGCATCACGGTGATCATCGAGGATCATCGCGCACAGGAGCACGGAGAGCCCCAGCACTGCCGCCAGCCCTCCGCACACCAGGATCACGTACCAGTCCGGCGCCGCCTCCGCCATTAGAGCCTCGTCTCGAGCTCCTATAAGTAGTAATGGAGGAGGAGGAGGAGGAGAAATGAAGCCAGGTGCGAAGTAGAAGAAGGAGCACCGCGATCATTTTATAGCTCGAGATCGGTGTACGGTGGGCGAAGTCCACCAGCACCGCTCGTCGCCCGATCGTCGGTGTTCGGAGGCGAATCCGCGAGCAGTGTCGATAGCGCACTGGCCCGCGAAGTGAGTGCACGCTGCACCGGCAGCAAGCACGCCACACACTATCGCAGTACAGCCTAGATGCCCTACGCGCTAGACGTCGCCGGTGGAGAAAGCGCGGGAAAGCGCACGGGAGAGAGGAAGAAGAGAGAGCCAGAGGAAGAAGGAGAGACTGACAATGGGCCCTGGGTCCACCTGTCAGCCAGAGGGAGCACTGTACTCTCGGGTACGACCAGCATGTTTTAGAATTTAGAATTTATTCTAAATTGACTACATCCAACGTAGGAATCGCTCGTTTTTCCTAAACGTGGATTTCTCCACGCAACGCTAGTGTCCCACACTGTAGTTCCTCAACACTTATTGCCTACTCTCTGTAGCCGCTTTTTACCGCTTAAGTAAAGTAAGTGTTTTGACCTGGTAAAAATATTATTTTCAAATCCTTAGAAAATCTCGAGGACGAGATTTCTCTTAAGGGGGGTAGTATTTGTAACACCCCAAAAATTTAACCAGGTTTTAATTATTAAAATTTTGCCAGGAGTTTAAAATTTCTACTTTCTAGATTATCTGTTGAATTCATAAACTTTCTTTTTAATATCGAAGAGTTTTACCCAAGTGGAAACTTTCCAAAAATGTATTGGATTTCTATGCTCTCTCAATATAATCAGTAGAACTTTATTTATTGAATTATATTTTCCTGAGCATTATTCCTTAAAATGACTTTCATCAGTTTTGGAGCTCTTTTTGAACTACCACCATTTGATAAATTTAACTAAAATTCCAACCATAATTTGGAGATGTCATGTGATGTTTCTAAATCACTTTTATGCAAAAATATATTTCATTCATTGCATATTTTGAGTTCTACACCTGTTTTTTTAAATCTGGTCCGGTGGGCATTTTTGCACTACAGCCTATTTAAATATTTCTTTAAAATCTCCACCAGAATTATGGGATGTCAGTGGTAGCATGCCATCCAACTTTATGCAAAAACCTAGTGATGTTCTTTGGAAAAATTGAGTGAATCAACCTCTTTTTCATTCTGGTCCAGCCTTGTGTTTTCTACTGCAACCCTATTTATTTTTGCTCTAGTGACCTTGTGCTTTCACGTGCTTCTAGTCAACCCTACAAAACCTCTAAGTCCAGGAGCATGCATCCTTTGGGACATTTTTGGTTCATGTAGAGATGCCATTTACTCCCTGTCCAGAATTGAAGTTTTGCAAAACTTGCACTAGCAAGTTTCTTCATTTGTCAAACTAACCTCACCACTCTCTCTTTCATCTAAAGAGACCCCACTCTGGGTGTTTTGGCCACTCCAAGAACTGCCTAGGTGCCTTTGGCATTTTGTCAAACACCTTGAGAGCATGGACAGATTTGGCATGAATTTTTGTTTACATTATGAACTTGATCCCCTGACCAGACCAGCATGTCCCATGGATTTGCCCTAGCCTATAACCCCACCCTGCTAAGCCTCTTGTGGTTTAGAGCCCTCTAACATGCCTTAGCAATCTGTCGAGCACGTCCCGTGTGTGCTCTGGGCACGCCCAAAGCGCGCGTTTTGCACGTGCCGAAACCGAGCCGCCGCGTCTCGCCCCGCACTCACTCTGGCCCTTGGCCGACCGCAGCCAGCACGCCATGTCCCCATCTGCTCCTCACGAGCACCGCAGCCCTCACCACGTCTCCGGCACGCCAACAGCTAGCCGCCACTGCCGCCCGACAGCCCCTGCACTGGTCGGTGCCGCCAGAGCCACGCCCGCTCGCCAGCTCGCCCTTGGAGCAGTACCCGCTCGTCCGCTAGCTCCTGCCGCCATCCCCAGCCCCGCCACGATGCCTGCAAGCTACAGAACGGCGGTCGCCGACGAGCTCATCGACTGCCGCCGCGAACCGATGTGGGATCACTATAAAAGGAAGCCCTTCGAGCCCCTCCGAGCACACAAGCAGCCTCACACCGTACTCCTAGTGCCCAGTTGCCGTCAATTGGAGAGGAAGAGGCCGTCTTCCCCCACTCCGGCCAGTTCGGCCACCGCCGCCTCCCGGCTCCGTTCGGCGCAACCAGGGCCTCCCACTCTCCACTCTCTTCACCAGGAACCCCCTCTCCCTCTCGTGAGTCCATCCTCCTGCCCGATTTTGGTCAGGGACCGCCGGAGCCAAAAACTCACTTTGCCCGACGACCACTGTCCGCTGCGGAGCTCGCCGCCGGCAACTCCGTCCACCCCAGAGACCAAAGCGACCACCGGTAGGATCGCCTCGATCCCCTGAGACCGCTGGTGGCCTCGGTTTCCCAAACGGTGCCACCGTTCGCCAGCGAGCCTCGCCGGAGTTCTGCCCCGCTTGGACAGAGAAAGAAGAGGGGAGGGAAGACCAGTCAAACCTGACCAGTGGGCCAGGCGGGCCCACTGTCAGTGACTCAGGCGCGGTCCACGCTGGATAAGTGGAAACATGTTTCCAGAATACGCTTTCGACGTGTACGTATATATTCGAATCGTTTTTTTTTCTGTTTTATTTTAATTAACAGATTTTAACCAAAACTTTGACTGAGCTTAACTTTTTAAATACAACTCCAAATGAGTTGATTGTTTTTCCTACCTCTCTCAAATATTGTCTAGTTTATTTTAAGATTTATTTGAAATTTTTTCAAAACAAATTTTTGTGCTGTTTTGAAACTGTGTGTTAATTCAAATATATTTTTAAATATGATTTTTTTGAATAGAGGAGAAAGCTTTCAAGAGTTTTGGAATGCACCTTGCATCCCCACGACTTGAAGGCAAGCATTCTGAACCCTGGCATAATATTGTGTGCGTTGTTTGAACACGGTGACAACGCCACCCTACACAGGCATATGTCATTTTATGTGATGATGTGTTCCTCCTCATGAGTGCATATTAATGATTTTCATGCTAATGGAGTTGATATGGTTGTGATGGAAATCACCGTCATATGCCTTTCATGCATACCGGAAGGGGAGCCGGGAAGGCCTCTGTCTTGGGTAGACACGGTCTTGGTCCTAGTCCTCTGTCGAGACGGTCATGTCCGGTATGGCATGAGGGGGTATGTCGCGTGGTGTTTCTATCCGCTGGTTGAAGTATATATTGTTATGCTAATCATGCAGGAAATATTTAAACCTCCTGAGTCGATCGTAGATCGAGTCTTGTTCCGGTAACCCCCATACTTGTTTCATACTCCCACTTGTCCCTGCCATAGGTAGGGTACGGTTCAGTAAATTGTCAACCCCTTTCCTAGCACACACCGTACAGAGAGGCCATGGTGGAAGATACCGGAGGCATCCGGTAGGCATGCCACCTGGTCCGGGAGCATGTGTGTTTCGGTTGTAGCCGAAGGGGTAGCTCCCCCAGTTTGCGCGCGGTATAAATTTTGTGATCCCATGTTACGTCGAGGTTGTAGCCTCCCCACTTAGAGTTTCGCTTAACGGGTGTCGTGGGTGATTCCAGACACCGGTAAGTTGGGCTGGTGTGTGCGGATACGTGTGTTTCCAATTAAAAGGCCGTACACGGAATTAGTCCCGATGGACTAAAGGAATCCGTTACTCGTGGGTAAAGAGTACACTCTCTGCAGAGATTACAAAAAACCTAATCGAATAGCCGTGTCCTCGGTTAAGGATTACAGTCTGGGATGGGTCAAGTGTCGGTCTTCGGAGGAGAAGACTGCTAAACCAGAACATGGATCGTGATTGGTGATTTATGATTATTATGGACTAACCCCTTTATAATATTTGAAGTATTGAGTATCCCTGGAACGGTTTTACCTCCTGGATATTCACTGTGATTATTTTTTTAAGCCCTTTATGTGGTGTCGCTGAGACGCCCGACTGTGGCATTTATTTATAAAGCCCTTTATGTGGTGTCGCTGAGACGCTCGACTGTGGTATTTATTTTATAAGCCCTTTATGTGGTGTCGCTGAGACGCCCGACTGTGGCATTTGTTTTTATAAGCCCTTTATGTGGTGTCGCTAAGACGCCCGACTGTGGCATTTATTTTATAAGCCTGTTATGTGGTGTCGCTGAGACGCCCGACTGTGGCATTTATTTTATAAGCCCTTTATGTGGTGTCGCTGAGACGCCCGACTGTGGCATTTATATTTACAAGCCCTTTATGTGGTGTCGCTGAGACGCCCGACTATGGCATTTATTTTATAAGCCCTTTATGTGGTGTCGCTGAGACGCCCGACTATGGCATGCTTGTTATTTATTTTATAATTTTATCACTACTATGTTATTGCATATCCATAAATAACTTGCTTGCATGCATCAGAGATTTTACTATCTTTGTGACTGACGTCATGATCATAAAATATTTCAGTACTGATTTACCTGTTGTTATATTATACCCGTGTTCAAAATGTTTGCGAGTACATTCAAAAGTACTCACTGGCTTGTCCCTGGCTATTGTCTTGGTCAGATGTCTTGCGCGGAGAGGAGCGACTGTGATGACAGCCCCGGAACCTAAGCAATGGTGATAGCAGCCTCGCGAAGATAGGAGTTATCCTGGTCAGCTATTCCTGTGGGAAATGGAGTCCCATAGACGTTGATGATCCACAAACGCTTCCGCCATCAACCACTAGAAATCAAATTGTTGTACTCACAGGCCAGAATGGTCTTGAACTACATTTTTGCTTTTTGCTTGGATTTTCTGTATCAAGTTGGTGCCTCATCAACTAACAGTAATCCTGGGGCTGGTGAGAACAAGGGCCATTTTCTGGAAATTAATACCCGGAAAATCGGTCGCCACACTTACTAGCCAGTCAAAAAACGATTCTTCCTACCAGCCGTTGGATTGACATCCAACACCTGTCGTGTATCTTCTATCTCTTGTGTTCTTCTTCCTCCAACCGCCCAAACCAAACCACCCCGTCGGCTCCGCCTGCTCCCGCCTCCCATGGCTGGCTACGCCTCCGTCGCCCTACCGTACCCTCCAACGTTGGTCAGTCCCTCCCTCTATTCCCGCGCATGTCCTATTATTCTCCCACGACGTCAGCCCCAACACGCACCCGCACCCGAACCAGTCAACCCTCTTACTCCCCTCCGCCCGCGACTAGATCGGTGCATCTTCCATGACTCCTGTTCATTTCGTCCGAGGCCTCGCCGTCGTCCACCACCTTGGTTTGCTCGCCGTGCGCGGTGCGCATCCCTCTTGCATTGTCAACGTTGTCAACAACCGAGAGGAACAAGGAGATGACTATACGTGGAGAGGATGACAGTAGGGACCCACCAGCGTCATGGCAGTACGCAAGCAAGTGCCTCATTATTACAAGCCCAAAAAAATGGTTCCTCCTAATGGTTGGACATCTGGGGCTCACGCCATTGTCAATGTAGTCAATAAACAAGACAATTACACTACGAGCGGCCGTCATCAGGGACCCAGCAAGTCACGCAGTTTTTTTTTGAGGAACAAGCAGTTGTTATTTATACTAGTTTTAGCGACGGATCAGGGTAACAGCGGGGATGTGCGGGGGCTGTGGCCTGTCTAGCCAGGGTTTTATTTATGTTTACCACATCATGAGCCCAGTTGTGTTTTTTTATTGCTGAAAATGGATAGCCCAGTTCTATTTTTTTAAAGAAATACCAAAATGAGGCCTACTTTCTTTATCAGCCCAGCTGGGCTGCAAATCTTTCATGACCAGGAGAGTTTCATTTGGTTTGCCTAGAAATGGGTTGTACATTTTTTAAACACATCAAACCGGGAATTAGTTCCAATTTTTTTCATTAAAAGATTTTAAATTCCATTGGTTTTTATGTGTGGACAATTATTTGGATTTTATATTTATATAAATTATTTTTACAAAATAGTTTGAACGTGAATCGATATTTCGGGATTAAAAACAGTTGACCGCACAAAACTATGCAAAATTTCTTATAATTTTTAATCTTGGCTACAATATGGGTTGTAATGCTAACAAAAAGAAGATGGGCTCGAAAAAAATTCTTAAGAATTATAAAATGGGCTATAAATTATTAGAAATAATGACAGATGGGTTGTATGCTATTTTCCACAGATTTGAGGCTGACTTGTGAGCCTACTACAGGTTGACGCGTATGCTTTCCTAAAAAAAGGTTGACGCACACGCAACGCTATGTCAACTTAGTCAACAAACGAGAGCAGTGACTGTTGGATGTCCATCCAACGGCCGTCGTGCTTCTTCAATCTCTGCTCTTCCTGCTCCAGCCGCTCAAACAATCGCCGGCGGGACTGCCTGCTCCCTCCTCCCGCGGCCGGCTATGCTGCCGCGCAGGCCTCACTGCCCCACCATACTCTGATCGCTGGCCTAGCCATCCCTCTACTCACCCACACCTGCTGTTATTCTCCAGGGACGGTAGACAAACCAGTAAACCCTCATACTCCCCTTCGCGTGGGAAACAAGTGCCGAGTCCTCCCTGGCTCCGTGTCATTCCCTTCCTAGGCCTCGCCATCGTCCACTCCCCTGGTGCTCTCGGCGCGGCCTGGTCAACATGGTCAATGAACGACATCCATCGGAATTGGACTGTACATGGAGAGGCTGACAACTGGGTCCACGACCGCACGCAAAGAAATGCCTCCTTATTACACACAAAATAATGATTCCTCCGCCTAACAGCTAAGACCACCAGAAGGGCCTCTATATTTTGCAAAAAAAAAACGTTCCCCCCGCTGACAGGTCGGACCCACCAGCTATATCTTCGCACGCAAGGAAGTGCCTCCTTATTACGCACAAAAAAATGAACCCCCCTGCTAGCTGGGAGCCACCATAGTGGGAGGCTGACTTGTGGGCCTACTAAGTTGACGGGGATGGAGGGCTTTGTAAACTTAGTCAATATGAATGATTCTAGCTCCAGTGACCGTACGATGTCCATCAAACGGTCGTAGTGCTTCTTCAACCTCTGGTATTCTTGCTCCATTCGCCCAAACCAGCGCTGGTCGTGCGACATGCTCCTGCCTCCCATGGCCGGCAGTGATGCCGCGGAGGCCTCACCGCCCCCTACTACTCCCACCGCTAGCCAGGCCATCCCTCTACTCACCCACACCCCTTGTTATTCTATGGCGACGGTAGCCTCACACCCCAGCCGAACCAGTGAACCCTCGTACTCCTCTTCGTGTGGGCATCCACTGGCGCATCTTCCCCGGCTCCGCATCATCCCCTTCCTAGGCCTTGTCGTCGTCCACCGCCCCAGTGCTCTCGGCGCGGCATGGTCAACATGGTCAAGGAACGACTTCCATCGGAAGAGTACTGTATGTGGAGAGGCTGATAGCTGGGTCCATGACAGCCGCAAGGAATTGGCTCCTTATTAGGCGCAAAATAATTATTCTGCCACTTGACAGCAGGGACCCACCAGACGGGCCACTTTATTTCATGAAAAAAAGTTTCCCCCCTAACTTCTGGGACCCACCAGCTACATCTTCTCACACAAGGAAGTGCGCCCATATTACGGGCAAAAAAAAAAGTTTCGCCCCCTGACTACTAGGACCCACCAGCTACATCTTCGCATGCAAGGAAGTGCCTGACAGTCGGGACCCACCTGGTCGAAGCATACATAGGGTTGTCATTCTGGTCGCGAACGTGTACGTACATACTGGTGGATGTAGAGACGCGCACGTGTCATAGTACAGGCACACACGCGTCGTAGTAGAGGCGCGCACGTAGCATATACACATGCGTACAGTGGCCAGGGTGCAAGAAAGTAAATATGGCCACGTACGTACATACGGGATGGGTTTCGAACGCCTACTCGCGCATACGTATGGCTAGGGATCGTGTACATGGCTGGGTCGGAAGGGAGAAACTGCGTCGTCATCATGTTCATGTGGAACCAAGCGGCTGGGTCCAAACGGAATGCGTCGTCGTGTTCATCGGGAGGCTTGGACGGAACATCCGATGGAAACGAGGCCTGGCATACCGCAGAACGGAGGAAACGGCCTTGTGTTCGACTAGCCACGGTCAAAACAGGATCCTATTCATTGGGAGGGGTCTGGCGTACTGCAAAACAGAGCATACAGACTTCTGTTGGACCTCCTATGGTCAAAACAGGGTCATGTTTATCAGGAGGGGTGTGGCATACCGCAAAAACGAAGGAAACATACTTGTGTTGGAATGCTACGGTCAAAACGAGGGTCTTGTTCATCGGGAGGGGTGTGGCGTACCGCAAAACGGGACTCCACGGGATACTGTTCAACTCCACCGTCGACCTCCTCCAGCCTCCATGGGCTACTATTCATCCACCGTCGACCTCCTCTACCCTCCACCTGCGACTGTTCATCCACGGGCTCCTGTTCATCCAGCCTCCACCGTGCGGTCCTCCACCGGCTACTGTTCAACCAGCCCTCTCCACAGGGTCCTGTTCAACCACCCCTCCATGGGCTACTATTCATCCAGCCCTCCACCGACTACTATTCAACCAACCCTCCACCGGCTACTGTTCAACCTTCCCTCGACGGGGTCCTGTTCATCCAGCCCTCCACGGGGTCCTGTTCATCCACGCCCAACCAGCTCAATCGATCGGGGTCCTGTTCATCCAGTGGCAACACCACGGTGTCATGTTTCATCCAACCCCCACTGAGAATTGTTCATCCAACCCCCCCCCCACACACACACACCACAACGCTCACTGTTCATCCAAAGGCAGCATAGATCGGCTTCAGTTAGAAGCAGTAGCGAAGGAATCGCTCGAGCGCTCGGGTTTAGTAATGCATTTACATATTGTTCTTCGCTTATTTACTTTTCCGTTGCTACTGTTACAACTACTACAAAAACCCAAAAACATTTATCTTTACTTTTGCTACTGTTACCTTTATTATCATACCACTTTTGCTACTAAATACTTTGCTGCAAATACTAAGTTATCCAGGTGTGGTTGAATTGACAACTCAACTGCTAATACTCAAGAATATTCTTTGGCTCCCCTTGTGTCGAATCAATAAATTTGGGTTGAATACTTTACCCTCGAAAGCTGTTGCGATCCCCTACACTTGTGGGTTATCAAGACTAATTTCTGGCGCCGTTGCCAAGGAGCATAGCTCTATTCTCTGAGTCAGTTGGGATTTATATCTGCTGATCACTATGAAGAACTTGAAAGACGACCGAACTACTATTTTGCCCTCAACTACGAGGGGAGTTAAGGAACTGCCATCGAGCTCTGCACTAGATTCTCCTTCCGTTATTAGTAGGCTTGCGACACCTAAACCTGCTACTCCTATGAATTGTGATATGTTGCATGTTATTGATGATGCCACTTCTGCTATGCATGATGAAACTACTTCTGTGCGTGATACTACTTTGCCATTAGGTGAATTTCTTGATGAACAACTTGCTGGAGTTAGGGGGAATGAAAATATTGAAGAACCTATTATTGATGATAGTGATGATGAAGGTTCTTCCAATGATTATGTATTACCTGTTGTTCCTAAGGGTTATGTTATGAATGAAGAAGCTGCTAGGGAAATCTTTGCTTGCAATGATAGATATGATCTTAAGAAATTATTTGCTAAATGGAAGCAGCAGTCTCTTAATGCTAGAATGAAACCTGACCCTACTTTTTCTACTTCACCTATCTATGTTACTGATAAGGATTATGAATTCTCTGTTGATCCTGAGATTATTACTTTAGTTGAATCTGATCCTTTTTATGGCCTTGAATCTGAAACTGTTGTGGCACATCTTACCAAGTTGAATGATATAGCCACCCTGTTTGCTAATGATGAGAAGTCTTGCTATTTTTATATCCTTAAGATATTTCCGTTCTCATTAAAGGGTCATGCTTAGACTTGGTATTATTCTCTTGCTCCTAGTTGTGTGTGTAGTCCCCAGGATATGATTTATTACTTCTCTGCTAAATATTTCCCTGCTCATAAGAAACAAGCTGCCTTGCGGGAAATATATAATTTTGTGCAAATCAAAGAAGAGAGTCTCCCACAAGCTTGGGGAGGCTTCTCCGGTTACTTAATGCTTTGCTTGATCATCCTCTTAAGAAAAATGAAATACTTGATATCTTTTATAATGGACTAACCGATGCTTCCAAGGACTACTTGGATAGTTGTGCTGGTTGTGTTTTCAGGGAAAGAACAGTTGACGAAGCTGAAATATTATTGAATAATATGTTGACTAATGAAAATAATTGGAATCTTCACGAGCCAATTCCTGAAGTAATTCCTGAACCAATTGAGCCAACTCCTGAGCCTATTCCTAAACCCACTCCGAAGAAGAGAGGTGTTTTATTTCTCAGTCCTGAAGATATGCAAGAGGCAAAGAAATCAATGAAAGAAAAAGGTATTAAAGCTAAAGATGTTAAGAATTTACCTCCTATTGAAGAAATACATGGTCTTAATTTACCGCCTGAAGAACCACATTGTCTTGATAACCCGACACATGTAGTAAAGGTAAATTCTCTCTATAGATATGATAAAGTTGAAGTCCCCTCTACTAAATTTCATAGCCCATGCTTAGATGAATTTGATGACTTTATGGCTAGATAAGAAAGTTTTAATGCTTATGTTGGTAGAGAGTTAAAGAATAATGCTTTCGAGATAGGACGTGTAGGCGATAATATAGCTAGAGTTAAGGATGAACTTCACCTCGTTAGCAAATATGCTTCTATGGTTGCTACTCCAGCTGAGCAAGTACTTAAAGCTCAGAATGATTTGCTTGATGAATTGAATAATAAAAATGACTTTGCTGTTAGAGTGGCTACTAGAACTGGTAGAATGACTCAGGAACCTTTGTATCCTGAAGGCCACCCTAAGAGAATCGAGCAAGATTCTCAGAGAAATAATTTAGAGGCACCCAGTTCTTCTAAAAAGAAGAAAAAGAAGAACGATAGAACCTTGCATGCTTCTAGTGAACCTACTGTAGACACACCTGAGAATCCCAATGATATTTCTATTTCTGATGCTGAAACTCAATCAGGTGATGAACATGAACCTAGTGATAATGTTAATGATAATGTTCATCTTGATGCTCAACCTAGCAAAAACAATTATGTAGAGATTGAACCTGCAGCTGATCTTGATAACCCACAATCAAAGAATCAATGTTATGATAAGAGAGATTTTGTTGCTAGGAAGCATGGTAAAGAAAGAGAACCATGGGTTCAAAAACCCATGCCCTTTCCTCCTAAACCATCCAAGTCAAAGGATGATGAGGATTTTGAGCGCTTTGCTGAAATGATTAGACATGTTTTCTTACGTATGCGCTTAACTGATATGCTCAAAGTAAATCCTTATGCTAAGTATATGAAGGATATCATCACAAATAAAAGAAAGATACCGGAAGCAGGAATTTCCACCATGCTTGCTAATTACACTTTTAAGGGTGGAATACCAAAGAAACTTGGAGATCCGAGTGTACCAACTATACCTTGTTCCATTAAAAGAAATTATGTTAGAACTGCTTTATGTGATCTTAGAGCCGGTGTTAGTGTTATGCCTCTCTCTTTGTATCGTAGACTTAAATTGAATAAGTTGACAAGAATATCAAGAATAACAAAGTCCGTTAAGATAGTGATATTTGCAGGGGCTGTTATTCTAAGTATGATAGTCTTATTGTTGGGGACGATGGTAGACCTTTTCTTAATACTGCAGGGGCTGTTATTGATTGCAACAAAGGCAATGTCACTTTTCATGTTAATGGTAATGAGCATACGGTACACTTTCCGAGGAAACAATCTCAAGTTCATAGCATCAATTCTATTGAAAAAGTTCCAACTATCATTTTTGGAGGTTTTGAATTTCCTCTCCCTACTGTCAAGAAAAGGTATGATAGTCTTATTGTTGGGGATTTTCAAATCGCCGTTGAGGTAACTTGGTGTTATTTGAAATTTCTCCGGTTCCGTGTTATTCGGAATGAGTTTGTTAACAAGACTTGATCAACCTTGTTAGTGGATTCATTTTGATGATAACGAGATGGATAAAACTAGAAGGCACAACCTTCTGTACCCACTTTTTACTTTCTGTTACTTAGAATAAATAAAGCAAAATAGTATTATCTGTCTGTTTTTTGAATTATCCGTGCAATAAAAAAATAGTCCGAAAATAAAAGTGCTCCAAATGCCCTGCAAATTTAATATGATTTTTTCTGGCATATTTGAGGATTTTAGGCACTGAAATCACTGAAGGAGGGGCAAGCACCAGGCCACGAGAGTGGAGGGCTCCCCCCCCTATAGGGCGCGCCCCACTATCTCGTGGGCCCCTGGTGGCCCCCCTTCACTTATGCCAGCACCCACACACTCATCTTCTACCCAAAAAACTGCCCACCAGCTCAAGCACGAGTTCTAGCTCGTTTTCCTGCAATTTTGGATCTCTTAGCTCAAAGCTCCATTCACAAAACTGCTTTGGGAGATTGTTGCTTGGTATGTGACTCCTCCATTGGTCCAATTAGTTTTTGTTCTAGTGCTTTATTCATTGCAAATTTTTGCTGCATAGGTGACCACGTTCTTGAGCTTGCATGTTAAATTTTTGAGGTCCCAAGCAATTCCAATGGATGATATAGGCTCTAGGCACTTGTAGGAGTAGTTGCTACCAATCTTGTTTAGTTTTATTCACTTTTATTTTGAAGTTACTAAAATTTCAGAAATTTTCAGAGAAAGAAATATGCTTAGAAGAATGTACCAAGGTGGTTCCTCGGCAAAGAAAGGGCCAAGGATTGCTATACGTGAGCAAGATGTTGAATTGCCGAGGGACGCAAATGTACGAGCTTGTGAGTGGCCATCCGATGATTTTATGGTCGAAGCAGGCTTCAAGGAGGAATTTGACGCGTATGTGCGTAATGCCGAGCTGGAGGACTTCTTACAAGATAAGTGTCCTCAATTATCAATTGACTGATTCCTTTGTGCGGAGGTTCCAATATATCTGTGGCGTAATTCTCCTAGTGTCATGTTTGATATTTATGATACATCTTATACTATGGATTTTGAGGATTTCACAACTGCTTGCAAACTCCCGCAGTGGGGTAATATTAATGATCCTCGCAAATCTGAATTTAGAGATTTTCTTGCTAGTATTACTGTGGGAGAATCTAGGGACATAGCACAAGCTACCATAGGGAGCATTCATTTTCCTGCTATACATTATTTTGCCCTCTTCATTGGTAGATGCATTAACGGTAAGGACGAAGCATGTCACATGTGTGTCCCTGATCTTTGTGTCCTCAAGAGTGTTGTGTTAGGTTATAAAGGTTATAACTTGGGGGCAATAGTTGCACATAGGTTGCAGAATAATAGTAGAAGGGGGGACTTATTTGGAGGAATTTATGCAACCCGTGTGGCTAATTTTCTTAATATAGCCCCACGAGAGGGGGATATGATTATACCTCCTGTTTATTTGGAAAAAGAAGCTATGTTCGATCATCATTTTCTCGAGAGGAATGAACAAATCCTCCATTATCGACTAATCTACGACAGATGCAACGTCGTCCCTGTTACTCTTCCTGCCCCCTACCTTTTTGATTATCAGGCAAAAGGAAGATATGTTGTCACCAGGGAATAAGCTACTGAATATGAGAGGGGAGTGGAGGCAGCTCACCAACACGCTGCTGCTCAGGAAGCGGTTGCCTCTGCATCTCAGTACAACCCCAGTTTCACTTATGGATATCAGCCAGGCAGTCCTTGGTACTAGACCAACTTAGGCCAAAAGCCTAAGCTTGGGGGAGTACGTAGTTCTCACCGACTTTACATTCATGTTCACACACTAGTTGTCGGTGCTCATACTCTTTCATTGTATTATCCATGCTAGTTTAAATTTCTTTTTCTAGCTTTCTTCTTGTGTGCTTGATAAACCTTAAGAAGAAAACCAAAAAAAATAGTTAGTTTAATTTCCATGCTTGTAGTAGAAATTAAAATGAAAACCCAAAAAGATTTCTAGTTCTTCTTCTTACTTGTTGGGAGCTTTCCCGTGTAAATAGTTTTATTTTATTTTCTTTCCTTTGGGGGTCGAGAAGACCATATTGAAAATGCTTGGTGGCTCTCATATGCATGATTTTTTATTTAACTTAGAGCCCATATTACCCTGTCTTCTCTCTTGAGTTGGATGCTTGCAAATTCCAGCTTAGGCCAATGCACGTGCACTCTTATTATTATACACATCATTCGGTCGTGCAAGAGAAAGGCAATAATGATGATATATGATGGACTTATTGAGATGAGAAAAGCTGGTATGAACTCGACCTCTCTTGTTTTTGTAAATATGATGAGTTCATCATTTCTGAGTCAGCTATTATGAAGTAAACATATTTGCAATGACATTTAGCGATTATAGTTGCTTGTGCCATGCTTGATTAGCTATGAGTTATAATGATTTACCTTGCATGCCAATATTCTATTAGAATGATTATGATGTGATATGATGGGATGGTATCCTCCTTTGAATAAATTGAGTGACTCGACTTGGCACATGTTCACGCATGTAGTTGAATCAAATCAACATAGCCTTCATGATATTTATGTTCATGGTCGATTATATCCTACTCATGCTTGTACTCTGTGTGAGTTAATTTTAATGCATGTTTACGACTATTGTCGCTCTCTCAGTTGGTCGCTTCCCAGTCTTTTGCTAGCCTTCACCTATACTAAGCGGGAATACTGCTTGTGCATCCAAACTCCTTAAACCCCAAAGTTGTTCCATATGAGTCCACTATACCTTCCTATATGCGGTATTTACCTGCCGTTCCAAGTAAATTTGTATGTGCCAAACTCCAAACCTTCAAATGAAATTCTGTTTTGTATGCTCGAGCAGCTCATGTTACAACTAGGGCTGCCTATATCTTCCATGCTAGGTGGGTTATTCTCACGAGGAGTGGACTCCGCTCCTCATTCATGAGAAAGGGTCGGTAACTGGGATGCCCAGACCCATGATCCAAAAAGATCAAAGCAAATCAAAATAATTAAACAAAACTCCCCCAGGGCTGTTGTATGTTGGAGGCACTCGTTGTTTCAAACAAGCCATGGATTGATGCTTGTTGGTGGTTGGGGGAGTATAAACCTTTACCATTCTGTTTGGGAACTTCCTATAATGCATTTAGTATGGAAGATACAGCCATCTCATAGTTGTTGCGTTGTCAGTGAAAGTATGCCACTCAAAATGTTATTCAATCTCTATTTTAAAATCGAGCTCTGGCACCTCTACAAATCCCTGCTTCCCTCTGCGAAGGGCGTATCTATTTACTTTTATGTTGAGTCATCACCCTTCTTATTAAAAGCACCCGCTGGAGAGCACACTGTCATTTGCATTCATTACTATTGGTTTATATTGGGTATGACATGACTGGATCTCTTTTACCATGAATTACAATGTTTAGTCAGTCCTTGATCTTTAAAGGTGCTCTGCATTTATGTTTTACGGTCTCAGAAAGGGCTAGCAAGATACCATTTTGTTATATTATGTTATGATTATTTTGTGAAAGTATTGTCATCCGAGTTTTATTATTGTGGCTAGCTAGCTGATTATGCTATTGATATGAGTAATTGTGAGAGCTAAGTGTTATTATGAGAATGGTTAGTTCATAATATTTGCTAAAACTTGAATGTTGGCTTTTCATGTTTACAACAACAAGAGCAAACAGAGTTTGTAGAAGTTTTTCTTTTTCACTTTCAGTTTATCAACTGAATTGCTTGAGGACAAGCAAAGGTTTGAGCTTGGGGGAGTTGATACGTCTCCGACGTATTTACTTTTCCAAACACTTTTGCCCTTGTTTTGGACTCTAACTTGCATGATTTGAATGAAACTAACCCGGACTGATGCAGTTTTTAGCAGAACTGCCATGATGTTGTTTTATGTGTATAAAAGAAAAGTTCTCGGAATGTCCTGGAAATCCATGGAGGCGCTTTTTGGAATTAATAAGAATTTTTGGAGAAAGAATCAAGGGCATGGGGGCCACAGGCTGTCCACGAGACAGGGGGCGCGCCCTCCTATCTCGTGGGCCCCCTGGACCTCCACCGACCTCAACTTCAACTCCATATATTCATGTTCATGGAGAAAAATCAGAGAGAAAGTTTCATCGCGTTTTACGACACGGATCCGCCGCCAAGCCCTAATCTCTCTCGGGAGGGCTGATCTAGAGTCCGTTCGGGGCTCCGGAGAGGGGGATTCATCACCGTCGTCATCATCAACCATCCTCCATCACCAATTTCATGATGCTCACCGCCGTGCGTGAGTAATTCCATCGTAGGCTTGCTCGACGGTGATGGGTTGGATGAGATTTACCATGTAATCAAGTTAGTTTTGTTAGGGTTTGATCCCTAGTATCCACTATGTTCTGAGATTGATGTTGCTATGACTTTGCTATGCTTAATTCTTGTCACTAGGGCCCGAGTGCCATGATTTCAGATCTGAACCTATTATGTTTTCATGAATATATGTGTGTTCTTGATCCTATCTTGCAAGTCTATAGTCACCTATTATGTGTTATGATCCGACAACCCAGAAGTGACAATAATCGGGATACTTCTCGGTGATGACCGTAGTTTGAGGAGTTCATGTATTCACTATGTGCTAATGCTTTGTTCCGGTTCTCTATTAAAAGAGGCATTAATATCCCTTAGTTTCCGCTAGGACCCCGCTGCCACGGGAGGGTAGGACAAAAGATGTCATGCAAGTTCTTTTCCATAAGCACGTATGACTATTTACGGAATACATGCCTACATTACATTGATGAACTGGAGCTTGTTCTGTGTCACCCTATGTTATAGCTATTACATGAGGAATCGCATCCGGCATAATTATCCATCACTGATCCATTGCCTACGAGCGTTTCACATATTGTTCTTCGCTTATTTACTTTTCCGTTGCTACGTTACAACTACTACAAAAACCCAAAAACATTTATCTTTACTTTTGCTACTGTTACCTTTATTATCATACCACTTTTGCTACTAAATACTTTGCTGCAGAAACTAAGTTATCCAGGTGTGGTTGAATTGACAACTCAACTGCTAATACTCAAGAATATTCTTTGGCTCCCCTTGTGTTGAATCAATAAATTTGGGTTGAATACTTTACCCTCGAAAGTTGTTGCAATCCCCTACACTTGTGGGTTATCACCCATGTGCGTACATGTACGAGAGAAACGCGCACCGCTCGGCCCCTGACCACCCACCGGAATCGGGAACTCCTCAAAAATTTCCTCGCCCTCGCTTCTACCATGGTTTTTTCCATCATGGACGGCCCAAAGAATGTCATGCAGCTGTGTCTCCAGCCCGCCCAGGATGAAAAGCCCATTTTCTCTCATGATTTATTGTCATAGAAGTAGGAGCTCACCACATCTATGATGATACTAGGTTTTGTCACAATTATCGTCATAGAAGTGTAATAAGTATGACAGAAAAAAAATTGTTCTGCCCAAAATGTCACGGTTGTGCCTTTTTTTGTAGTGTGGGCCGCCCCTCCCGAGTTCAAGTCCGGGCCTCAAATGCGTCTTACATCATGGCTCAACAAGGGCCTGGATTGGGCGTCGTCTGACAAGGTGATGATGATGCAGAAGCGCGTCAAGGGTATGATAGACAAGAACACCAGTCTTGCCAGTGTGATCCAGGTGATGCTTTTTCGCTGGATTCTCCCCTGCCAATGCCGGACTCTATATATGTGGGAATTCGACCTGGCCAATCCTTGGACCTGCAGTGGTTCTTCGGCACGACACACGAAGACATATGGAAGCTGCTTTTTAAGGCTGAGAAGTCGTGGACGAAAACGACCAAAGACCTCGGCCTCGACTGCGCTCATCCGGCCACTCCTGTAAGTTTCCTGATGACCTTAATTTGTAAACCCAAGGAGTATATTGAGCTTTCCATTCTTCCCACAGGGCTGGACAAAAAAGGCGGAGCGGATCCAATGTCCAGCTCCGCTACCCTAAGACCCACCATTCCTCTATTGACGAGGATGCTGGTTCCAGCGCTGTATCAGGCGCCGGAGAACAAGGCCAATAAGAAGGGCTAGGAGGTCAGAGGTGGCCTCCGCTATAAAGGCGCTTCGGACGTTGTGTCCGAAGACACCGAGACTCTCTCCTCTCATGACAAAGATGAAGAGGAGGAAGAGAGAAATTCTCCCCTTAAGGGGGGAAAGATGAAAAGGGCGGCTTCTGTGGACCTAGAGGCGGAGGTGTCCAACAATGGTAAACTCACCCTGTCGGATGATTCAAAATCGAACGGCAACGCCATCCCCGGGTGGCGCCCCAGGCCTAAGCCCCTCGCTGGATCGTAAGTATCATCCAAAGACACCGTACATATATCCAGTTTTATGCCGCGTTGCAGTCCGGCACGTGATCTCCCCCAACGATCATCGTCCTCTGGGAATTCGCTGGGGCTGAACATGATGGAGAGCGAGTCGCTGAGGGAGTCCTGGACTAAGGGGTCCTCGGACAGACGGACTATGTACATGTGTCAGAATGTTGGACTATGAAGATACAAGATAGAAGACTTTGTCCCGTTTCCGGATGGGACTCTCCTTTGCATGGAAAGCAAGCTTGGCGATTCGAATATGTAGATTCCTTTCTCTGTAACCGACTCTATACAACCCTAGTCCCCCCGGTGTCTATATAAACTGGAGGGTTTAGACTTCTAGGGTTTAGCCACAACAATCATAACCTCATAGGCTAGACTTCTACGGTTTAGCCATTACGATCTCGTGGTAGATCAACTCTTATAATACTCATATTCATCAAGATCAATCAAGCAGGAAGTAGGGTATTACCTCCATAGAGAGGGCCCGAACCTGGGTAAACATTGTGTCCCCCGCCTCCTGTTACCATTAGCCTTAGACACACAGTTCAGGACCCCCTACCCGAGATCCGTCGGTTTTGACACCGACATTGGTGCTTTCATTGAGAGTTCTGCTGCGTCATCACCAGAAGGCTTGATGTCTCCATCAATCGTCTACAACAACGTTGTCCAAGGAGAGATCTTTCTCCCTGAACAGATCTTTGTATTCAACGGCTTCGCATTGCGGGCCAACTCGATTGGCCATCTAGAGCACATCGATCACTACGCCCCTGGCCATCGGGTCAGATTTGGAAGCCTGAATTTTGTGGCCGATACCCGTGGAGACTTGATCTTCGACGGATTCGAGCGCATGACAGCTATCCCCGACCACCACGATGAACATGACCTAGATCTGTCATCAGGACACACCCAGGAGATAGCGCATGTGACCGCCCTAGCCCAGAGCCAGAGTGGACTGCGTCGCCCGAAGACGGGAAGCTTAACCCCGACACAGAGGCCGCGGACTCAACGGCGCTCGAGCCGCACACAGACCCAACATCAGGCTGGGCTTGTGTCACCTGAAACTCGGACTTGTCTCCGGCCATGGGTTCCAGACCGCGTGCATCCGCATCCGCCGAACCCGATTGGGCGCCGGTCTTGGAGTTCAGCTCCGCGGACATCTTTCAGCACTCGCCTTTTGGCGATGTGTTAAACTCATTAAAGTCCCTCTCCTTGTCAGGGAATTATCGGCCGAACTATGTCCGGCTCGAATGGGAAGCGGACGACAAAGAACTTTGTTTCCCACCCACCACCCACTTCATTGCCACTATCAAGGACTTAGCCGACAACTCGATTACAGCTCCGAGGACATCGATGGTATGGACAACGATGCCGGAGAGGAGCAGGCACAAAAACCACCAACTTTAGGGCAGTGGACAGCTACATCGTCATACGATATATACATGGTGGACACACCAAAGGAGAATGAGGCCGACGGCGATAAAAGCATGCCTGTCGATGAACCTCCCAAGCGCCGACGTCCCAAGCGCCGACCTCGATCCGACAAAAGGAAAAACATCAACATTGTCACAGATGCTGATGATAATCTGCAACATTGGGGGACTGAACACTATTCATCCATCAAAGCATATAAAGTCCTGATTGGACATAAGCAAACCCCTCCACATTTCAATTGGATCTGGCAGAGTTCCTGTCAGCCTAAGCATAAAGTTTTCTTCTGGTAACTTCTCCATGATCGAGTCAACACAAGAAATTTGCTTAGAAGAAAGAATTTTGTATTGGAGGCTTATAAATGTGTTGTTGGAGGTTGTCAACAAGAAGAAACACTGCATCACCTCTTTTGGGGTTGCCAATTTGTTCAACAATGTTGGGATTTCATATGTCCAATAAGAACCCCAAACTTGTCTATACTAGAAGCATTCCAAGATCTTAAAGACAAACTAAGGTATCCATTTTACATGGAGATCATCATACTAGGAGCATGGGCCATTTGGATAACCAGAAACAATAAGATTTTTGAAAACATTGCACCTTCATTTCAAGGCTGGAAGTTCATTTTTCTGGAGGAACTAAAGCTTCTAAAGTTTAGAATGAGGAAGAAGCATGAGAGGCAATTTTCTGTTTGGCTTGAAGGCCTTCTGTAATTTCTCTGTTTATAGGCTAGTAGGCTGTTTGTTTCTATTTCTTTCTTTCTTTTTATTCTCTCTCCTAGTTTTTTAGTTCCTTTTTGTTTTAGGGCTTATCTCAAGCCCCTTCAGACTACTTGTACTTTGCTCTCTTATTTTATAAAAATTGCAGTGGGGTCTTGCCCTACTGTTTATAGTCAAAAAAATTGAACCAAGCCGAGGACCCCGCATGCCCAGCGTTGGAGCAGGGCATGCGAGAGGACGGCGAACACAGTCCAGAGATGTTATCCGACCGCAGCGACGCCGAAGATAGCAATTACCAACCTATCTCTGAAGAGGAGATTAGCCTGGGTGACGATGACTTCATCATCCCAGAAGAACCATTAGAACAAGAACGGCTCCACCAAAGGCTTATCGCCACTGCAAGGAGACCAAAAAAGAAGAAGCAACGGCTTAAGGCCGCACATGATACGCTCAACGACGAATGGAACGAAGTGCTAGACGCTGAGGAAAAATATAGCGGTAATTGCCAGATAAAGAGCTATCCTAAACGTAAGTTGCTGCCCGAATTCGACGACGGGGCTATTGCGCCTATATCACGGAAAAACAATACGGCCGACAGGCCGGACCGACCACCTCATGGTCGAGACAGAGTGGCTAGCAATGCCGTACACAAGCCCGCACCCCCTCCCCGCAAAGAAAGGAAGGTCGTGGCCCAGGATTAGAAACACGACCTACGTGAGGACCTGGACAAAAAGGCTGGCAAAACTAGGTCCATCTACAGATCCAGGGAACATGCTCCTACACGGGACCATGATTATCAAACAAAATATGTCGCCCATTTACCAGCTTGGATCCAATACCGAACACTACAACCATCAGACCAAATCCACGACACAGCCAGATACAGGGGTGCCACACACCCCCTATGCTTCACTGATGAGGTGCTGGAACATGATTTTCCAGAAGGGTTCAAACCCATAAACATCAAGGCGTATGATGGAACGACGGACCCTGCGGCTATGATAGAAGACTTTATTGTTCACATCCACACGGCTCGCGGAGATGACCTCCATGCCATCAAATATTTACCCCAGCTAAAAGGACCAGCTGGGCACTAGCTAAAAAGCCTCCCTGAAAACTCCGTAGGAAGCTGGGAGGAACTTGAGGATGCTTTTCGGGCCAATTTCCAAGGGACCTATGTTCGGCTCCCGGAGGCAGGCGATCTAAGTCACATAATCCAACAACCCGGAGAATCAGCACATAAGCTTTGGAATCGGTTTCTCACTAAGAAGAACAAGATCGTCGACTGTCCGGACGCCGAAGCCTTAGCGGCCTTCAAACACAGTGTCCGGGACGAATGGCTAGCCAGACACCTCGGCCAGGAAAAGCCAAGGACTATGTCCGCCTTAACCACACTCATGACCCGCTTTTGCATGGGCGAAGACAACTGGTTAGCCCGCAGTAGCACCAGTGACCCCGGCACATCCGACACTAGGGATGGTAATGGAAAACCACGACGCAACAAAAAAACGTCGGAATAATGAAAAAAGCCCAGACAACACAGCGGTAAATGCCAAATTCTGGGGCTCCAGATCCGGTCAACGGAAGTAGCCATTTAAACGCAACAAAGACAGTCCATCCAACCTGGATAAAATTCTAGACAGGCCCTGCCAGATCCACAACCCTCCCGATAAACCAGCCAATCATACCAAGAGAGAATGTTGGGTCTTCAAGCAGGCCGGCAAAGTTAACGCCGAACACAAAGGGAAGGGACCACAGAGCAAAGACGAGGACGAACCTCACTAGCCGAACACGGGGGGGACAGAAGAAATTTCCACCAGAGATCAAAACAGTGAACATGATCTATGTCACTCATATCCCAAAGTGGGAGTGCAAACATGCACTCCGAGATTTCTATGCCGTTGAGCCCGTCGCCCCCAAATTCAACCCATGGTCAGCATGCCCGATCACCTTTGATCGCAAGGATCATCTGACTAGTACCCATCATTGGGGTTCGGCTGCCCTAGTGCTCGACCCAATAATCGACGGATACCACCTTACTCGAGTCCTCATGGATAGCGGCAGTAGTCCAAATCTGATATATCAGGACACTGTCCGCAAGATGGGGATAGACCCGTCAAGAATCAATCCAAGCAGCACTACCTTTAAAGGAGTCATACCGGGCGTGGAAGCCCGCTGCACGGGCTCTCTAACATTGGATGTTGTAATCGGCTCCCCTGACAACTTTCAAGGCGAAGAACTAATCTTCGACATTGCTCCGTTCCGAAGCGGCTATCATGCACTACTCGGAAGAACGACCTTCGCCCATTTTAATGAAGTCCCGCATTACGCTTATCTAAAACTCAAATGCCCGGAACACGTGGCATCATCACGGTCAGCGCAAATACGGTGCGCTCTCTTGGTACAGAAGAATACACGGCAGTTCTAGCGGTCGAAGCACAAAATGGTCTACTCAAGCCGAGAAGCTTGTCGGTCTTTAAGACCGCGGAACTAGCTAAACGTATCCGATGCACACCTCAGTGCGACAGCTCAGATAAACCTAAACTCAATTAGCAGCTACTCCCCCATCGAACGCCCCATAAGAAGACCGCATATGTGCCACATATGCATAAATATACACTCACAACTCCTCGGGTGGCGGCGGGGGCACACTACACACAAAAAGTCCATAGTTTGGCTCGACCCTATCCGGACTCCAGAAGCTATATTTCATGGTTCATTAAAACGAACCAGCTTTACTTACAGCCAAACTAGAATTATTTTACCAGTTTTTTCCTTTCTACAGATGGCATCATACTATAACCTTCAAGGACACTTTACAACGGAGATAAAGGCGCAGATGTGCAGCAGGGCCCCGTATTAAGGTTTCTCTTTTTGATGAAGACCCTATGTAAACCTTTTTTATCTCTGTTTGTTTTATACTTTCTTGGAATGTAAAATGTCCAAGAAAGATATCGGCATTATCTGTAAAGTTACGGCTCACTGTACTAAAGTTGACGTTATAGAATCATCTCGGTTCGTATTGTGTTTTGAGATTCATGCTATCACCACCTGCGCTCTTTCCCCACGTCGGATTGCCATACGTGCCTTGATACCAGGGTCTATCAACAGGGGCTGTATTTAGCCTGTTGTATATTGAAAAGTCTGGACACCTGTAGGGAGGGTCCGGCGTCGCGAGTTTGGCCTTATATGCATTAGCTCCGAATCATGTCTCTGGTGAATAGTTGGGTTTCCCGGCTCATGTGCTTACTACCTAACGTTCTACTATATCGGCTAGCATAGTAAAGGGAGAACTATTGCGATTGTGTCCAGGCTCGTCCGGTTGAGCACCTCAGTAGAGAAAGCCGAAAACTGACTGTCATGATGCGGTGAGAGCTGGTCAACCACTCGACGACTCATCAGAATCTTTGTGATTCCCTCCGTGTTAAACAAAGGACTGTCCTTCCGGCCACGTATGTATACGCACTGTATTCGGATAACCGTGGACATACCAGGGGCTATATAGTAGCCCCACTGTCGAAATCCTATTGCTAAGTGAAAGTGTTAAAGCTCCATAGTCCGATTGCCTAGTTCGCCGCACTAACACATCCTTAACGGACCAAGACGTTTGGTCAAGTGTGATCAAGTGCTTTTCACAACATCCCCGCATTATACGCGAGGGGGCTAAAGCCGACGACTAAAAACTTTCAGATTGTATATATACAAAAGACGGCCACACAGGAGGCACTACAACTTTTCGGGCAAAAAGTATTAAAACATAGCCTTAAATGTATCATAATATTGTTATTACAATTTTGATACACTTCACTCGAACATAATATTTTTTGAACACTTACCCTCTATTAAGCGGGCACCCTCTAGGACATCTTCAAAGTAATGTTCTGGCATGTTGAGGTCCTTGCCTTCGGGTGGACTCTGCGCCACAATATCGATGGTCTTCATCTTCGCCCAATATATCTTGACACGGGCAAGGGCCATCCGAGCACCTTCTATGCATCCTGACAGCTTCACAGCGTTGATACGCGGCACCGCATTAACAAGTCGCTGCACCAAACCGAAATAACTATTTGGAATAGGTTCAATGGGCCACAGCCGGGCTATGACGTCCTTCATGGCAGTGCCGGACATCCTGTGGAGTTCGGCGCACTGGGCTATCTGTTCATTCAACAATGGACGCTTCGGCGTGTCAAATTGTGACCAAAACAGCTTTTCCATTGCATGTCCTTCTTGCGCGTGGAAAAACTGATTCACATCGGCAGCACTCTTCAGCATGTCCATAAAGGGGTTCGAAGAACTCCACCGTTGATTAAGCGGCACATACTTTGGATCGCCAAACTTAGTTTGCAATAAAAAGGGCTTACCAGCCGCGATCACCCCAGCTTGTTGGATCTCCTCCCGGGCTGCTCTAGACTCAGACCGAGCTTCCTTCACCTCTTGTAAGCCCTTGTCCAGATCGGCGGCTTTGGCTTTGTTATCTTTCTCAAGAACTTGGCATCGGCTAGTGGCATTCTTCAACTCAAGTGCCATGGTAGATATCCTCTCCTCGCACTGAAGCCGAGAAACCTGCTCGACTTTTAATTTGGCAGCTACCTTTTCGGCAGCCGCATTACATATCCTGGCTTGCTCCTTGGCCCAGGCAAGTTCCGCCCGAAGGGTCTCCACTGCGGAGGCACTATCTATAGTTATGCATATACAAATTTTCAGTATCACACTCATTTCCCAATACTAGCATGTACTGAGTGCCCCAGAGACATACCTTGCGCCTCGTCGAGCCGCCTGTTCATAAGCTTGATGTCAACATCTGCCACATCAACTTTCTACTCCAAATGTGCTACCTCGATAGCTAGGGCAGTCCCCATGGATGTAACCACATGTGTTTCAATTAGTCATATCATTTCCTGGGCATATATTTTTGATCCTCTGAACGCATCCCTTTGGATGTCAACCAGAGTCTCAGGGGCTACTATATATACACAGGTGCAATTTGCACTTACAATATAATTAAAATTACACTACGTACCTCGAAGCCACTTACTAGGCTAGAAAAGGCTTCATTCAATCCGCTTTTCACGGACCAAACTCTTTCCAACACCGTACCCATCAAGGTATGATGTTCCTCTGAGACGGGGACATGTTGAAAAATGTCCATCAATGTATCCGGCATCCCTTGGACATTCGATAGTCCGGGACATATGTTGTTCCCTACAAGGGCCACACACCCTGGACCCTAGGCGGCCAAAGTATTACCTTCAACCACGGTCCTCACTGTTCCTTGCACCAGTCATAGATCGGGAAGGATCCTCCGAGATGACACGTCGGCGTCGTATGCCTTATCTGGCAGGGAGATCTGTGGAGGCGTCTCACTCTCCATCATCTCAGCAAGTAGATCCCCCGAAGAGGAGGACTGTTGAGGAGGGCTGCGTGCCGGACTGCAAACATGAGTTTAAAATATTACCCTTATAGCCAGGAAAGAATGGGACATGTTTAAAACACCCAGATTCACTTATGATGCGGCTGAGGGCCTATCTTTGCGGGGTGACTACGTGTCAACATCACCCCCTAACTGGGATACCTTCCCCCGCTTAGAAGCTTCTCTTTCCGAGTCTTCGGAGGCGGCCCTTTTCTTCCCATGGGGAGAAGGGATGTCAGTTCGCCCTTCCCTTCCACCTTTGGAAGCGGGAGTTATAATCACCCCGAACAAACTACATGGTGAGCCTCCAGAGTGGAAGCTGCCTTGGGCCTCTTCGTCCTCCTCTTTATCTTCCCCCGTCGGCACTTGATACGGCACCGGAGCCAGCATCCTTGTTAATAACGGATCGGCAATGTCTTCGGGAAGTGGAGCCGAACACCTGATTCTATCTGCCTTCTTTAGCCAGCCCTGGCCGGATAGAGTTTTATCAGTACATTGTCATGAATAATTTGACTAAATCGTGTTCGGGGGTCGAGTACTTACCGGAGTATCCAGATGGTGGCAGTCTAGACCGATGTCTTCTGTAGTATCTGACCACTGTTTTCGTGCGCCGAAGAACAATTTCCGCATCTCTCTGAGAATCGTGCCAAAAAGGTGTTGAATGGTCTGTGGACCTTCTGGATTAAACTCCCACATGTGGAGAGGGTGTCGCTGGCAGGGTAGGATCCGGAGGACTAACATTACTTGGATTACATCAACGAGACCGGTCTCCTTCTAAATGAGGCTCCGAATGCGGCTTTGCAGCGTCCGCACTTCATCAGTAGATCCCCAGTCCAGCCCCTTGTTAATCCACGATGCGAGCTATGGCGGAGGGCCGGGCTGAAATGCAGGTGTGGCTGCCCGCTTTTTACCGCGGGGTTCGGTGATGTAAAACCACTCTCGTTGCCATAAGTGAGAAGATTCCGCGAAGGAGCCCTTTGGTGAAGTGCAGTTGCTAAGCTTTCTTATTGAGGCGCCTCCACACTCCGCTTGCTTCCCGTTGATTACCTTTGGTTTCACGTTAAAGGTCTTAAGCCATAAGCCGAAGTGTGGGGAAATGCGAAGGAAGGCCTCGCACGTGGTGATGAACGCCAAGATGTGGAGGAAGGAGTCCGGGGCTAGATCGTGGAAATCTAGCCCATAATAAAACATGACCCCTCGAACGAAGGGATGGAGAGCAAACCCAAGCCCTCAAAGGAAGTGAGAGATAAACACTACCCTCTCATTGGATCTGGGAGTAGGAATAACCTGCCCTTGAGCAGGAAGCCTATGGTATATTTCTGCAGTCAAGTATCTTGCCTCCCTGAGCTTCGAGATATCTTCCTCTATGACAGAAGAGGCCATCCACCGGCCTTGAAGGCCGGGTCCGGACATGGTTGGAAGCTAGAAGCAACTCGATTGACCCTTGGGTGTTGGAACTTGAGGTGGGGGTGAAGGAAAGAACTAGCATGGAAAAAAGGACAGGCCTTAACCCCTTTATTAAGGCTACGAATATCAAGCATCCCCTCCATGGCCTTAAAACATGCCTATTCCCGAGGAATTATGCCAACGGAACAGTTGGGTTACCCACGCCTGTGTTGATGAAAATCCCGTAATAAGGGGACACGATCTCTGCTTTGACAAGACGTGCCAATAAAAACCGCCACCCGAAACGTGGGGTGGCAGGTTAGAAAACGATTTAAAATAATGGTCGGGTAGTGACATAATGTCGTGCTGCCAAAATTGTCAGCGGATTAGACTCGTAAATATTATACCCTCTACGGTTGTTTGTGGAACTTGTTTTGCAAAGCCAGACACAATTCTTGTGTTCGAGATCTACTTTGAAGTATTCAGAGAAGGAACCCGCCTTGCAATGCCGAAGACAATCTACGCACCGGACTCATCATCATTGTAGCTTGGTTCAGGGGCTACTGAGGGAGTCCTGGACTAAGGGGTGCTCGGACAGCCGTACTATGTACATGTGCCGGACTGTTGGACTATGAAGATACAAGATAGAAGACTTCGTCCCGTGTCTCGATGGGACTCTCCTTTGTGTGGAAGGCAAGCTTGGCGATTCAGATATGTAGATTCCTTTCTCCGTGTCTATATAGACCGGAGGGTTTAGACTTCTAGGGTTTATTCACAACAATCATAACCTCATAGGCTAGACTTCTAGGGTTTAGCCATTATGATCTCATGGTAGATCAACTCCTGTAATACTCATATTCATCAAGATCAATCAAGCAGGAAGTAGGGTATTACCTCCATAGTGAGGGCCCGAACCTGCATAAACATTGTGGCCCCCGCCTCCTGTTACCATTAGCCTTAGATGCACAGTCCGGGACCCCCTACCTGAGATCCGTCGGTTTTGACACTGATAGTCGCCTCCGCAGGCCTCTCCGCCCACTGCTAGGGACAACATCGAAGCGTTATCCCGAAGAACCTCTCCATATCACAGGGAGGTGTGGGAGGCCGTGAAGCTAGTGGTGGAGGGTAATTCCTCTGTTGCCGAAAAGAGGGGGGAACCGACCCCCATGGAGGCAGGCGACGGGGGCCTTGCCCAATTTGGCCCCCAATCGAATATTATTCTGGAGATCCATACGGCTCCGGAATTGGGTGTGACGCCCCAAGACCGACGATCCAGAAGACTTCCATATTTTTGTGACCTCCGTGTGTTTTTATTTGTGCTTGCTCTATTTATTTTTGCATTGCATCATGTCATCATGCCAACATGTCATTTAATTTTTAAAACCTCAACTAAATAAATTGCATAGATCTTTTGATCTATTTAAATCGAGGGAAACACAGATGGTGATTTCTCTTTATAACAATTACCCTCCCAATATTATTAGGGAGCTATGATAAATATTCCATTCTTTAGGAATAAACCATAACACACTTACAGTTTAAGTTCCATGCATTTTTTACCTGAAAACCTTGTCAATTATTCTTTCTCTGTTTATCGGAGCCCCACCAAAAATCTCAACATTTTTGGACACTTCTAAAACCTTGTCCTAGTTCAAACCACTTGAATTAAATTCAAATGAGTTTGAATTTAAACTTCCATTCATGCCCACTTCTATTTTACCTGGATCAAGCTCATTTTTTAGGAGTCCGGGAAAATTAACCCTATGCGCATATTCTTTCCCTAACCCCCTCTTTAGTTTCCTTCTCTCTAATGCTTTTCTGTTATAGAAATTAAAGAGAGAGAGGAGAGAGCCCAGCCCAGCTGCACCTTCTAGCAGTAGCATGCCACTAGGCCAGGCCGGCCCACCAAACCCCTTGAGGCCCAACCCTTTCTAATCCTAGCGAGCATCTGATCGATCCTCATCTCCCCTCATTCCCCCTCCGCTACCACTCACACACGCTCGCACACGACTAGCGCCAGGAGGAGTGCCCGCACTCGATCCCCATGGCGTGCCTCCCCTGCCAGTGACGCCGCCCTCCTTCCTCTTCTGCACCGGCGCCGTCCACCCCCGTTGCGCCACTGCATCGCCTGAAGCCGGCCCGCGTCTCGCCTCCTCCGTCTGCTTCCCCTGCTTCAAGCAGCAGCTCGGGAACGAGCAACCCCGCCGGCCTGCCAGGTCACCAGGGCTCCCTCCGCCATCGAGCAGCCCAACAGATGAGCCCCGCGCCATCCTTCCCCCCTGCGCCAAGTCCGGCCACCGTGCCGCCATGCTCTGTGTCGCCCCTCGCCTTGTCGGCTCCGACTCCGACTAGATGCGCCCGAGGAGCTCCCCGAGCGAGCTCGCCCGCGGCCCCTGCATTCCTCGCGCTCGAGCGCCTTCCATGGCCTCCGCCACCTGCATCTGCTCACGGACGCCACTGCCAGCGCCTTGACAGCCACTAGCTCCTTCGTGCCATTGCTCCGCCTCCACAGGATCTCCATACTGCCTCCATGACCACTCTCCCTCGGCCAGTTCATCACGCATGACCAGCAGTGCCTTCTCCATGGAGCACTAGCTCTGTTGCGAGTCCCGAGCACCACCGCAGGTGGCCGCCGCACCGACCACCTTGGGTTGGCGATGTACATTGTTGTTGCCTCCGTGCATCTTCACTTCCTGTGCCCGTGGACGTCAAGACCAAGTACCCATTCGTTTCATCAATACCGGCAAGTTCAGAAGATCCCAAGTACCTCGACGACCCGCCAAGTACCCCTTCGGATTGCCAAGTTCATCTACCACGTGTACGACTACCGTCGCCGTGTACCACTACGCCCAAGTTCCACTACAATATGTACGACTACCGTCGCCGAAGACCGTCAAGTGTACAACTACCGCCGCCGTTGATTCGACAAGACAACGTGTACCACTACTTCCATGACGTCCGTGAACCACTACTTCCACTACCGTCACGAGAACGACTACTTCCACTACGGCCCGTGTACCACTACTTCCTTCGACGAACGCGTTCCACCCTGAATGCACGCTTAGAAGGTATAACCAACGAGACGATCACCCGTGGACCAGGTGTATGTGTTGTATGAGATGCTCGTGTTTGCACCGTGCCCGAGATGTCTTTGCATATTCCTCCTCATTTGCCATGCCGCCGTCCCGTGGGAACCCGGAATCCTGGATCACCCACCATCCTTGCATGACACGCTCACGCCCACTTCCTTTTGCACCGGTATCTCCGTGAGCTACCGGAACCGATATGTTGTCGTGGCATCATTTTCGGATTGGTTGCCGTGGCACCCATTTTGTTCCGCCATGGCGACCAAATGTTTCATATCTTGCTCATGTCAACATCTTCATAAAAATTGCCTAAAACTTGCATATGTCATCCGCATCATGATAACAACATTTAAAATGTTTAAAATTGTTGCTTGCTTCAAAATTGCTAAATGACATATGGGGATTTCCAAAATTGTTGTTTGTTGTTTCCGGCCTCATTTAAACTTGTCTAAATAGTTAGTTTAATTATGTTCCACCTCTTGCCATGTTTATAACAACATGTAATATTGTTGTGTTCCTAAACGAGAGAGAACTAAATAATTGATGTGGTGTTTCATCAATATGCAACTCGTTGCATATTGAGCTCCACTTAACTTGTATTGTTGTTTGTGCATATTGCCATGCCATGCCTCATTAAACCGGACATGCATCATACTTGTTTGTGCATCATGACATGTTTATGCTTGTGTGTTTACCATGTTGTTTGCTTCTTTCCGGTTTGCTTCTCTCGTTAGCTTCGGTTTCGTTCTAGAGTTTTGAGGATTCGTTCGACTACGTCCGTTTGTCTTCTTCATGGACCCGTTCTTCTTCCTTGCGGGATCTCAGGCAAGATGACCATTACCCTTGATATCACTTCTATCTTTGCTTGCTAGTTGCTTTGTTCTATCGCTATGCTGCGCTACCTATCACTTGTTTACCATGCCTCCCATATTGCCATGTCAGCCTCTAACCTTTTCACCCTTCCTAGCAAACCGTTGTTTGGCTATGTTACCGCTTTGCTCAACCCCTCTTATAGCGTTGTTAGTTGCAGGTGAAGTTGAAGATTGCTCCATGATGGATAGGATTATGTTGGGATATCACAATATCTCTTATTTAATTAATGCATCTATATACTTGGTAAAGGGTGGAAGCCTCGGCTTATGCCTGGTGTTTTGTTCCACTCTTGCCGCCCTAGTTTCTTTCATACCGGTGTTATGTTCCTTGATTTTGCATTCCTTACGCGGTTGGGTGATTTATGGGACCCCCTTGATAGTTCGCTTTGAATAAAACTCCTCCAGCAAGGCCCAACCTTGGTTTTAACATTTGCCACCTAAGCCTTTTTCCCTTGGGTTCTGCAGACTCAAGGGTCAACTTTATTTAACCCCCCCCCCCCGGGGCCAGTGCTCCTTCGAGTGTTGGTCCGAACTAGAGCCACTTGCAGCGCCACCTCGGGGAAACTTGAGGTCTGGTTTTAGTTGTACGTAGTGTTCATCCGGTGTGCCCTGAGAAGGAGATATGTGCAGCTCCTATCGGGATTTGTCGGCACATCGGACGGCCTTGCTGGTCTTGTTTTACCATTGTCGAAATGTCTTGTAAACCGGGATTCCGAGACTGGTCGGGTCTTCCTGGGAGAAGGAATATCCTTCGTTGACCGTGAGAGCTTGTGATGGGCTAAGTTGGGACACCCCTGCAGGGTATAAACTTTCGAGAGCCGTGCCCGCGGTTATGTGGCAGATGGGAATTTGTTAATATCCGGTTGTAGAGAACTTGACACTTGACTTAATTAAAATGCATCAACCGCGTGTGTAGCCGTGATGGTCTCTTTTCAGCGGAGTCCAGGAAGTGGACACGGTCTTGGTGTTATGATTGTGCGTAAGCTGTTTCAGGATCACTTCTTGATCACTTCTAGCTTCACGACCGTTCCGTTGCTTCTCTTCTCGCTCTTTTTTGCGTATGTTAGCCACCATATTTGCTTAGTGCTTGCTGCAACTCCACCTCATTACCATTTCCTACCCATAAGCTTAAATAGTCTTGATCTCGCGGGTTTTGAGATTGCTGACTCCTTGTGACTCACCAGATACTATCACAACAGTTGCAGGTGCCGATGATACCAGTGCAGGTGACGCAACCGAGCACAGATGGGAGATCAACGAAGGTCTTGGTCATTGCTATGTTTCGTTTCATGTTGATCAGTAGTGGAGCCCAGTTGGGATGATCGGAGATCTAGCAGTTGGGTTATCTTCTTTCTTTTGGCTTCGTCCATAGTCGGACTATGTGTGTACTCTGAATGATGTATGAATTATATGTTCATTGTGTGAAGTGGCGGTTGTAAGCCAACTCTTTATCCCATTCTTGTTCATTACATGGGATTGTGTGAAGATGACCCTTCTTGCGACAAAACCACCATGCGGTTATGCCTCTAAGTCGTGCCTCAACACGTGAGAGATACAGCCGCATCGTGGGTGTTACATTGGGCGAGCAGCCTCCTTTGAAAGAAGGGGGTGCGCCACCTCCACCCGCGACCTCTGTCAATCTGGTGGCACCGAACTCTCTGGTGGAAGCGCTCTGAAGCGCTTCCATTGTGGAGGAACATCGTACCCTTATGGGGACGGTGGTTGAAATGGTTTGGTCCGCTAAAAATGGATTGAAAAAAGCCTATACCAGCCTTCTAACAGGATTTGAGGTATGTGATTTAATATATATTTTTTGCCTAAAACATGAATTGAGGTTGGATGAAGTCCAACAAGAGCTCAAGGATGCTATAAGAAAATGTGAGTCCTTCAAGCGCAAGGTGTCGGATCGAGACTCCGAACTTGCTACGACGCTAAAAATTGCGAGGGAGGCCCGGGTTGAAGCCCAAGGCGCCAGCCGGGAGATCCTATAGGGAAAGCAGATCACGGCGGGTAAGGCCTTTAATATGCAGAGCAAATTTGTAAGGAGAAGGTACATCTTACTGACCCGCATTTGGAGTTCTCCAGGAGCTTTTACGGATCTACCCCATTGTATTGCTGATGCTGCGAAGTTCTTCCGAGCCGAAGAAGGGAGCTCAAAAGAGAAGCTGTTCTGGTTGCAGTACCTTGCGCCAGAGTATCCAATGCCTCTCAGTGATCAGCTGAAGCAGCTGACCGAACTGCATAGGGTGGCCAAATTGGCCATGAAGGATGTTATAGTCCGTCTTTGGCCAGCTGAACCCATACCCAGTAATTACTTCAGGCTCGTAAAGCGGCTAGTCCATGCCTGCCCTCAGCTTGAGGCTATAAAGCGGTCAGTCTGTATTGAAGGTGCCCGGATGGCCTTCGCCCATGTCAAGGTGCAGTGGGCGAAGATGAATGCCACCAAGCTTGCAACCGAGGGACTGCCCGCAGGCAAGGAGCACCGCACGCCGGAGCGGTATTTTGATGAAGTCCTGGAAGGATCCCGCATTGTAGAGGGCCGGTGTTCGAAGGACATCATTTTTAATGAATGTATCTATGCTGCCCGAACTTTGTATTATGAAAACAAGGCTTTTGTATGATATGTTTGCCTGTTTCATCTCAAATTATTTCCCTCATGTGCGGCCATTTACGGTATCTGAGAGTTGGCCAGTAATCGGCTTCAGCCGCCACATAGGTAGTAGGGGCAGAACAACACATGAACACACTTAACCCAACGGCTTGGTCCTTGAAGGAGGTGTTATTGCGGCGAACTAGGCAATCAAACTATGCGGCTTTATCACTCTCACTTAGCCATACGAGTTTGACAATAGAATTGTAGGCGCATCCCTTGGTATTGTTCGATTATCTGAACTTGGGTGCTGTAGACGCCTGACCAGGTGAAGACCGGTCCATCGCGTAACATGGAAAAAATTGCAAGATATTTATACTTAGTCACCGAATAGCTGACCATCTCTCACCGTATCATGACAGTCAGTTTTTGTCTTTCTCTACTAAGGCATTTATCCGGAGGAACCATGGACACAATCGTATTAGTTCTCCCTTTACTACCTTAGCCGAACAAGCGGAACATAAAGCAGTAACCACTGGAGCTGGGCGACCCAACTACTGACCAAAGACATGATTCAGAGCCGATGCATATAATGCTATATTTGGGACGCTGAATTGTACTATAAAAGTGTTTGGACTTATTTTATTTTTAAGAAATGTACGTAGCTGAATGGAGCCCCTGGCAATGTTAAGTCGTACCTAGGTGTACATGATAACCAGACCAAAAAGAGGGAATACAGATTAGGAAGTAAGCCAATACCGAATAGGTTGGCTGAGAAATTGTTTCCATTATAGTCTGATTGATACGTCCAAACGTATTTGTATAGATAATGCTATAAGCATTGATGCTATTTTACATGCCGAGCACAAAGGGAAAGATGTGCACAGGTCCTAAAAAGGGAAGAGGTGATATTTGAAGATCCCTTAGATACTCTACCGCACGTCTGCGCTGCTTTTCGCCTTGGTGTAGGATCCTTTGAGAGGGTCAACGATCGGGTTTTCATAAGGGGCCTGGAAAAAGGGCCCTTGGCACCATCAAGATATGGGTTGTAAGGAACCTGAAAAAACAAAAATAAGAAAATGAAGGATATGAGGGTCAGGTAGGGTTGAGCCGTATTGTGGACTTTATCTTTAATATGCCTCCCTCTTTGCCCATGGTATCTTTAGTGCATAGTTATGTGCGCGCAGTACATATGCCACAATTCGGTTGGGGCTGAGACGGAGGCCAAATTGCTAATCGAGCTCCTGACGAGCTGGACTGTCATTCTGCAGGGTAGTCCGGACTCGTTTGACAGTGTCCGAGGGCTTGACTGCCGATGTAGGGTTTGGATTGATAAGGCCACCATGTACTTCCACTACGAGGTCCATGGTGTATTTCTCAGGGAGCGCTCCATGTTTCCATTGACTGTTATAACACCGCGTGGTCCTGGCATCTTGAATTTTAGATAGGCATAGTGCGGGACCGTATTGAAGTGGGCGAACGCGATTCGTCTGAGCAGTGCATGATAGCCACTACATAAAGGGACGATGTCGAAGATCAAGTCTTCGCTTTGAAAGTTGTCCAGCGAACCGAAGACAACTTCCAATGTGATTGAGCCCGTGTAGGGGACCTGTACACCAGGTATTACTCCTGTGATGGTAGTTTTGGTGGGCTTGATTCTTGACGAGTCAATACCCATTTTGCGGGCCATGTCCTGATAGAGCAGGTTAAGATTGCTGCCGCCGTCCTTGAGGACTCTCGTGAGGTGGAATCCATCGATAATTGGGTCGAGGACCAAGGCAGCCGAACCTCCATGATGGATACTGGTCGGATGGTCTCTACGATCGAAAGTCATCAGATATGCTGACCATGAGTTGAATTTTGGGGCCACTAGCTCTATCGCATAGACGTCCCTTAACGCGCGCTTGTGCTCCCTCTTGGGGATGTGAGTAACGTATATCATGTTCACCGTTTTGACCTCGGGGGGAAATTTCATCTGTCCCCCTGTGTTCAGTGGGCGAGGCTCCTCGTCGTCATCCTCGCTGGGCGATCCTTTCCCCTTATGTTTGGTGTTTAACTTCCCGGACTGTTTGAAGACTCAACAACTTCTGTTGGTATGGTTTGCAGGCTTGTCGGGGGTGCCATGAATCTGGCAAGGTCGATTGAATATTCGGTCCAGGCTAGATGAACAATCTTTGTTTCTTTTGAATGGCTTCTTCCGCTGACTAGATTTGTAGCCACTGAATCCAGCGTTGACCGTCGTGTCTTTGATATTGTCATTGTTGCTTCGACGCTTGTTTTTGTTGCGTCGGGGCCTGCCATTGTCGTTTCTGGCTTCAGAAGTGCCAGGGTCACTAGTACTGTTGCTGCTAAGGGCTAGCCAGTATCTTCGCCCGCGCAAAAGCGGGTCATGAGTGCTATGAGGGCTGCCATGGACTTCAGCTTGTCTTGGACAAGGTGTCCGGCGAGCCATTCGTCGCGGATGTTGTGTTTAAAAGATGCTAAGGCTTCGGCATCTGGACAGTCGACAATTTGGTTATTTTTAATTAGGAACCTGGTCCAGAATTTTCTGGCTGACTCTCCAGGCTGCTGGACTATGCGAGTGAGGTCATCGGCATCCGGAGGCCAGATATAAGTGCCTTGGAAGTTGTCTCTAAAGGCATCTTCCAAGTCTTCCTAGCTTCCAATAGAGTTTCTGGGAGGCTGTTTAACTAGTGCTGAGCTGGTCCCTTAAGTTTTAGGGGGAGGTATTTGCTGGCGTGTAAATCGTCACCATGAGCCATGTGAATGTGGAGAAGAAAGTCTTCAATCCATATTGCGGGATCTATGCCATCGTATGATTCAATGTTCACGGATTTAAACCCTTCGGGGAACTGGTGCTCCATTACATCATCGGTGAAGCATAGGGGGTGTGCGGCGCCTCTGTATCGGGCAACGTCACAACGCAGTTTGGATGAAGTTAGTATGCGGTTTTCGGCCCGGGTGAAGTTATTCTTGTCGCGCTAGGCCTAATGGACGTCTTCTCGCGCTGGGACATGCCCCCTTGATCCATAGATTGAACTAGTCTGACAGGCTCTATTGTCCAGGTCCTGTCGTAGGTCATAAGTGTATGCTGCAGCCGTTGTCTCTCTACCTCTACGGCGGGGTGGTGCGGGCTGGTGTTCGGCTAGAGTTGCCGCTGTGTGCCGGCCACGTGGTGGTCGGTCAGGTCTGTCGGCAGCGATACGCATTGGCGGTATAGGCTCCACTACCTCATCATCGAATTGGGTAGCAGCTTGCGCTTCGGGTAACTCTTAGTTGGGCGTTCGAGGCCGTATTCCTCGGCTGTCAGGACATTAGTCCATCTGTCATTGAGTAAGTCCTGATCAGCTTGGAGTTGTTGCTGCGTCTTTTTTAGGCTTCTTGCAGTGGCTATTAGCCGGTTCTTAAAACGCTCTTGTTTGAGGGGTTCCTCTAGCACGATGAAATCTTCGTCGCCAAGGCTCTCGTCCTCTTTGGAGATCGGGAGGTAGTTACTATACACCGAGCCCTCATTCCCGACAGGATCGTCAGGGTTAACTTGCCCTTCCTCCCAATCGTCTTGTTCGGATGTTGGCCCGATAGGGGCTTCTTGGTCTTCGGTGTTCTCTGGAGTATTATTGTCTCTGGTGCCGGTATTGCTGTCTTTTTTGCGACGCAATTTTGAGTGGCGCTGCTGAAATCGATGGTTTGGTGGTGCCTTAGAAGGCTTGTCCTTGACTGGATCCTTCCCACTATCGCTGTCATCCTCTTTGGGTGTGTCCACCATGTACACATCATAAGTGGAAGTGTCGTCCAGCAACCGGTGAACGGTGGGTCCTGGCTTTTCTCATCTCAGGCATTGTCGTCCATACCATTGATGTCTTCAGAAGCGTAGTCGAGCATGTTGGTTAAGTCCTCGATAGTGGCTATGAAGTGGGTGGTGGGTGGGACATAAAATGCCCCGCTCTCAGCCCCTAGTATGGGCTGGGCGTAGTTCGGCATTGATTCTTCTGGAATGGCGAGAGATTGCATTAGCGAGGTTTGGATGGGGAAGCGAGAGTCCGTGGATTTGGACGGGACAGAAATTCCCTGGCCGAGCTCACATGACGCAGACCTCGAGAGTTCAGAGCTAGTGTCCGGAGGCGAGTCCGGCTTCATGATGATAAAGGGAGCCTGACATAACTCCGGGCCTGCCGGTGACGCGATCTCCTCCGGTTCTCCGGTGTCAAGCTCTATAGCTGCATAGAGTCCGGCGGGCTTTAAACTCCCATCTTCAGACCTGGTGATGTGCTCCAGATCTAAGGCCAGAGCAGAGGTTGGGGCCGCGAACCCTTGGAAGATCAAGTCTCCTCGGATATCAGCGACATAGTTCAGATTTCCAAAATTAATCTGATGACCAGGGGCATAGCTGTCGATCTGCTCCAGATGGCCAATTGAGTTGGCACGCAGTGCGAAGCCATCTAATAAGAAAATTTGGCCGAAAAGAAAAGTCTCCCTCAAGGCGGTATTGTTGTAGATGATCAGGGAGCCATCGAGCCTTCTACCGACGGCACAGTTCAACTCTGAATGAAAGCACCAATGTCCGTGTCAAAACTAGCAGATCTCAGGTAGGGGGTCCCGAACTATGCGTCTAAGGATCAAAGATAACAGGAGGCAGGGGACATGATGTTTACCGAGGTTCGGGCTCTTTTCATGGAGGTAATACCCTATTTCCTGCTTGATTGACTTTGATGAGTATAGGGGTTACAAGAGTTGATCTATCTCGAGATCGTAATGGCTAAACCCTAGATGTCTAGCACGTATGATTATGATTGCCTCTACGGACTAAACCCTCCGGTTTATATAGACATCGGAGGGGCCTAGGGTTGTATAGAGTTGGTTTACAGAGAATAGAAGATACATTATCCGAATGCCAAGCTTGCCATCCACGCAAAGGAGAGTCCCATCCGGACATGAGGGAGGGCCTTCTGTCTTGTATCTTCATGACCCATTAGTCTAGCCCATGTAACATATGCCGGCTCCCCGAGGATCGCATAATCTAGGACTCCCTCACTAGTAAACAAGTTGGATGAAAGTAGTGGCCAAGGTTCTCAAACCTCCCTCGCCCCTCGGCATCAAGGCCACTATCTCGAGGATAAACCTACAAGCAAAGTACAAATTGTCTGTGCTGCCTCTTATGTACTCGAATGTTTACTCGTACAAGCATTAATTTTAGCAACAAGTACCTCAGACTGAACACCATTTAGCAGTTTGTACCCTAGGTAATTAAAGTTTGTCCATGGATGATATTTGTTGTGATCTCAATCATTTGGATGCATAAACATACTGAACATGCATATATCTAAATATTTTTGTGAATTATCTATGAATATTGTCTTGTGAGATATCAATCATTTGGATGCATAGACATGCTGAACTTGTGTATATATGAATCTTTTGATTGTTGATTGTGAATGTTTGCTAGGAATATGAACGTGTCATGTGAACCTGAGTTTGATATGAATGTTTAACTTTTCTATTGTACTTGTGTGTGAACTTGTTAGTATGTCTACTGTGGGATTTGTGACGTGTGGGTGTCAACGGCACACCTTCCAGAGAAGAATTGCACTTGCTTGTTAGGGTTGCAACGGTGCATCAGATTTTTTTATGTTTCTGCTCTGTCTTCCCCCCTCTGCCGCTCAACCCCTGCTATAATGTTTTTGTCCTCAAAAATAACATAGTATTGCGTTGTTTTTGGGGCTTAATGAAAAATCGAGTGCTGCGTTCTGTAGCCTGGCCTGCCCAGCAAATGGGCTGCTGGTCCACCACGGAGTGGGATGCTAAAAATACAAGTTGTACAGTGTAGAGGCAAGTAAAGAAAATGCCATCGAGAGCCATGCACTGAAAAAAAAATCGCGTATGATGTGCTTCTTCAGTCGCGCGACTGGCCCCCTCTTTAATACAGTTCGCTCCATTCCGCGACCGGCAGCACGGGACAGAAGTTTATTTCCCCCTCACACTGTCGGGGGATTGAAGAAGCGCAGCATCGAATCCAACACCGCTGATGGCTACTTGTCCAAGTGATTTTCATATAAGAAACTCCATGTTTCAGAGGCATAACATTTAAATCAACAAGCACTTTTCAAACATGGATAACAGAATGTTGGAAATTTTATCCATATAACACATCTTCATATGATACAAAGTCAAAAAGATATGCTATTTTCAAAAATTGGGTTAACTAGGGACGAATTTTTGGCAAGTGTTAGATATTTTTCAACTGCACCAGTTGGAATCGAACCCAAACAGTACGGCTTTTGGGTGAGAGCGCTGCAACCACTGGGTTAGTGCGGTATCTTCGAAAGAACAAAGGCGTCTTCCCCGGCTGCGGTTCTTTCCGGTTCGTGTGCGCTTGCCGTGGCGCCGCCGTATGTTATTGTCAACATGCTCAACAAACGAGAGAATTAGGAGAGGACTGTACGCCGAGAGACTGAGAGTGGGGACCCACTAGGTCCATGCCGTATGCAAGCAAGTGCCTCATTGGAAAAAAGCTTCCTCCTAATTGTATACTGATGTTGGGGCCCACGGGTTTGTCAACCTATAGTCAATAGACGAAATAAATTTTCAACGATGTCATCGGGGAGCTTTTTTCAGGGGTATCGGGGATCTTTTTTTTGTTACGTGGAAGGGATATCGGGATCTAGCTGGTATCATTTTTTCTAGAGGGCGAACAAGTATCAGCCAGGCCTAGGTTTTGTTTTCTAACATGTGTATCCCATGACATACTGAGACAGTGGTTTCAACTTAGTTTTTGAGGTCCATCATGTATGTACCGGCCTATGGGCCTCCCAGCGTAGGTTTTACTTTTTCTTAAAGATCGGCAGCCCAATGTATTTTTTTAATAAAACGCGGATCTTTGTTCTATTTATCTATATATAAGAATAATAATGTTGTGTCCAATGTATGTTTTCCCTTCTAACCACATTATATATATATTTATATTATTACTATTATCGTATATTTCATAGAGACTTATATATACATTATAAAAACATCCCACGTCTTATTAACTTATAAAACTAAATGTTTAACAGAAGTTGGCAAGGAAAATCCTGGTTGTTTTTGACTCAGAGGCAAGGAAAATACTTGTGACTGTTACAGAAGCTTGCAAAGATTTTAAGAACCAATGTAATAACAACGCTCATTTTTCTTTTGAGCAATAACTCGCTAATTTGTTAATTTTATATATAAAAACTATTGGTCTGGTTTATTTTTTGATATTAATTGCTCCTTCTAACCTAACATTATACATAGAACAAGCCCACCTAATTTGTGTATTTCAAGAAAGTGCAAATGGGCTGGGATTTATTAGAAAATATTAAATGGGCCGCATTGACACAAAATTATTTGTTCACCCAACCCAGCAAATGGACTATAAATTCTAGAAAACATGAGTTAAATATATGCCACATTTTTGCAGGCTGACATGTGGGCCAATAGGTCCAAGCCTATGCAAGGCGTTGTCAACTTTGTCAAACAATGATTCTGACATCCACAACCATTGGATTTATATCCAACGGCCGGCATGCACCTTCAATCTCAAGTCTTCTTCCTCCGGTGTCGCCGGGACTGCCTGTTCCGGCCTCCGGCGGCTAGCGGCTCTCCTTAGCACCCATTACCGTGAAGCACTACCCCACCGCCGGCTAGGCGATCCCTCCACCCCTCCACACCTCCTGTTATTCTCCACCGATTGCAGCCCCACGCCGCACCAGAACTAGTTATAACCCTTGTACTCCTCTTAATCTACGACTCCACTGCCACGTCTCCCATCTCCGGGTCGTTCCCGTCCGGGGCCTCGCCGTCATCCACTACCTCGCCGCGCTCGGCGCGGTGTCGTCAACAAACTAGAGTAATTGGAAGAGGACTATACGTGGAGAGCCTGCCAGGTCACATCCCTAGTTCTGGTATGACCTAGACTAGTCCATTTAAATTTGAAATGGGGATTTGTGAAACCCTCAGAAATCAATTCTAGAAATGATCCGAATAAAAATTGCTCCAATAAGGTCCAAGAAAATGTTCGTGTTGCTCTCTGGAAATATTGGTCAGAGCTAAAATTCAAACCAATATTTTTAGGAGCTTTTAGATATTTATTTTGGCCATTTGGATTAATCCAGTAATACTTTGCATTGGATATATATTGTTATATATATAAAATATTGTCCAATAATTATGTTAATTGTTGAGGAGCTCTGGAATATTACAACTAGCTCCTGCAAAAATTGGCAGAAGAAAATAAACTAGTTTAGTATTGTTATTAAATCAAAACAAATGTTAGAAAATAGGAAAGAAAACAAAAATGGAAAAAACACTTACCTATGCTCACCTGCGGCCTGGCACTATGCAGCCCAGCCGGCCCACTAGCACAGTGCCAGTCGTCTTTGTCCTTGTGCCAGTCGGTCGGGCGTGTGGCCGACGCGCGCGCACCGTTGTGCCGCCACGCCACCTGCATGCCTAGCCTCTCTCTTGTCACCCTGGATGTCCTACACGGTGCCACGCGCCGCCCCGGACCCCTCTCACTCTCTCTTACTCTCCCTCCTCCCCTGGATCTCTCCCTCTCACCGCGACCGAGTGCAGCCGTCACCGCAGCTAGTCGCCGTCGTAGCTACCGCCTCCCCCTCGCCCTCTCTCTGTGTCCGGAAGCTCCGCACCATCGTCTGCTACCTCTCCAATGAGCCACGGGCCATGGGAGGCCTCGAAGCACCGCCATCACCATCGTCTTCATCTCCGGCCACCGGAGATCGCCATCGCCACCCCGTCGACCTCAGCGCATCCCCGGCCACACCGAGCAGCCATGCGAGTTCGCTGTGAGCTCCTACTCTGTTCCCCCCTCTCTATTTCGCCATTCTCGCGCCGTAGCTCCGATCCTCGTCATGGCCGTAGCACCTCGCCGCCATTCATGTCACCACCGTCGTCCTGGCCACCACAGCTCGCGCCCGCGCATGTCAATGCGCTCAACAGCCTCCAAGCAAGCCAACAAGCAAGCCAACGCCACCGCCCGCAGCCCCTACCATGCACTGCAGCACTTCACGCACACCTGACCGAACTCCGGCCGCCGCCTCGAGCTCATTTCCAGCAAGCTCCGGCTCCGGCACCCCCGCACCCTCTCACTTGCTCGAACCGACGCGGACGAGCCCCGGCTCCTCGCCCATGATCTCCGTCGCCTGAATGGTCGCCGGAGGGCGATTCCTGTGCCCCTCCGCCATGTTCCGCCTCGCCGGCGCCTAAATGCCAGTGAGTTGACCGGGTTTGAGCCCCAGTTGACCCAGATTTGACCCTTGTGGGTCAAGGACAGGTGGGGTCCGGCTCTGGTTAACCTCAGTTAAGTTTAGTATTAGTGTTAATTAATCCTTTGTTTAATCTGTGACACTGACGTGTGGACCCCACACATCAGGTTTGACCCAGTCAGCGGTGTTGACTTGCTCACGCAAGCATGATGCATTGCTGATGTAGTTAAACTTTTCTGGTTTTAAAATAAATCAGAAAAAATCCAGAAATTTTTATAAACTTCAAAAATTCATAGAAATTCAACCGTAGCTCAGATTGAAATAATTTATATATGAAAAATTATCAGAAAAAATCAATCTATCCATCTGTACTAGTTTCATACATGAAAACCCAGCTTATAACTACTGTATAAATGAAAACATATAAATGGCATTCATAAAGACTTATTTTGGAGTTGCATTGAATCTTTGGTTCAAATGGACTTCATGCAAATGAATACTAATTGCATTAGCCCAAAACAACATCACATATTCATGCCATGTTCATGCATCATATTGTTGCATATGCTTGTGTTTGATTGTCGACACCGTTCCTTCTCGATAGGTCCTGCTCCGGATAGTGCTCCAGAGTACTTGTCTATGAAGCAGTGCCCCTCTGTTGATCTACCAGGAAAGCAAACCCCCTTGATCATTCCGATACAATCCTACTCTCTTGCTCGTGCTCTCTGTTATTGCATTAGGACAACAACGATTCAACTTCTACTTTATGCTGCGGTAGTTGAACCCATTCCTCTGCATGACTTGTCCTTGCCACAGTAAATAGTTGAAACCCACTAGCATGTGTAGGAGTTGATTGAAGCCATGTTGTGTTCCTACCATGCCATTCCTCCTATTGCTTAGAGTGTGTCGGGTCTGATTCATTGGGAATGAATTGGAGTGCAGTGTTTTATGTTCTGATGCTGAGAGTTAAGTGTGTGAACATGATTTGGTAAACGTAACGGTGAGAGGCCATGTAGGAGTACATGGTGGGTTGTCTCACTGGAACCATCATTAAGCACTGAGTTCTGTGCATGTTGTCCAATGACTAGTTACTACCACACATTGGGCTCCGGGCGCTCCAAGCCCTCTCGACTTATTAACCGACTTGATCTCTGTCCAGGAGTCGCAACTAGTTTCTAGTGTTTGTAGGTAGTGCTATTTTTCGCACCCAGCAGGGTGGGCTTGGGACAGACTAGGCACACATGGCCTGGTGTACCGAGTGGCACCCGGATGATGGGCTCGGGAACCCTGCACACATCGTTTGTGGCCGTGATGGAAACCTCGTCTGGACTCCCTTTCGGATAGAACCCGAGTAGGCAATAAACCTAGACTAGGGTCCTGTGTGGTTAGTCAGGTCGTGGCCGACACCCTCGCCAGGCTTCCTCTTGAAGGTTGCCGAGATACATGATGTGTACATGGCGGTAAGTGGCGAGAGCGTGTGTGAGTAAGTACACCCCTGCAGGGTTAACATGATCTATTCGAATAGCCGGGTCCGTGGATATGGACTTCTTGGATGCTTACGTGGTACATAGAAAACTTGAAGTGGATACTCTAAAATGCTCAACACAAGTGTGAGTGCTATGGATGGCCTTCTTGTAGGGAGACGGGAGTAATTCCATAGTAGTGTATTGTGTGGTGATTAGTGGACTCGTGTGGGCTGCCTCACCTCAGAGAAGTTACTCGTAGTCGTGGAACAGGATAGCCACTGAGTCAAAGCTAGCTTGCTGCAATTAAACCACACATCGCCTTCTTGATACAAATGCATGTATGATAGGATCTGATGTAAGTCTTGCTGAGTACCTTTGTACTCATGTTGCTTAATTTATGTTTTTGTAGCTGAGACTTCGGTCTTACTAGTGTTCTCGTGGAATTCGACAAGTAGCTTGTACCTCAGCTATGATTTTGATCGGATGTTGTAGATAGTCAGGCTCTTCATCCTTTTTCATTTGTAGATGTCCTTACTCAGACATGTAATGCTTCCGCTTGTTGCTTGTATGCTCTGAATGTTGGGTCATGTGACCGTTGTTTGTAATAAATGCTATGATGGCTCTTCCGAGCCTTTATCTATATGAGTTGTTGAGTTATGTCATGATGCCATGTTGTACAACACATACTTGCATGCTATGCGTACGTGTAATGTGTATTGCTATGTGTGGGATCCGACAACCTACTTGTTTATTCTTGTTAGCCTATCTTATGGGAAAATGTCACCTGGTGCTTCCACTGAGCCATGGTTGCTTGCTACTGCTCCGGAACACTTAGGCTGGCCGGCATGTGTCCTTCTTCGTTCCTATGTCTGTCCCTTCGGGGAAATGTCACACGTTGTTCCTTTAAGTCCTTGTAGCTCGCTATGACTTGGGTTCATACGTTGTTGATCGACACGTTCTTACTAGGTCATGTATGCATGTTCCTATAAGTTTGTGACACCTTGGGTTTATGACTAGTCATGTCGGCTCGGGTTCTCTGTCATATGGATGCTAGCGACACAATCATATACGTGAGCCAAAAGGAGCAAACGGTCCTGGGCCAGGTAAGGTGGCACCCGTGGGAATACCATGCGTGAGGCCGCAAGGTGATATGATTTGTTACATGCTAGATCAATGTGACTTAGGATCGGGGTCCCAACAGCTTTGGTATCAGAGCCTAACTGCCTGTAGGATTACCAAGCCAAACTGATCGAAGTTGAGTCTAGAAATTATTTAGTTATGTAAGGGAATTGCTTGTGGATGGGAACATAAGGCTCTTTTTACTCCTTTAGCTCATGGCCTTCTAATCTGAGTCATCCTATCTTTCCTACGGGGTTAAGGAACTAGACTTTCTCTCCTGTCTATCAGGATCACGTGTTACTACTCTGTAGTCCCATAGGATTGGTTGACTAGAGTCATATCCCAGTTTTCGAGTACTTCCGGTGTAGTCTGTTTAGTATTATCTCAGAACCTTGAGTGGTGTTGTTGAGTTGTTGTACTATCCCATTTTAGCAGGATGTCTCATTCTGAGCATTTTACTATCGTTATGCTGCCGGAATTGTCCTAGGGGTTCGAGAGATAATAATCTCCTTGTCCTACATCCTATAGCCTATAGTTGATGTTGATTCCATCCTTGGTTTCGTTTCTCAGGATGTCGTCTGTTAAGCGAAGTTTTGTTGCTCGTAGCCAGAACCACAAAGATGGTAGGGATGAGGATCCTCCCGACCAGCCTTCGTTGACAGAGTTGATGTTAGAGATGGAGAGGAACAAGCGTGAGTCTAACCTCTTGTTGGCACATATCGAGGAGAACACCGCACATTAGTCCAAAGAGTCTGCTTCCATCCATGACTTCATTGGTCTGCACCCACCTAGCTTTCATCATTCCATCGAGCTGCTCGATGCAGATGACTGGCTCCATAGCATCACTCGTAAGCTACGTTCCGCGAACGTAGCTGAAGACGACAAGATCAGCTATGCCACATACCACCTGGAAGGTCCTGCTAGTCTTTGGTGGCAAAACTATGAGCTTATGCTTCCAGCTGGCCAAATTCCTACTTGGAGGGATTTCACTGAGGCTTTTCGCGAGCATCACATTCCTCAGGCCCTCATTGATCACAAGAGAGAAGAGTTCTGTAGTTTCACCCAGAGTAAGATGGTTGTTGATGCTTACAGTAGAGAGTTTGAGAACCTCGCCCACTATGCTACGGAAGAGGTGTCTACAGACGCCAAGAAGCAGGCTAGGTTCCGGAAGTGTCTCAACACCAAGTTGCGTCGTGATCTCCACCTGTATCATTGTGATACATTCTAGGCCCTTGTGAACAAGGACATTAACGCAAATATAGCTCAGATCACTTACGAGGAGTCTCGTAAGCACACCCATGATTTGGGATCTTCCTCCGGCTCTAGCCCCAGAAGCACCGGATTTGGGTTCCAAACTCCGCTCTTCCTTTTGGATATTCACCGAGGCCATCCTATGTGGTGCCTCACCCAGCTCAAACGTATGCTCCACCCAGGCCTATTGGTAACCATTTGTTAGAACGGGTCCACGCCCAACTTCAGGGACTTGCTTCACATGTGGGAAGCCAGGACACTATGCATGTGACTGCTCTCAGACTAGTTATGCTCCACCCCAGCTCAAGAAGTCTGTTGTCAGTGTTAAGCCATCAAGCAAGACGATCAATGCCAAGCCAGCTCACACTGAACGTGTACGTGTGCATCACGTCTCAGCTAAAGACGCTCATGATGATCCGGATGTTGTTCTTGGTACACTCCTTGTCAATTGTCATCCAGCATTGGTTCTGTTCCATACTGGATCATCTCATTCTTTCATTTCTGAAGGCTATGCTCGTTTGCACGACATGTCATTTTGTGATATGCCAACTCCGCTTGAAATCCAAGCCCCAGGGTCTAGATGGAAAACCACCAGAATAAGCTATGGTAATGAAATCCTTGTTGACAGACTTGTATCCCTTGCATCACTTGTAGCCCTCAAGTCCTTAGATATTAACATCATCTTGGGTATGGACTGAATGAAAGCTCATCATGCCAATATTTATTGTTACACCAGGTCTGTTCAGCTTACACACCCATCTGGCAAGATAGTCACTATCTTCACTAGAGTTGCAAAGCGTTAGCTCTATTCTCTTAATGCCAGCCCTCTTCTAGACCTTGAAGATATCCCGGTAGTCCGTGACTTTCCGGATGTCTTTCCAGAAGAACTACCAGGTGTTCCACCTGACAGAGATGTGGAGTTTGTCATAGATCTTATCCCAGGAACCGCTCCAATATCTAGGAGACCTTACAAGATGGCACCCTTAGAACTAGCCGAGCTCAAGAAACAACTTGATGAGTCCTTGAGAAAGGGTTTCATCCGTCCTAGTTCTTCTCCTTGGGCTTGCCCCATCCTCTTCGTCAAGAAGAAGGATGGTACTAACGAGATGGTTGTAGATTACTGTCCCGTTAATTTGGCCACGATAAAGAACAAATATCCGCTCCCCGGGATCAGCGACCTGTATGATCAGCTCGCTGGATCCTTAGTCTTGTCTAAGATGGATTTGAGGTTAGGCTACCACCAAATGAAGATCAGAAACGGGGACATCCCCAAGACGGCATTTGTCACTCGTTATGGCCAGTACGAGTACACCGCGGGAGCCCTGCAGCGTCGTCCCCGACCTCATCTTCAACCTCCGACCGCCGGCTACCTCACCGTTGATTCACGGCAACCAACGCGTCCCCGGCCCCGCCGTCTGCACCATCCTCCTCACTGTGAGCCTCTCTACGTTTCCCCCGTGTTCTTCTCCTCGCGCTCAACCCCTAGCTTACCTCCCCATCGCACCCGGAAGCTCCTTGCCGCCGGTGATGTTGCCGATGCGGCCAGGGCTCGTTCCCGTCGCATCTGGGTGCGTAGTCGAACTCCGGGAGTACCTAGGAGCCCGTAGAGCACTTCATCCGGCGTCCCCGTGGCTCGCAGCCTTGCCTGCCTCATCCCCGTGCTCCGGCCGCGGCGGATGAGCTCGCCACCAGTGAACCAGGCCACCCCACGCCCAGCCGCGTGCTCCCCTGGATGCGGGTGAGCAAGGTCTCCTTTATGATGCCCTCATCGCAGCAAGCGGGCAGCCCCAAGTGCAACTCCAGCGAGCCACTACCGCTCTGGGTCGTCGCCATCGTCTAACAGCCAGCGCATCCGACGTGGCCATCATTAGTTCTAATCCCCCATAATCAGCCACCTCACTGCCCCTAACAGCGGGCCCCACCGCCGGTCAAACCCAGTTAGCGCTGGATTTGACCGGGTTTGTCCAGTGTGTCACTGACCAGTGGGCCCCACTGGTCAGGTTTGACCTGGACCGGCCCTGTTGACCAAATGACATCAGCATGACCTAGCGCTGATGTAGTAAAGCCTTTTCTGGAATTTAAATAAATCTAAATGATTTATTTATTTTGAGAAAATGCCCGAAACTTCTAAAAATCATAAAAAACCAACGTTAACTCCAAATGAAATAATTTATATATGAAAAATGATCAGAAAAATCCAATCTATCCATCTGTACTGGTTTCGTGCATGTTTAAAAAAGTTAACATTGTTGTTTAGATCAAAACATGATAATGCACTATTTGAATTCGTAGTTCGAGTTTGAAGTTGAACCTTTGGTTCAAAATCACTCAAACCACCCTGGTTATAGTTGCATTAGGCCAACACACTCATTTTGCCATGTCATGATCATGCATCATATTGTGCATTGCATTGATTGTGTCTTTCCCTGTTTGCCGGTGTTTGTCCCCTCTCAGTAGACGTGATTCCGATGATGAGATTGATGATACCGATGAAGAGATATACTATCTTCAGAAGTGCTAGGCAAGCAAAAACCCCTTGTTCATTCCGATACAATCCCACTCTCTCGTGCCTGCTCTCTTTTACTGCATTAGGAAAACAAGGTTTCAACTGTTACATGCTGCGGTAGCTGAACCCCTTTTCCTCTGCATGACCTATCATTGCCACAGTAAATAGATGAAACCCACTAGCATGAGTAGGAGTTGTTTGAGCCCTGATATGCCTACTCATTCATGCTTGTTTGTCATGCTTGCTACTGCTTAGAGTTGAGTCAAGTCTGATTCATCGGGGAAGAATTGGAATGGTGATGAACATGTCCTACTATGTGTGAGCTAAGTGTGTGAACACGATTTGGTAAAGGTAGCGGTGAGAGGCCATGTAGGAGTACATGGTGGATTGTCTCATTGAAACTGAGTTCTGTATTTGTGATCCATGAACATTTACTACCACATATTGGGCTCCGAGCACTCCAATCTCTCTCTACTTATTAATCAACTCGATCTCTGTCCAGGAGTTGCAACTAGTTTCTGGTGTTTGTAGGTAGTGCTAGTAGTCTACCAAGTGGCACTCGATACAGGTGGGCTTGGGACAGACTAGGTGCAGTGGCACGGTGTAGCAAGTGGCACCCGGATGGCGGGCTTGGGAACCCTGCTCACATCGTTTGGGGCCGTGAGCGACACCCGATCGGATCTCCTTGCGGATGGAACCCGAATAGGCGATAAACCTAGACAAGAGACTTGTGTGGTTAGTCAGGTCGTGGCTAACAACTTCGGAGGCTTCCGCTTGAAGGTTGCCGAGATACATGACGTGTACATGGCGGTAAGTGGAGAGAGCGTGTGTGAAGAAGTACACCCTTGCAGGGTTAATATGATCTATTCAAATAGCCACGTCCCCGGTAAAGGACCTGTGGGTTGCCTATACAGTTCATAGACAAGTTAAAGTGGATACTTTAAAATGCGCAAGATAAGCATGAGTGCTATGGATGGCGTTCTTGTAGGAAGATAGGAGTGGATCCATAGTGGTGTATTGATATGGCGAATATGTGGACTCGTGTGCGCCACCTCAAAAGAGTTACTTGCAGTCGTAAATCAGGATAGCCACTGAGTCAAAGCTGGCTTGCTGCAGTTAAACCCCACCATCCCCTTTGTTGATAATGATGCAGATGTAGTTAGTTCTGATGTATGTCTTGCTGGGTACATTTGTACTCACGTTTGCTTAATTTATGTTTTGCAGAGAGACTCCAGTCTCACTAGTAGTTCCGCGTGGACTTCGACGTTTATCTTGTTACCTCATCTACGATCTTGTGCCCTCGGTAGGATCTGGTAGATAGTCAGGCTTCTCAGCCTTTTTCATTTGTAGATGTCTGTACTCAGACATGTTAAGCTTCCGTTTGTGCTTTGACTTGTATGCTCTAAATGTTGGGTCATAAGACCCATGTTTGTAATATCTCGCTCCTCGGAGCCTATTGAATAAATACTTTGAGTCATAGAGTTATGTTGTGATGCCATGTTGTATTTGCACATATTGAGCATATGGTGTGTATGATTTGAAATGCTTGGTATGTGTGGGATCCGACAACCTAGTTGTTTATTCTTGGTAGCCTCTCTTATGCGAAATGTCTCCTAGTGCTTCCACTGATCCATGGTAGCTTGCTACTGCTCTGGAACACTTAGGCTGGCTGGCATGTGTCCTTCTTCGTTCATGTGTCTGTCCATATGGGGAGATGACACGCGATGTCTACCAGAGTCCTATTAGCCTGCTACAGCCCGGATTCTCCGGAGTCCTGTTAGCCCAGCTGCTACAGCCTGAATTCACTCGCTGATGGCTGACACGTTCATTGCTGGGTCATGTATACATCTCCTTGTAAGTTAGTGCCACTTTGGGTTTACGACTAGTCATGTCGGCCCGAGTTCTTTTTCATACGGATGCTAGCAACACTATCATATACGTGAGCCAAAAGGTGCAAACGGTACCAAGCCAGGTAAGGTGGCACCCGTGGGAATACCGTGCATGAGGCCGCAAAGTGATATGATGTGTTACATGCTAGATTGGTGTGAATTAGGATCGGGGTCCTGATAGCTTTGGTATCAGAGCCTGACTGCCTGTAGGATTACCAAGCCAAACCAGTCGAAGTTGAGTCTAGAAATTCTTTAGTTATATAAGGGAATTGATTATGGTTGGGAACATAAGGCTCTTTTTACTCCTTATACCTTATGCATTCTGATCTGAGTCATCTTATCTTTCCTACGGGGTTCAGGAACTAGGCCTTCTCTTCTTTCTATCAGGATCACATGTTACTAATCTGTAGATCTATAAGATTGATGTGTTCAAGCCTCAGATCAGCTCCTACTATTTTGTGTATTGACAGTTGACCCCGGAACCTTGATATTATGATGATTGAGTGGTTATGCCACCTTTCTGTGGGATGTCTCAAATCTTTTCGAGCATTTACAGTCATTATGCTATCTGAGTCATCCCAGGTTTCTAAAATAGTCTGATGCATTTGCAAATCCTTTCTTACCATTCCGAAGTTCCTTTGTGCCAGATCAACCACGCTAACTAGTGTGTTGAGGTACTTTATTGCCACGACATATATGTTGGAGCTATTATTATGACCCTAGGTGTCCAGAGTATCACCTAGTAATCTAGCCATGCTTTGTGTCCCAGTGTGTTGATTCTGGCCATCATTCTCGAAAGCATCCCGTGATGCCACTTAGTAGTAGGTATTCTACTCCTGGGTTCCTGAACCCGAGATTCACCTTACCTACCTTGTGTTGATAGTGTTTGCTAGTTCCTTCAGGATATTAGTAACCTTTGCGATAGTCCTCGAGGTTTCTGGTATGCCCTTCTTCCAAATACCATGAACTGCTTATGGCAGAAGTTCCTCGCCGACCCGAAAGATCACAACCAGAGTGCTCTTGACGAGTTCTCGATCCTATGTTGTTACTCTGCCAGTTCTACCTTTCTGCATGGATTATCCGGAAGAAACCTGTTGAACTTGGTTCAGCATACTAGTCTATGCATCCACAACTTAGAAAGTCATATGTTTTTTGAGTTGTTCCCCTTTAGTTGTCTTCTGACCCTCGTCTGTCAATTGATAGTCAAGAGTATGCGTGCGTTCTTTCATCGATACCTATTACTCTTGTGGTCCGTCAAGCCATTCTATTTAGGAATGACTCCAGTACCTCGTCCATATTCAGGATTGGGTCAAAGAAGTTGTATTCCGCAGATCAAATGCAATCCAGATTTGATTCTGTTCTACCCTGGAGTATTACCCTCTTTATGTGAGGATTTTCATGAGAATTGCACCAGGTCTTGTGAAATTCTTGACGTAGTGATACTTCTCACCATCATTATTCATTTCTTGGTTCCCATGCCGTCGCAACCGGAATGCTGACATGTGAACTATGATGTGTGAAATCAATACCCCTAGCAACTTCGTTGCTGGGTAGGTAAAGGACAATAACTTCATTCTTAGCGTGTTGATTCTTGAACCATCATTGTAAGATAGATTGTGCTACCTAGTCCTTGCTTTCGGTGCACTCTTTGATCAGTGAGCTAGGAATGTGTTAATCCTCACTCTATTGATCATATCGTCTTGCCTAAAAAGCAAGATAGTCCTCGAGCTTATTAACATGTCTGTGGTTCGTGATTTTTCGAATATCTTCTCGGAAGTATCACCAGGTCGTCACCTGACCGCTATGTTAAGTTGGTGATCAAGTAGGTTTTCTTGTAAACCACCCTCTCTCCAAGAATCTGTGTTGGATACCCTGAGCTAGTTGGTTAAGCTAAACAACAACTCTGAGAGTTGGAAGATAAAAGCTTTGCCAAATTTAGTTCATTCTTAAGGGATATCTTTGCGTTTGTGTGTTTGTTGAAGAAAGATGATATCCTCATCGATTGGTCCTTCAGGGTTGGTTGTTGGATCTTTTGTCTTGCCAAAACTTTGATTCGAGCGTGGGCTATCCTGAAATCAAATCAGAACCATCGATGATCGTAATGTTGTCTTACTCGTGGTTTTCCTCGACCATACACAGTTATATCTTTTGTTCTGACTGATGCTATCACATTGTTCACATAATTGTGGAATTCCGCTTATATGGAAACCTGGATGAATTGTTGTTGAGCCCATCAGCAATATTGTTATCTTCTCCATGATTTGTGTTGAACATCCAGCTAGTATTGGAAACTTTATAAGCATTATCTTCATGTCCCGTTCATGAATCATATGCTTGGATGAAAGGAGCGACTTTCTCTAATTCACGCGCACTTAATGTAAGTTGCCACCGTAGATCGGAGAAGGATTGTTTTGCTTCCTCTGGAATCGTCCCAAGTTGGTCATGCACATGTGTGAAGTACTCTATGGTTTGGTAGGTTGGCCGCCTCCATTCTTTATGTGTTCCTAGCACACCAAGCCACTGATTGACTTGTTCAAGGAAGAGAAGTCTATGCTTGGGATCTAATCCATGGACTTGCGTAAAGACTTCAATATCCTCGATGAGGTTTCCCCACCTGAACTCGGTAGTGTTTTATTATAAAGCTACTATGTGGTCATGCCTCTCTAGGACAGCGTGTTCACATGTGTGTAGCAGAACTAGCTCATGTTTTGGAGCTTGCTATCATAGTTCATTCCCTGACAATCTCGCACCGACATCTTGTCGATTATGTTGCAAACTTTCATTTTTCTTCTAGACTCGATGAGTCTGGAATATCCTGACACCAACCAGATATGAATCTCAGGCAGATATGATCATTGGAACGTCTCCCAAGATCTATAATATTGGTCTCCCTGTAACCCGGTAAGGTGGATGTCATGGCTGACACACCCAGCCGGAAGACCTATTATTGTAATATCTTGTTGAGGAAGTTGGCTGATGTCTACTACACAACCTTCTTCTTGTAGACGTTATTGGACCTCCAAGTGAAGAGGTTTGTAGGACAGTAGCAAATTTCCCTCAAGTGGATGACCTAAGGTTTATCAATCCGTGGGAGGCGTAGGATGAAGATGGTCTCTCTCAAGCAACCCTGCAACCAAATAACAAAGAGTCTCTTGTGTCCCCAACACACCCAATACAATGGTAAATTGTATAGGTGCACTAGTTTGGCGAAGAGATGGTGATACAAGTGCAATATGGATGGTAGATATAGGTTTTTGTAGTCTGAAAATATAAAAAACAGCAAGGCAACTAATGATAAAATTGAGCACAAACGGTATTGCAATGGTAGGAAACAAGGCATAGGGTTCATACTTTAACTAGTGCAAGTTCTCTCAACAATAATAACATAATTGGATCATATAACTATACCTCAACATGCAACAAAGAGTCACTCCAAATCCACTAATAGCGGAGAACAAACGAAGAGATTATGGTAGGGTACGAAACCACCTCAAAGTTATCCTTTCTGTTCTATCTACTCAAGAGTCCGTAGTAAAATAACCCGAAGCTATTCTTTCCGTTCAATCTATCATAGAGTTCATACTAGAATAACACCTTAAGACACAAATCAACCAAAACCCTAATGTCACCTAGATATTCCATTGTCACCTCAAGTATCCGTGGGCATGATTATACGATATGCATCACACAATCTCAAATTCATCTATTCAACCAACACAAAGTACTTCAAAGAGTGCCCCAAAGTTTCGACCGGAGAGTCAAGACTAAAACGTGTGCCAACCCTTATGCATAGGTTCATGGGTGGAACCCGCAAGTTGATCACCAAAACATACATCAAGTGGATCATGTGATATCCCATTGTCACCACAGATAAGCACGCCAAGAAATACATAAAGTGTTCTCAAATCCTTAAACACTCAATCTGATAAGATAACTTCAAGAGGAAGACTCAATTCATCACCAGAGAGTAGAGGGGGGAGAAACATCATAAGATCCAACTATAATAGCAAAGCTCGCGATACATCAAGATCCTGCCGTAGAGAGAACACAAGATAGAGAGATCAAACACATAGCTACTGGTACATACCCTCAGCCCCGAGGGTGAACTACTCCCTCCTCGTCATGAAGAGTGTCGGGATGATGAAGATGGCCACCGGTGAGGGATACCCCCTCCGGCAGGGTGCCGAAACGGGCTCCCGAGACGTTCTTGGTGGCTACAGAGGCTTGCGGCGGCGGAACTCCCGATCTATCTTGTTGTTTGATGGTTCTAGGGTATATGGGAATATATAGGCGAAAGAAGTCGGTCGGGGGAGCCTCGAGGGGCCCACGAGGGTGGAGGGCGCGCCCCCCTATCTTGTGGGTTCCTCGACGCTTCCCTGGCTTGCACTCCAAGTCTCCTGGATCAGGTTCGTTCCAAAATCACGCTCCCGTAGGTTTCATGCCGTTTGGACTCCGTTTGATATTCCTTTTCTTTGAAACACTAAAATAGGCAATAAAACAGCAATATGGGCTGGGCCTCCGGTTAATAGGTTAGTCCCAGAAGTAATATAAAAGTGTATAATAAAGCCCGTAATCATTCAGAACAAATAATAAAATAGCATCAATGCTTCATAAATTATAGATACGTTGGAGACGTATCATCATCCCCAAGCTTAATTCCTGCTCGTCCTCGAGTAGGTAAATGATAAAAGAAAGAATTTATGAAGTGTGGATGCTAGCAGGTGCACAAGTTTGATCAATGATAATTTCAATCACCTTTTCTAGCATGATTATATGTCATAACAGTAGTTCATCTCATAAAACTTCTCACGAATAAGTAACAAGCAATTCACATGTTAAAGCATAGACCATAAACTTTCTTGAAAACTAGCAAACTTCATTCTCAGTCATCAAACAATTGTAATTCATCTTATTTCCAGGAAGGGTCTATGTCATAGCTTTGATTTAGCAAACTCCACATACCCAACTATCATATAGTCTTCTACAATTGCTAACACTCACGCAATACTAATGGTTATGGAGTTTTAATCGGACACTGAGAAAGATAGGGGCTTATAGTGTTGCCTCCCAACGTATTCACCTTTGGGTGATGTCAACAATAATAGTTCATGCTAACTTACATCCAATTGGATATATATATATATACCAGGATCTTTCCAACACGAGGTGCTTGCCAAAGGATAAAATGAAAAAGGAAAAGGTGAATATCACCTTGACTCTTGCATAAAGTAAAAGACATAAAGTAAAAGATAGGCCCTTTGCAGAGGGAAGCAGAGGTTGTCATGCCCTTTTATGGTTGGATACACAAAATCTTAATGCAAAAGAACGTCACTTTATATTGCCACTTGTATATGGACCTTTGTTATGCAGTCAGTCACTTTTATTGCTTCCATAACAAGATTGTATAAAGCTTATTTTCTTCACACTAACAGATCATACATATTTAGAGAGTAATTTTTATTGCTTGCACCGATGACAACTTAATTGAAGGATCTTACTCAATCCATAGGTAGGATAGTGGACTCTCATGGCAAAACTGGGTTTAAGGATATTTGGAAGCACAAGTAGTATCTCTACTTGGTGCAAGGAATTTGGCTAGCATGAGGGGGAAAGGCAAGCTCCACATATTTGAATGATCCATGACAATATACTTTAACTGAGATGTGAGAAAATATAACCCATTACGTTGTCTTCCTTGTCCAACATCAACTCTTTATCATGTCATACTTAATGAGTGCTCAGAATTATAAAATATGTCTAAGATAGTATATTTATATGTGAAATCTCTCTTCCTTCAATATTCTTTCATGAATTGTTCAAATGACCAATACGATGCTTGCTAACCTTCAATAAATTTACAACCTCTACTTCTTATATGTGAAGTCATTACTCCCCATGCGATAAGCAAATGAGACATATATAATTTTAGATTTATGAAATTCAACTCATTCAACCATTTATTCATAGGATAAAGTGAAGCACACGAGTAAATGACAAACTACTCCAAAAAGATATAAGTGAAGATCAATGATTAGCTAAATAATTATGTAACTATGTGAAGACTCTCTCTCATTTAAGAATTTTAGATATTGGTATTGTATTCAAAAAACAAGAAAATCAAAATAAAATGACATTGCAAGCATAGCACAACTCATGTGAAGAAGCAAAAACATAGGTTCAACCGATACTAACCGATAGTTGTTGAAGAAGAAAGGTGGGATGCCTAACGGGGCATCCCCAAGCTTAGATTCTTGAGACTTCTTGAAATATTATCTTGATGTGCCTTGGGAATTTCCAAGCTTGAACTATTGTGTCTCCTTAATTCCACTCATATCATGGTTTCTGTTTTTATCAAAAGCTTCATCCACACCAAAATCAACAAGAACTCGTGAGATAAGTTAGTATAAACCAATGCAAAACCTTATCATTTTCTAGTGTAACAAATCACTAAAATTATTATTCAACATTGCATACTAAATGCCTCTGCATATATAATACTCCTATCCTCAAATAGAATCATTAAAGAAGCAAACATATGCAAACAATGCAACCATAACAACAACCTACCAAAACAGTATAGTCTGTAAAGAATGCAAGAGTATCAATACTTTCCTAACTCCAAAAATTATGAGAAAAATATTACGCTGTAGTAAATTTATCAGAGCTCATTTAAAAAAAAGCTAGCCAACTCACCTCTAGGAGGCTCCCCCAATTGGGCCTTCGTGGGCCGTTGGATTTGCCCTTCTGGCGTGTCCTCGTCTTTTTTTTTCGAGGGTACGCAAACTGCGTACCTTAGCTTTATAGAAGAAGAGAAATGAGACATACAATAACGTCAGCCACTCGCTGTGAACAACGAAGGCGACCCACTCCACACCCGGTTCGAACAAGGACAACCAAACATGACAAAACGACAACACAACTACGACACAAAAAGCCTACCCTACATCAAACCCCTAGCCGCGTCTCGTCCGACGCTGAAGACCTCCGAAGAACAGCAACTCCAGCTTCCTTGGATAAGCCGGCGACGACCGTACATGGCGCCGAAGGAGAAAGATCCGGGCAACGGTGAACGCCGGAGGAGCGCATCATGGGACCTCGAGTCTCCCAGCACAATGCTCCCAACAAAGTAACAACCTCAAGGACGTTGCCATCATGCCGATCCTACGAATCAAGGCTTTCGCCCCGGAGACAGCAACCGATACAAGGTCGCGAGGAAGATTGCGTTGCACTCGGCGAAGCCTCCAGGAAGGTGAATGACACCCGTGGGCGCCATCAACGCCGGTCCGGCCGCAACCGAAAAAGATTTTCATCCGTAGCATCGCACATCTCCACGTCTCCAAGATCCCGGCCAGTCCCAAACAGATGCCTCACACCGCCGTCGCCGCAGCAATTTGCCATCGAAGCCCCCCTCACTGCTGAGGGAACACGCCTAAAGCCATCACCTTCAACCTCGACAAGGAACCGCAGCAACCACCAAGCGGTGCACAGCCAGATCCGCCATGGTGGCCTTCACCCGCGCCAGGGGACTGCCACCAAAATGGATCCGACTCGCACCTCCGACCACACTCCGGCACCCACACCGCCGAGGCATCGTCGCACGCCTCACACGGCAGCAGCCGAACGCCCGCTGCCCGCCAAGACCCTTCCTGGCCAGGCCTCGCAGCGCCGCTGCCGCCATGGCTGCGCTCGCACCGCCGCCACAGCCAGTGTCGGTGTACCCCCAGCACCCTCCATCCTGCTACGCCCCACGTAAGGCTACGGGGACAATCGCCGCACTCCCTGCCGTGAGCACCCCTAGGAAGCACACCAGATCCGGGCCGAGATCCCCGGACCCGCGCCCCGGGCGCCGCCAGCCTGCGCCACTGACCACTGCCTGCCCTTGCCAAGTCTTCTGCTCTCCACCACGCCTCCCCCGCCGTGCAGCGCACCGCACCACGCCACAGCCACACCCCCACCAGCCGTCTGCACCACCGCGGTGCCCAACGGCCGTGGAGGCACAACGCCACCAGGCCTGCCGGCAGCAACAACCAAAGCCAGGCCGGCCAAATCCAGATCCAGATCGGATCGGACTGGGACGGGACCAAGCCCAGGTCGCCGCAGCCACAGGCAACCTCACCGGACGAGGCACAGACCACCACCACGGCCACCACGACGAGCCTCCGCCGAACCTACGCAGCACCTCGCCGCCAAGGGAACTCGCCGGAAACCCCGCGCCATGGCCAGAGAGGAGGGAGTCGCGCCGGGAGAATCCCCGCCGCCACCGGCACTGCCCGGGCTTTGCCCGGCAGCGGCCCTCGGCGGCGGCGAGGAGGGGGGGAAGGATGGGGGAGGCCGCCGGCGGCGCAGTAGGTTTCCCCGTGTCGCCTCGAGGGAGGGACACGGGGGTCGGGGGATGCTGGCGTGTCCTCATCGTCGGATCTTCACCTCGCTGTAACAAATTTTTCACCTCGCGGTCGTTTTGACTGGCCAATGACGAGTGGGCTCGCGCCTCGTGTTCGTTGGCTGGGTTGGCCGTTTCCGCGTGAACGACACTTTTCCCAATCTGTTCTGCGTGCTACACACCCAATCTCGCTCGCACACCAGGCGCCGCACAACCCTAGCTCCCACTTTCCCCTCGATCCACTGCCCCTCCCTCCTCCCCGCTCGTCACCAGGGCCTCGCTGCCGCCTACTCCTCCTCCACCACCATTGCTGCTTCCCCACCTCGACTTCCCTCTCTCCGTTGTTTATCCGGTCATCGGCGGCGCCTGGTTCCGGATCTGGCGCAACCATCAGGAAGGTGCAAGATGGTTCCACCAATCCACTCCTCCCGCGGCGCGCACTGGCGCACACGACGTGCGTGATGGGCGTCCGCACGAATACCATTCCCCAATCCACAGCTGCTGCACCCTCCCTCCTCTTCCCCCAATCCCTCGCCGACACAGCCACCGCGACCCTCCCCTCCTCCTCCATCCGTCCTCCTCGGCCATCGACGGTGCTTGGTTCGAGATCTCGCGATGGTTAGGCAAGCCCGGTGGTGGGGTGAAGGAGCAGGCGAGGCGGGCGACGAGGGGAAACAAGGGAAGAGGGAGGAGGCCGGCAATAGGGTGAAGGAGCAGGCCGCCCATCTTGGAGGTGGTGCCGCCGGCTAGGTACCATTCACCGTCCCCGGTTAGGGGCTATTCGCTGTCGCTGGCCTCACTCGCCACCAATTTTGCCATGGAGATGGTATGAGAACTTCCGTCGCCAGCCAATCGAGCCCCATATCCAGTGCGCGACCCAAGGAGGATTTTGCATCGCAGTCTTCCTGCGCTGGTTCATTCCCTGGACGAACGACACCAACCAAGGTAGGGCTCTCTCTCCTCTCCGTACCCCACATGACGTGTGCGGGTCGCCACTGTGGCCCTCCATCTCCTGCCCTGCTTGCTGCTTGTATGATGTGTGCTGTGTGCTTGCTTGCTTCTGTCGTGCTGTGTGCGTGTGTTCTTGCTTGTTGTGTGCGTGCTTGCTGGGTGCTTTGTCGCTGGGTGTTGGGCTGCTGATGGCCTGATGCAGTTATGCTTTGTTGTATACTGACCTTGTTGCTTGCTGCTGCTGACCTACTGATGTTGCTGCTATGCTGGCCAGGGAGTGAGTCCAGTGACATCCTGATCATTCAGTCATTGAGGATTTGAAAAGAGGCATCAAGGCAGCAAATGGGGCAGTATTTTGATCTCATTTTGTGTGATGCATTTATAAATGGGGCAGTATTTTGATCTCATTTCCACTGACGCATTTATTATTTGTCGTCTTCATTACATACCACCAAGTTCGGGTTGCTTTTCTTATATCACTATTTTGTAGTCTGCTTCACCGTGAACTTGAATGAAGACCCAGATTGTTATCTAATTTGTGAAAGTCATTGAGCTGCTGCTACGCGCACTAGAAGATTGTGTTGGTAGGATTTTGTACTATTTGTTGAGTTCTTCCATTGTCTAGCTTATTTGCATGGTTACTGGTGTATGTCGGTCATGCATCTGAAGCCACTTACTTTCCAGGATTTTTAGGATGGCGGCTAAGCTTCTCTTTAATGTTGCTTTCTCTGAAATATTTTTTAGTACAGTTGGTGATTCTGTTTCTGCCTGATGACTTGTTATATTATTGTTCCAGTTTCCAGAATAAGCTAATGGAAACTGTATTTGGGTAGACATGATTTCAGGTTTGATTGCAACCATTTTCTTCTTCTGTTTTCCATATTTAGAAATCTAGCCTCTATTCCAATTATTACGACAATTCATCTTTTGAAGTGTATTTCTTCTACAGGAAAGTTTCATCTATACCTTAAGATAAAAAGTACCTGATGATGAACCATACCATAGCAATCTTCAGTTATAAACATTGGCTATGTTATCTAGAATTTTTATATTTTTCTTTACTGTGAACATTTGTGAACCTTTGCTGGACTACTTGCCCTGGATAAATAGTAGGGCATGATAATTGGTAAATATAGGAGCTGCATAGGAAAATTGACTGCCACAAAAAGAGTTATATTGGCAATGGTTTCTGCATTTAGTATAAAATATTTTAGTTGAAAGATTGCTTCAAATCTAAAGTCAGAAGTGGCAAGTATGTTGTCATCACGGCACCACATAGGTACATATGATCAGCCAAACATAGGCACATAGGATTACTACTCCGTTTTTTTGCATATGCATCTAGCAGCAACTCTTTTGTGTTCTCGTCTTAAATTTCCTATTCAAGTAGTTCAAGGAAATGGTTTCAAGTGGTGTGAAGGCTCCCAGTCAATGTTTGGTTTACAAATTTAAGAATTAGCATCGGTAGTTTAGGTGAGCACCATGTGTACATACTCATCTCCCTGTTGTCTATATTACATTGTTTCAAATTTGAAAGTGCTTTAGGTAATTCTTGGGTGCCTTGTGGAACGTTTCAATTTCAGGCATCATTCCTAAATTGTTTGGCGTCCATGAATTTCCCGATGAGGTTGTTCTGCACCACACTGCATCATGTAGGATTTTGTCGCTCGTGATCTTTCTTGCTTAGGTGACCTGCCCCAATCCTTCTTCCCCTTCCCAATCAGGTTTGTCGTGTGTTCTGGTTTAGATTTAACATGATTTTTTGATTTACTGTGTTTTGTGTGAGTGGCAACATGATTGGATTTTTGGAGAAATGGGTATTGTTGCTTCACTGCTATATGTGGTTGATGCTTGGTTCAGAAAGGAACAAGTTCTAGAATTGGTAAAACTGTCCTCGGTTCGAGTCAAATTGCTTTAGCCCATCTTATTTTTTCAGGATGCGTGCATCATAGGATGTGTATAAAGGGCAGCCCCAGTGCATGTAGCTCCCGCTTGCGCAGGGTCTGGGGAAGGGTCCGACCACTTTGGGTCTATTGTACGCAGCCTTTCCCTACATCGTTTCTTCATAGGATGTGTATGGAAGCACAAAAGTACTATCAACAATAAAAAGGGTCGTTTCACATTTGTATCGAAAGTATACATTTAAGAGCTTAGCAAAAGAATATTGTTCCAGGAGAAGAATTAATGCTCTGTTTTTTGCATATGCATGCAACAACAACTCTTTTGTATTCTGGTTCAAGAAAATGTTTACTATGTCAAGTGAGGAGTAGAATTGAAGAAACGATGCAGCTTTCATAATGTAATATGTAATACGTACAATTTTTTGGGGTAGTCTGTGTTGCTAGAAAGCTCCTGTTTAGATACAGTAATCTGCACTAAGCTTCATGATTCATAGAAAGAAAAGAACTCCATGAAGCTTCAGATTCTTGTTATGTTGTGATTTTGTGAGATTTATGTAGGTATTTTTTTAATACCTATGAATTTTAGAACTGAGACCATCTTGAAAACTATGCTTCCAGCTGTTGTTGATTTGTGTTGCCTTAGCAATCCTGCTGTTTCCCCTCAAAAATGTTGTACACAGGCTGGTTGTGACCAATTGGTAAAGAGCCCTATGTTATGAATGTGAATATCAAACAAATTAAATATCATTCTTGTGATTCTAACGGGTAACAACTCATTAATATTTAGCGCGATATGATAGTGGTGGTATTAGATTATGATACATGGTGCGATTCTTATTGTTTTCTCTCAGTAATATCTTCTTATTGTTCAATACTATGATCCACAGTGTGATACTGAAAACCTTGATTACTGTCGTGTTACAGTTTGTTGCAGTTCTATTTTTCCTTGAGATTGTGGTTATAACATATATTATATTTTCAGCTTTTAGAATAAAGTGTGTATATCTTGGTTTGAGTTGCCCGCAAAACCATTTTTATGAGCTTGCGTCCCATTAGAATAGAGTGTGTATATCTTGATTTGAGGTACCTTCCAAACTAATATTTAGAAGCTTGCATATTTCTATTTGGGAATGAGATTTCTCTACTGAATATGTGATTCTCACTTCTGAGTGGTAGATTCTTTGTTCTTTTTGTCATCTACTTTGACTTGTTGACATGTATATATCTAAGGAGCAGAAGGTGAAAGCGCAAATCAAAATCTCTATTTTGAAATGTGACGTTCTCTACTAAATGTGATTATCACTTTTGTGTGGTAATTTTCTGAGCCTATGAATTTCTTTGATGGAGCAAACTCCTATGGTTGCTGATCAATCACAATATTGACCATGAACTTTTTGCCCATCTCCGTGGTTAGTACTTCCAGAATTCGAGTGGCACGTACTGTCACACAGAGCAAGTGTCTTGCTGATGCTCTCTATGACACTCATGGATTAATGTTTGTCTCTGTTTTTTGTTAGGTTGTTTTGCGTATACCCCTTTGCTACTATGTGGTATTTCATTGAAGCTGACGTCGCAAGAGGAAACGGAGGATATATTCGTGATCAGCACATCGGTGTCTAAGGCTGCTTCCTGTAGTTTTTGTCACTGCGCCGACAAGTGAGATAACAAACATGGATATATCAGTGTAGATAATTGTATCTTTATTTTCCGATTAATTTAAGGTACTCGCATATATAATAGTTACAATGCTCTATAATACCCACATAATTGTTTGTTCTAATTGGATTTTTGCACCACAACTTGACAAGTCTACTATCTTGTTCAGTAAAAAATATCAAGAATGATGTTCGGAAAGCTATGCTGGACCAGCTAGGACTAGCTCATGAGACTTGGAATGAAAGATACCCGGGGCTCCTGGTGTATGTGGGACAATCAAGAACAAAAGTCTTTGCGTATCTGAAGGATAGAATTTGGCAACGTATACAATGGTGGAAGGAAAAGATGCTAAGCAAGGCAAGGAAGGAGATTCTGATAATGGCTTGCGCCCAGGCCATACCCACTTTTGCCATGTTAGTTTTGACCTTACAAAGGGGCTATGTGAAAATGCATTTTTTTATATGTAAGGATCTAAGTTCTTGGCGTGTGTGTTTGTCTAGACAGAAGATTACTAAAAAGATACACGTATTTTTAGTGGCATGATTTTGAACTCTATTCTACCAAATCATGATTTTAAACTCTATTCTACCAAATTCAAATGTGTATGTACATCTTATTGTATACAAAGACAATAAGCCCCATGGTTTTTCCTAACTAAGAGATTAAATTTGTGTGTCATATGTGCTTCCCTGTAACTAAATCAACTAAACCATCGATTTATTTTCATCGCTAACATGGAATCAGCAGGTCTCTGCGCCATTTGGCGCACCGGCAGCTGGTCTTATCTTTTGACGACCCAAATATCAGGTCAGTTTTAGCTGCCATTATGTTATCAACAAAGTATTACAAATCACACCAAATCAGTTTCAGTTTTGAGTATATGCCGGAATCTTTCACCAAATCAAACCGCTGAAGCAGTTCATTGCCCTTGTTATTCCTTCACCATCATAGACTGTAGCTATTGCCTACTTTTCGGAACGCATTAGCCATGTTAACAAATTGAAATACATCTCCGAGTTGACCTTCACATACATGCTCTAAATATTTGCCCATCTTTTCGTAACGTGTAAATGGATATAGTGGTATATGAAAACTCAAATTGTTTCTTTGAACTGCAGATGGAGTCGATTCAAGCACCACATGCTGGAAATACTGCACCATAGTGACATAAGGGGCATCGCATTCAGGAAACCTAATGATTCCATATACACCTTCCCAATGCCTGATTGCATGTGCCAACAAGATGGAATATGATCTAGGCGTTAGCATACATAACTGAGGGATGCATATCCTCTGCCTTTGTGCAACAAAGGCACCAAAGGCATGTCATTGTTGGCTGCATGATCAGGATTTGATGGTCATGATGTAAACTGGAGTGAAATAAAGCATTTGGTGCTTCTCAGGAGATTCTGAAACCCTCTGGCATACCCCAAACCGTTCGATTCTGGATATAATGGTCAAAAGGTGCCTAATGACAATGAATTCCATAGGAACAGAAATTGAGAGGATGCGAGGGATTTTGTAAAGTTAGTAATATATCGGTAGTCTACCATATAGCAATCTCCATTTGTTCAATCTATCTGTAGGTTGTAAAGTGAAAAGAGCTACGAGATTGAGTTGTAGATATGAGTACAACCTGAGTGCCTCGATGTATATTCGAAAAACAAGGGCTAACAAAAACAAAGAAAGGAAATTTTCAGTATATCATTACTCATCAGTGCATGTTCTTTGTGTCATGAATGATTGTGATGTTTGTGGTCTTATCTTTTCCTTTTCTCGATTTGTATTGGATATGCTACTCGCATCTTTGAACATGCATAGGGCCTCTCAGTCTTTAACCCTGACTATAAAAATCCATTGATGGAAGCTGGGGAGGGCCGAGATGAACATCCGTACCCTAGGTCTAAGCCATCGAGATGGTAGAGACGATGTTTCCATGTCAACTACTCAGCCGGACAAGGCATATAAAAACCATGGATCCTTTGCTCCCCAGGCCGCCAAATGATCACAGTGATGTCTACGACCTCCTCCTAGATGTATTAATCTCAATCTCATGTTTGGTTTTCTTCCCTTTTCTCTTCTAATGATGTAATTTCTTTTACTAAGATAACACCATGTTTGTTGTAATGCCTTATTTGATGTAAGATCCCTTTTCTACTTTGAAAGAATTTACTGCGTATATTTCTTATTTAGTTTAGTTCATCATTCAGAGACGGTAGAATATTTTTGTCCTTCACCGTTTAAATGATCATTGCGTAGTCCTTCACAAATTAAATGAGCATTGCGTAAAAGTATGTCTAAGTTCTCTTTCTTCAAGTGCTTCAAGTAAATGAAATTGTCTATTTTGAATTTAATACCTTTTAATAATAATCATAATGAGAGAGGGGTATGCTCTTCTCTCTCTCTCTGGGCAAATGTTACTTTAGACAACATGTACTAAGAAAGAAAAACTCTGGATATGTGTTTGAATGGCACAAAAAGAGTTCATAGTTCTTATTCATACTTGAAACACGTGAGGCTCTGCAAATTAAACCATGTTTTTTTCAAGGCGCATATGGATTTAGCAGACTGCAACAAAACCGACTGTATATACATGGCCTGTCCTTAGTAAAGGAAACTATTTTCATCGCGAACATGGCTTTGGTTGAAGGTTCTTGCAGCATGAAACTATTTTCATCGACAACATGTCTTCAGCAGGTCTCTGCGCCATTTGGCGCAACGGGTCAACTAGTTATGCAAAATGTTACAACATTATATCATTTTCTGACTTCTCTAGGGAATTTTTGCAACAGCGGTAAACTTTCTGTTTTCAAACAGCAACATGTAAACTAGCAAAATAAGCATGATAAAGGCTATCCTTGACATTTTTATTGAAACTAAGGATGCAAAACATTAATCTAAATAACAGAAAGAAAAACTAACAAAAGAAAATTACGCTCCAAGCAAAACACATATCATGTGGTGAATAAAAATATAGCTTCAAGTAAAGTTACCGATGAAGGAAGACGAAAGAGGGGATGCCATCCGGGGCATCCCCAAGCTTAGGCTCTTGGTTGTCCTTGAATATTACCTACGGGTGCCTCGGGCATCCCCAAGCTTAGGCTCTTGCCACTCCTTATTCCATAGTCCATCGAATCTTTACCCAAAACTTGAAAACTCCACAACACAAAACTCAATAGAAAACTCGTAAGCTCCGTTAGTATAAGAAAATACAACCACCACTTAGGTACTATAATGAACTCATTCTAAATTAATATTGGTGTAATATCTACTGTATTCCAACTTCTCTATGGTTCATACCCTCCGATACTACTCATAGATTCATCAAAATAAGCAAACAACACATAGAAAACAGAATCTGTCAAAAGCAGAACAGTCTGTAGTAATCCGTATCAAATGTATACTTCTGGAACTCCAAACATCCTACCAAATTAGTAAGTACTAAGAAATTTGTTTACCAATCCAGAGAAAAAAGAATCAAATCATAATCACGTTTCTGTGAATTATCAAAACTAATTTACTGGGTGCAAAAGTTTCTGATTTTCAGCAGGATCAACACAACTATCACCGTAAGCTATCCTAAAGGTCTTGCTTGGCACTTTATTGAACAAAAGCTATAAAACATGATTACTACAGTATCATAATCATGTGGACACACAAAAACAGTAAGGGTAAATATTGGGTTGTCTCCGAACAAGCGCTTTTTTTAATGCCTTTCTAGCTAGGCATGATGATGACAATGATGCTCACATAAATGATAAGAATTAAAACATACCGGGAGCATCATGAAGCATATGACTAGCACATTTAAGCCTAACCCACTTCCTATGCATTGGGATTTTGTGAGCAAACAACTTATGGGAACAACAATCAACTAGCATAGGAAGGCAAAACAAGCATGACTTCAAGATTTTCAACACATAGAGAGGAAACTTGATATAATTGCAATTCCTACAAGCACATGTTCCTCTCTCATAATAATGTTCAGTAGCATCATGAATGAATTCAACAATATAACCAGCACATAAAGCATTCTTTTCATGATCTACAAGCATAGAAAATTTACTACTCTCCACATAAGCAAAATTCTTCTTATTCGGAATAGTGGGAGTAAACTCAACAAAATAATTATCATGTGAGGCATAATCCAATTGAAAACTAAAATCATGATGACAAGCTTCATGGTTATAATTATTCCTAATAGCATACATGTCATCACAATAATCATCATAGATAGCAACTTTGTTCTCATAATCAATTGGAACCTCTTCCGAAATAGTGGATTCATCACTAAATAAAGTTATGACCTCTCCAAATCCACTTTCATCAATATAATCATCATAAGTAGGAGGCATGCTTTCATCATAATAAATATTCTCATCAAAACTTGGGGGACAATAAATATCATCTTCATCAAACATAGCTTCCCCAAGCTTGTGGCATTGCATATCATTAGCATCATGGATATTCAAGGAATTCGTACTAACAACATTGCAATCATGCTCATCATACAAAGATTTAGTACCACACATTTTATAGACTTCTTCTTCTAGCACTTGAGCACAATTTTCCTTTCCATCATTCTCATGAAGGATATTAAAAAGATGAAGCGTGTGAGACAAACTCAACTCCATTTTTTTTGTAGTTTTCTTTTATAAACTAAACTAGTGATAAAACAAGAAACAAAAAGATTCGATTGCAAGATCTAAAGATATACCTTCAAGCACTCACCTCCGAGGCAACGGCGCCAGAAAAGAGCTTGATGTCTACTACACAACCTTCTTCTTGTAGACGTTGTTGGGCCTCCAAGTGCTGAGGTTTTGTAGGACAGTAGCAAATTTCCCTCAAGTGGATGACCTAAGGTTTATCAATCCGTGGGAGGCGTAGGATGAAGATGGTCTCTCTCAAGCAACCCTGCAACCAAATAACAAAGAGTCTCTTGTGTCCCCAACACACCCAATACAATGGTAAATTGTATAGGTGCACTAGTTTGGCGAAGAGATGGTGATACAAGTGCAATATGGATGGTAGATATAGGTTTTTGTAGTCTGAAAATATAAAAACAGCAAGGCAACTAATGATAAAATTGAGCACAAACGGTATTGCAATGGTAGGAAACAAGGCATAGGGTTCATACTTTAACTAGTGCAAGTTCTCTCAACAATAATAACATAATTGGATCATATAACTATACCTCAACATGCAACAAAGAGTCACTCCAAATCCACTAATAGCGGAGAACAAACGAAGAGATTATGGTAGGGTACGAAACCACCTCAAAGTTATCCTTTCTGTTCTATCTACTCAAGAGTCCGTAGTAAAATAACCCGAAGCTATTCTTTCCATTCAATCTATCATAGAGTTCATACTAGAATAACACCTTAAGACACAAATCAACCAAAACCCTAATGTCACCTAGATACTCCATTGTCACCTGAAGTATCCGTGGGCATGATTATACGATATGCATCACACAATCACAAATTCATCTATTCGACCAACACAAAGTACTTCAAAGAGTGCCCCAAAGTTTCTACCGGAGAGTCAAGACGAAAACGTGTGCCAACCCTTATGTATAGGTTCATGGGCGGAACCCGCAAGTTGATCACCAAAACATACATCAAGTGGATCACGTGATATTCCATTGCCACCACAGATAAGCACGGCAAGACATACATAAAGTGTTCTCAAATCCTTAAAGACTCAATCCGATAAGATAAATTCACGAGGAAAACTCAATTCATCACAAGAGAGTAGAGGGGGGAGAAACATCATAAGATCCAACTATAATACCAAAGCTTGCGATATATCAAGATCGTGCCATAGAGAGAACACGAAAGAGAGAGAGAGATCAAACACATAGCTATTGGTACATACTCTCAGCCCCGAGGGTGAACTACTCCCTCCTCGTCATGGTGAGCACCGGGATGATGAAGATGGCCACCGGTGAGGGATCCCCCCCTCCGACAGGGTGCCGGAACAGGCTCGCGAGAGGTTTTTGGGTGGCTACAGAGCCTTGCGGTGGCGGAACTCCCGATCTATCATGTTGTTCGATGGTTTTAGGGTATATGGGAATATATAGGCGAAATAAGTCTGTCGGGGGAGCCTCGAGGGGCCCACGAGGGTGGAGGGCGCGCCCAGGGGGGTGGGCGCGCCCCCTATCTCATGGCTTCCTCGATGCTTCCCTGGCTTGCACTCCAAGTCTCCTGGATCACGTTCGTTCCAAAAATCACGCTCCCGAAGGTTTCATTCCGTTTGGACTCCATTTGATATTCCTTTTCTTCAAAACACTGAAATAGGCAATAAAACAGCAATATGGGCTGGGCCTCCGGTTAATAGGTTAGTCCCAAAAGTAATATAGAAGTGTATAATAAAGCCCGTAATCATTGAAAACAGATAATAAAATAGCATTAATGCTTCATAAATTATAGATACGTTGGAGATGTATCATTGGCCACCTCCCCATAAGGATCTCATAGGATTTACTCCAGAAGATGTTCCTTATGGATTTTTGTGTTCCTGAAGTCCGACCTTTTACTTGATGTTCTAGATATCAAACCATATTTATGAACTGATTACGCTAGCACATCAAGGAGAACATTAGAAGCGGAGTGCTAAATGACTCTCGGTAGATCATCCAGATTTTGTTTCCTTGGCCTCGCTAAGGTGAAATCTGAGAAGGTGTTATCTTTCTTTGCATCTGCATCGTCCATCGCTGTTCATCATGGTAGTATGTTGTGTTGCCAGGATCCTTGACAGGAATATTGTTAAAACCTTGATGAATATGGAAATGCTCAAGTTCTTGAGAGCACGCACAAGCATTAGGCTTTTGTAGTCAGCATTAGTTGGGGTTTGCCCTCAGATTCTTCTATTACGTTATAACCTTTCAAACAGTGGACTCACTCTCTACTGTTGAGTTTCTCCCCACTTACTAGAATCATTCCCAGCATTTGCATTTTGCTCCCAGCTTGCACCGCCGTTGTGCCATCCTACCCTGGACTACCCTTTTCAGTAAATATTGTTAAGGATCATCTTCAAAAGTGATCCTACCATGGGTCCCACCCATTTCCGATGATAAGCAAAAATCATTCCTTGCGTTGTCCTCAACAAGGTAATCCACATCATCCATTCGAGTCCGGATATGCCATTCCTCCGCACCCCGCCAAACGATCATTTGTGAATTGCCTTAGTCTGGTACGAAGAGTTTCGATGATCTCTATATCAAAAGTAATTCTTTTTGCCACTTGAGGGAATAATTCTACGAGTCACCCTCCCTAAGGTGCCCCGTGATGGAATCATGGCAATTAACTCCTCGCTACTTTGAGACCCATGCACCATCCTAGTTAAGCGTGGAATTGTTGCCTACCGATTTGAACCTTTGTCATATGTTCATCATCCATCATCTGTAATGTGAGTTTTGCGTCTCAGCTCAAGAGATGTTTCTACGTCTCATTCTGTGAGTTGATCTTGTGATCATTAAGATGATCCATTCTTATGGAGTTGTCTTTCTCTGTTGTCGCCATGTTGGATGAAGAGCTCGAAGGCAAGGATGTCATAATCAATATGATGTATTGGATCAACATCTCCGAGAACGGCAGTTGGATCATGAAGATCGTGTGAGCTCTGTGTCCCCTATGTCTTCTTACCTCACGTCTTGAATCTCGGGATGAGATTCTTGTTTAGTGGGGGTGAGATGTCACATCCCTAGTTCTGTTATGCTCTGGGCTAGCTAGTCATGTGTTGTATCATGTTTAAATTGCATTTAAACTTGAAATGGGGATTGATCCAAACCCTAGCACAAATGATTCCAACTAGGTTCAAATAAAAATCATTTTCAATGAACCCAAAATGCCTTTGGAAAAGTTCATCATTTTTGAATTGGTCTAGAACCCCTACCAAGAATGGTGCACATTTTTCTAGGTCACTTTGGATTGTTGAATTAATCTATAGAGTATTTGAATTTGGGCATTTAACTGCTATAAATATTTTAAATGCCCAATTAATCCTGAAAGCAGTTGAGGGTTGTTGGGAATATTCAAATATGTGCCCACAATTTATTCTAGGACTTATAAAAATGGTTTAGTACTTTTACTAAATCAAAACAGACAACATAAAATAGAAAACAAAAAAGAATTAGAAAGAGAGAGAGAGAGAGAGAGACGAAGCCTACCTGGCCTTACCTGAAGTCAGCCCAGCAGCACAGGCCCAGCCCACTACCGCAGCTCCTCATGTCTTCTTCCTCGTCGGACAGAAGGACGAGCGGGTGCCCGACGCCCACACGCCCATGCCCAGGGCACCTCCTGCTTGCTGCTGCTTCTGGAGGCCGCTAAGGCCGCCATGCAACCCCTGGATCCCTCTCTCACTCTCCCTCGAGCTCTCCCCCTCCCCGGTCTCTCTTCCTCCCTTCGTTGTGAGCACCGAGAGCGCGTCGCCGCTGTAGCCATGGCTACAAGCCACCACTCGCTATACCAGCATGACCACGACCTTCGCCATGACGCCTTGGAGCTACACGCCAACGCACGCGACCTCGGGAGCCCTGCAGCATCGTCCCCGACCTAATCTTCAACCTCCGACCGCCGGCTACCTCACCGTCGATTCGTGGCAACCAACACATCCCCCGCCCCGCCGTCTACACCCTCCTCCTCGTCCTGAGCCTCTCTCCGTCCCCCCCTGTTCCCCTCCTAGCCCTCAACCCCTAGTTTACCTCCCCGTCGCACCCGCAAGCTCCTTGCCACAGGCGATGTCGCGACGCGGCCAGGGCTCGTTCCCGTTAAATCTGGGTGCGTAGCCGAACTCCTGGAGTTCCCAGGAGCCCGTAGAGCACTTCATCCGGCGTCCCCGTGGCTCGCAGCCTCGCCTGCCTCATCCCCGTTCTCCGGCCGCGGCGGATGAGCTCATCATCGATGAACCAGGCCACCCCATGCCCAGCCGCGTGCTCCCCTGGATGCGGGTGAGCAAGGGATCCTTTCTTATGCCCTCATCGTAGCAAGCGGCAGCCCCAAGCGCAACTCCAGCGAGCCACCGCCGCTCTGGGTCGTCGCCGTCGTCTAATAGCCGGCGCATCTGACGTGGCCATCATTAGCGCTAATCCCCGCTAATCCCCCCTAATCCCACCACCGGTCAAACCCAGTTAGCGCTGGATTTGACCGGGTTTGTCCAGTGTGTCACTGACCAGTGGGCCCCACTGGCCAGGTTTGACCTGGACGGGCCCTGTTGACCAGATGATGTCAGCATGACCTAGTGCTGACGCAGTAAAGCCTTTTCTGGAATTTTAAATAAATCTAAATGATTTATATATTTTGAGAAAATGCCCAAAACTTCTAAAAATCGTAGAAAATCAACCTTAATTCCAAATGAAATAATTTATATATGAAAAATGATCAGAAAAATACAATCTATCCATATCTACTGGTTTCATGCATGTTTAAACAACTTAACATTGCTGTTTAGATCAAAACATGATAATGCACTATTTGAATTCATAGTTTGAGTTTGAAGTTGAACATTTGGTTCAAAATGACTCAAACCTCCTTGGTTATAGTTGCATTAGGCCAACACACTCATTTTGCCATTTCATGATCATGCATCATATTGTGCATTGCATTGATTGTGTCTTTCCCTGTTTGCCGGTGTTTGTCGCCTCTCAATAGACGCGGTTCCGACGATGACACCGATGACACCGATGAAGAGATATACTATCTTCAGAAGTGCCAGGCAAGCAAAACCCCATTGTTCATTCCGATACAATCCCACTCTCTCGCTCCTGCTCTCTTTTACTGCATTAGGACAACAACGTTTCAACTGTTACATGTTGCGGTAGCTGAACCCCTTTTCCTCTGCATGACCTGTCATAGCCACAGTAAATAGATGAAACCCACTAGCATGAGTAGGAGTTGTTTGAGCCCTAATGTGCCTACTCATTCATGCTTGTTTGTCATACTTGCTACTGCTTAGAGTTGAGGCAAGTCTGATTCATCGGGGATGAATTGGAATGGTGATGAACATGTCCTACTGTTTGTGAGCTGAGTGTGTGAACACGATTTGGTAAAGGTAGCGGTGAGAGGCCATGTAGGAGTACATGGTGGGTTGTCTCATTGAAACCGTCCGCAGGAACTGAGTTCTGTTTTTGTGATCCATGAACAGTTGCTACCACACATTGGGCTTCGGGCACTCCAAGCTCTCTCGACTTATTAATCAACTCGATCTCTATCCAGGAGTTGCAACTAGTTTCTGGTGTTTGTAGGTAGTGCTAGTAGTCTACCAAGTGGCACTCGGTACAGGTGGGCTTGGGACAGACTAGGTGCAGTGGCACGGTGTATCAAGTGGCACCCAGATGGTGGGCTTGGGAACCCTACTCACATCGTTTGGGGCCGTGAGCGACACCCGGCCGGATCTCCTTGCGGCTGGAATCCAAATAGGCGATAAACCTGGACTAGAGACTTGTGTGGTTAGGCAGGTCATGGCCGACACCCACGATAGGCTTCTGCTTGAAGGTTGTCAAGATACATGACGTGTACATGGCGGTAAGTGGCGAGAGCGTGTGTGAAGAAGTACATCCCTGCAGGGTTAATATGATCTTTTTGAATAGCCGTGTCCGCGGTAAAGGACCTCTGGGTTGCCTATATAGTTCATAGACAAGTGAAAGTGGATACTCCAAAATGTGCAAGATAAGCGTGAGTGCTATGGATGGCGTTCTCGTAGGGAGACGGGAGCGGATCCATATTGGTGTACTGATATGGCGAATATGTGGACTCATGTGCGCCACCTCAAAAGAGTTACTTGCAGTCGTAGATCAGGATTGCCACTTAGTCAAAGCTGGCTTGCTGCAGTTAAACCCCACCATCCCCTTTGTTGATAATGATGCAGATGTAGTTAGTTCTGAAGTAAGTCTTCCTGGGTACATTTGTACTCATGTTTGCTTAATTTATGTTTTGCGGAGAGACTCCAGTCTCACTAGTAGTTCCGCGTGGACTTCGATGTTTAGCTTGTTACCTTAGCTACAATCTTGTGCCCTTGGTAGGATCTGGTAGATAGTCAGGCTTCTCAGCCTTTTTCATTTGTAGATGTTTGTACTCAGACATGTTAAGCTTCCGTTTGTGCTTTGACTTGTTTGCTCTGAATGTTGGGTCATGAGACCCATGTTTGTAATATCTATCTCCTCGGAGCCTATTGAATAAATACTTTGAGTCATAGAGTTATGTTGTGATGCCATGTTGTATTTGCACATATCGAGCATATTGTGTGTATGATTTGAAATGCTTGGTATGTGTGGGATCCGACAACCTAGTTGTTTATTCTTGGTATCCTCTCTTATGGGGAAATGTCTCCTAGTACTTCCACTGAGCCATGGTAGGTTGCTACTACTCCGGAACACTTAGGCTGGCCGGCATGTGTCCTTCTTCATTCCTGTGTCTGTCCCTACGGGGAAATGTCACGCGGTGTCTACCAGAGTCCTATTAGCCTGCTACAGCCCGGATTCTCCGGAGTCCTGTTAGCCCAACTGCTACAGCCCGGATTCATTCGCTGATGACTGACACGTTCATTGCTGGGTCATGTATGCCTGTCCCTGTAAGTTAGTGCCACTTTGGGTTTATGACTAGTCATGTTGGCCCGGGTTCTTTGTCATACGGATGCTAGCGACACTATCATACACGTGAGCCAAAATGCGCAAACATTCTCGGGCAAAGTAAGGTGGCACCCGTGGGAATACCGTGCGTAAGGCCGCAAAGTGATATGATATGTTACATGCTAGATCGGTGTGACTTAGGATCGGGGTCCTGACAGTTTACCTCGATGATATTCCTATTTACTCGAAGAATGAGGAAGAGCATGCCGAACATCTTAGACTTGTGCTGGAAAAACTCAGAGAGCACCGCCTTTATGCCAAGTTCTCCAAGTATGAATTTTGGTTGCCAGAAGTGACCTACCCAGGCCACGTAATCTCTGGTAAGGGCATTGTTATCAATCCGGAGAGAGTTCAGGTTGTTCTTGATTGGACTCCACCTGAAACAGTTAAGCAAGTTAGGAGTTTCCTTGGTCTAGCCAGTTATTGGTGCCGCTTTGTTGAGAACTTCTCCGAAGTGGCAAACCCCTCACTGAACTTCTCAAGAAAGATAAAAAGTTTGAGTGGTCCCCACAGTGTGAGTACAGCTTTCAGGAATTGAAAAGACGCTTGACTTCTACTCCCATACTTGTGCCACTGGATTTCACGAAGGACTTTGTTATCTATTGTGATGCCTCACGACAGGGACTAGGTTGCATTCTTATGCAGGATCGTCATGTGATTGCCTATGCATCTCGACAGTTGCATCCACATGAGGAGAATTATCCTACACATGATCTACAGCTTGCAACTGTAGGCTATGCACTCAAGACCTGGCAACATTACCTTCTTGGTAAATGTTGCGAGATCTACACCGATCACTAGAGTCTCAAGTATATCTTCACCCAACTAGATCTGAACCTTAGGCAAAGACGTTGGTTGGAAGTGATCTCAGATTATGATCTAGGGATTGCCTACACTCCAGGCAAAGCAAATGTCATAGCTGATGCTCTAAGCCGTAAGTCTTATTGCAACAATCTCCTGTTGCAGCAGGGCCAACCACTTCTCCATGAGGAATTATGTAAGCTTAACCTTCACATTGCTCCTGACGGATTCCTTTCTACCTTGGTGGCGAAACCTGATCTTGAGGATCGGATTATCGCTGCTCAAAAACAGGACACAAAAATTTCTTGGATCAAGAGAAACATTAAGAAGGGAGTTGGTGGATGTTTCTCTATGGATGATCGAGGTGTTGTTGTCTTTGAGAATCGCTTGATGGTTCCCAAGAATCAACATCTGCAACAATTGATTCTTAAGAAGGCGCATGAATCCCCTCTCACGATTCATCCCGATAGTACCAAGATGTATTAGGACCTATGCCAGAGGTTCTGGTGGGCTAGGATGAAGACATAAATTGCTTAGTTCATTGCTAACTCTAACGTTTGTTGCCGCGTTAAGGCAGAGCATCAAAGAACTGCTGGCACCCTTCAGCCTTTAGCTATTCCTGAGTGAAAATGGGATAAAGTTGGTATGGACTTCATCACCAGCTTTCCCAGCACCAAGAGAGGGAATAATGCTATCTTCATAGTCATTGATTGACTTTCCAAAGTGGCTCACTTCCTACCTGTTCGAGAGAGTATCACTACTAGTCAGCTCGCTGACTTATATATTTCCCTAATAGTGTCACTTCATGGTGTTCCACTAGAGATCAATTCAGACCGTGGTAGTCTTTTCACTTCTCATTCCTGGGATAGTTTGCAAACTACCATGGAAACCCATCTATCCTTCAGTACCGCTTTCCACCCTCAGTCGAGTGGTTAGGTGGAAAGGGTCAATCAAATTCTTGAAGACATGCTTAGAGCTTGCGTTATCTCATTCAGTATGGATTGGGAGAAATGTCTTCCTTTTGCCGAGTTTTCTTATAACAATAGCTATCAATCCAGTCTCAAGAAAGCTCCTTTTGAGATTCTCTATGGACGAAGATGTCGAACATCTTTGAACTGGTCAGAAACCGGTGAAAGACAATTCTTTGGACCGGACATGATCCAGGAGGCAGAAGAGCAAGTTTGCATCATTCGTGAGAACTTGAAAATAGCCCAGTATTGTCAGAAGAGTCAGTATGATCGTCGTCAAAAGGATGTGACTTATGAAGTTTTCGACAGACCTTACCTTCGGGTTACTCCTTTGAAGGGTACCCATCGGTTCGGTATCAAGGGCAAGTTGACTCCTCGTTACATTCGTCCTTTTTGCATTCTCGCCAAATGAGGAGAGGTTGCCTACCAGTTGGAAGTACCCCCCACATCTTTCTCGAGTTCGTGATGTCTTCCACGTCTCTCAACTCAGGTGTTGCTTCTCGGATCCCATCCACGGAGTGGACCACGAAACGCTTGATCTCCAAGATAACCTCACATATCGATAGTACCCAGTTCACATGCTTGATCAAGCAGAGCTTGTTACCCGATGTTAGAACATCAAGTTTCTTAAGGTTTAGTGGTGTCATCGTTCTGAGAGAGAAGCTATTTGGGAGCAAGAAGATCGTCTTCGACTGGAGTACCCCACTTTCTTTCCGTCGACCCCTGAATCTAGGGACGAGATTCTTTCAAGTGGGGGCGAGTTGTCACATCCCTAGTTCTGGTATGACCTAGACTAGCTAGTCATGTGTACATCATGTTTAAATTCCATTTAAATTTGAAATGGGGATTTGTGAAACCCTCAGAAATCATTTATGGAAATGACCCAAATAAAAATTGCTCCAAAAAGGTCCAAGAAAATGTTCGTGTTGCTGTCGGGGAAACTGATCCATGAACACCTATGGGGCCGGCGGACCGTGGCCCCTTTCGGTTCGGCGGGGGGCGGAGGTCGCGCGAAGAGCGGATCGAGGCGAAGCACACGAGCAGTTTACCCAGCTTCAGAGCTCTCCGGAGAGATAATACTCCTACTGCTGCTTGTCTGATTGTATTCTGTTCTTGCTCGAGAGAGCTAAGTGTTTTCTGGCTTACCAATGAGTCGAACCTCCTCTACGTTGCGCATGGGCCTCCTTTTATACGCTAAAGGGGTCACCGACAGGTGGCAACGCAGAGAAGGGTAAAAGTGTAAAAAGAGAGGTGGTTGGTACAGCTACCTATACAGTGCATCCTACCTAACCCTGACGGCAAGGGACAAGGGCATTAAATGCCCGTCTGTGTCGCCCAAACAATGCAGAAAAGGTACCGTCAGGGACACCACCGCTCGCCACGATGGCAGTCTTGTCATCTCCGCATGTCACCGTGCACCGCTGGCTGCACAGCCTTCCGCCACGCGCGTCTGGAAAGGCCCCCAAAGCGACACGTTGGTGGATGTGCTGGAGCGTGGGTACAGGCCGCCTGCCGCGGCAAGCGCCTTGCCGCGGCCGTTGTCTTGTCGGGTCCGGAAGCTTGTCGCTCACTGGGCCTCGAGATGCCTTGGTTGGTCTTCCCGGCAAGCTCCTCTTGCCGGGGCCTTGTTGCCTTGCCGGGGCACGTGGCGCGTCGCGGCAAGTTCCTTGGGATGCCTTGGTTGGCCTTCCCGGCAAGCTCCTCTTGCCGGGGCCTTGCCTCCTTGACTTGAATACTTTGTTCTTGAATGGCTCCAAAGGAAACCATGGAGGACCTTGGCGGTCGCCCGGCAAGCCTTGCCGCGGGGCACTGCAACTGCCCGTGCACAAGTTCGGGGTACTAGGGTACCCCTACTCTAGTACACCGACAGGAGCCCCCGGGCCTGGGCCACACACGGTGCCGAGCGCTGTTGGGCCAGGCCCAAAACAGGGCACGGGCACACGCGGCCTGGGCCACGCCGAATCTTGCTCCGTATCCACCGCGCCCTCCCCTAACGGCACGCGTTGAATGCGGCGTCGTGGGAGAGATCGTGGGTGGTTTATTTATTCGGAAGGGCGAAACGTCTGCCCCCTCCCTCTTTATAAGCAGAGGAAACAGGGGCAGTTCGCCCACCTCGCCGTCTGTTGCTCCGACTCCAAAAATCTCCGCCGCTCCCCCATCTTCTCAAAGCCAAAAAAGAACAGCGCTCCGCCCCCCATTGCCACCGGCGCAACCAACGCCGCCGATCTCCCTCGCCACCTCCGCCATGGCTCCGAAAGCCGACAAGGGGAAGGGCGTGAAATCGGCCGAGGCGCAACGGCACGCGGCGCTGCGGAAGGAGCGGGCCCTCTTCTCCCCTCAGCTCGGCGCGACGGAGCTGAGGGAGTACTTCTATCTCTTCTGGTCGACTGAGACGCGGGCGCATCCGTGCACGAGGGTACTCCCGGCCACCGCTTCGAGATTGGCTCCGAACGGGTACCCCTTTTTCGCGCTGTTCTTCTACTGCGGGCTCTGCCCGCCCTTTTCTGATTTCTTCTGCGACATCATGAACACCTACGGGTTCCACCTCCTTGACTTCACCCCCAACGCTGTTCTAACCATGGCGGTTTTCGCACATTTGTGCGAAAACTTTGTCGGAGTCCACCCAAATGTAGCCCTTTTCCGCCATTTCTTCATGCCTCGGGTCGAGAGAGGAGAGACGCTTGCCGGAGGGATCGGCTGGATCTCGAGAGTCGGCAAGAAGGAGGCGTATCTGGAGGGTGAGCTCTGCAGCAAGTGGGAGGAGTGGAGAGCGGAGTGGTGTTGGATCGTCGAGGAGAACCTGCAGCCGTTCACTGCCGTGCGCCAAGCCCAATAGTACGCGGCAACGATTGGAACAGCGTGGCCCTGGAAGACGACAGGCTGAAGATCGCCACCACCCGAATCCTTCGCCTCAGGCTTGCCGGGCTCATTGTAGGCGCTGTAGGCGCAGACTTTCTTCGCCGCCGCATCGCTCCCCTGCAGGAGAGGGGGAGACCTGCCTGGGAGTTCAAGAACTCGGCGGACATCATGAGGCTGCGCCCGGGCGTCAATTTCAACTTCACCGTCCTGGAGCTGGATGCGATGCTCCTGGAGCTGTTCAAGCGTGACCCTCAGCACCCATTTACGTTGCCGCGGACTGTTGTTCCGCTGTGCAACAATTCGTCGCTTGATCGGATCCGCGCGATGATGCCGTTGTGCGATTCGCACGGAATCGCCCCAACTTGGCAAGAACCTGCGGATGACATCGTACAAGCGTTCTTCGACGACTTGGTGGAAGTGCCGGTCCGCACTGATGAGCAGAAGAGCCTCACCCGCGACACCATTGATGATGAGATGCAGCGCATCGCCACCAGGCTGGAAGAGGTGGCGGCAGCAGTTGCCGCAAGCGAGTACGGGTTCACCATGGAGGAGGCAGAGGCAGCAGAGGCGGCAAGCCTTGCCGAGCGCGCGGAGTTTGCTGGCGAGGAAGATCTTGGCGACTCTGAAGCTGAGCCGAGTGAGCCCGGCGAGGAAGAGCCTGAACCTTCAGACAGCTTGTAGCAGGCGGAGCCCCCGGCCCCGCCAAGAAGGCGTCTCCGCAAAGCCGCAGACGTAGCGGGGCAGCAGACGGGCCAACAGCCGCCAAGCCGCGTGACGCGCTCTACTGCGGCAAGCACCGTTGCCGCGAGAGTGCCTCACGTCGCTGCGGCAACTGGCGCAGGGTCTTCCCGGTCCACCACCACTGCTCCCGCCAAGCGGGCGACGGATCCTACTCCTCCGCCTCGCCGCACCGGAGGCGAGCCGGACTTTGATCTCTCCGCGCTCAGCTCCGACGACGAAGAAGAAGAGTAAGATCCCCCTGCCGTCCTCGTAGTTCTTCAATTCTTGCTACCTTGTTGCTTTCGTCTTGTTTCTGACTTGTTTCGATCTGGATCCATTCCTTTTCAGGACGCTAGCCCAGAGAGCGGCGAAGAGAGCCAAGGCCCCGGTGATTGTCATCGAAGATGACCCCACCGTGTTAGCAGGTGGTGTGTCTGAGACCACCTTGACGGACCCGGCAGCTACTCCCGAGAGCAGCCCCCAACGTGAGTACATGGTTTACTTCTCGCTGACAGGCGCTCATGATTGCTCTTTCTTTGCTGATATCTTGCTTGTTGATTTGTGTAGGAGCAGAACAGGCTCTCTAGGAGGGCCCGGAAGCCGCCCCCGAAGCGCCATCTGCTTCAACTACGCCGCCAAGGGAGGAGTCCCCGGCAAGGGAGCGCTCTCCGGCAAGGGAGAACTCCCCGGCAAGGGACAGTTCTCCGGCAAGGGACGGCACAAGTGATCCTCCGGCGGTTGAGACCGCGGCCGCAGATCCTAGTACAGGTAATCTTCTTGCCTGAAAACTTCCCTTGGGTTCTTCTTCTCCTGATTTTCTTCTTACATATTTGCTTGACTTCTCTCCCTTCTTCGTTCTTCAGATTCATCTGCCGCGGAGCCAATGGAGACTGAGGATGCCATCGAGGGGGGCGCGCGTGGCAGCAACGACGGTGCTGCCGCCAACGAAGAAGGGGCCGGTGCTGATGAGCCCGCCGGCGAAGAGGCCGCCAAGGCTGTCGCCGCAGAAGCTGGCGAGGGGTCGGGCGATCGTACTGACGGCCCTGAGGCCGCAGGAGTGCCAGGCACTGCGCCGACCGCCGATCCCTCCGCCGCTGCCGCGGAGCCAGGCTCCGAAGAGCCCCAGCCCGGCGCCTACTTGAAGGCCGGCGACAGTATCTTCATCAAGCTTCCCTGGGCGTCGAGCTCCAGGGTGCCGGTCGAAGGAGAAGCTTTTGACGAGGAGGTGCTCGCCTCCGCCGGGCTGTCGTTGGTCGATGCGCCAAGCAGCAGCAGTGGCGAGCCTGAGGAGGAACAGCTGCTACGGAAGCTGCTGTCACTCTACCGCGCACGACAAGCCAAGCTGGCTTCCCGGGAAGCGCTTGTCGCGAAGGCGGGAGTCGATATGGAGAAATGCACGGAGGAGCTCCGGGGCCTCAATCAAGAAGCTCTCCTGTCCCTGGCACAGGAGCGGGAGTGACTCGCCGAGGAGCGTACAACCTTCCTTCTCAAGAAGGCCGAAGCTGAGGAGGAACAAAGGCTTGCTGCCGAGAAGCAGTCCGCGCGAGAAGGCAAGTTGGTGCAGCGGAAGGCCAACCTCGACAGCTACGAGGAGGAGCTTGCCGCGCGCGAGGAAACACTTGGCAGGGCACTCAAGGAAGCAAGGGATGCTGCCGCAACTGCAGAGGCCGCCACGAAAGAGCTGGAGGTGAAGGTGGCACAGCTGGAGGCCAAATATCAGGAAGAGCGGCGAGGAGCTTGCCGTGCTCAAGCGTGAGCGCGAGAAGGATGCTGCCGCCCATGGTGAGCTGTAGGGTCTTCTTGCTGAGAGGAACAAGGAGCTCAGCACCGCCAAGGACTCCAACGCGGATCTCGAGTTGAAGCTGGCTACGCTGACTCAGATGCTGGACGGCGCCAAGGAGCGAGAGGTGACCTTGTCGGAGAAGGTCAAGGCCGACGAGGCGCTGTTGGCGAATGCCACTGCCGCCCACGACGCCTTCAGGGAGACAGTGGATCATTGGACTGAAGGTCTCGTGGATGCTGCTGCTGCCATCGACGGGGAGTTGGCGCAGCTGGGGATAGAGGATTTTGGGTATCCCTCCGACGAGCATCTCCAACCCAGCGCCAAGCTCAACCTGTTCTTCAAGGGCGTGGCGACGGCACTCCAGCGACTCCGGGAGAGGATCCCAAAGCAGTTGGCCGACGAGTCGTGCAGGATTTGCGTGGGAGTTCTCCAGAAGATGCTGATGAAGGTGGCGTTCCGCAATCCAGGCCTCACCCTTACCACGTCCTCAAATCCTTGCCACCGGATGCTGATCGGGATGCGCTCAAGGCCCTTGTCGCACCCATTGTGGACAAGGTGAACGAGATCAAGAGGGTTGAGGGCGATCGCATAGATTAGGCTGCTCATTTTTCTTTCTCCTTGTCGCTGCTAGCCATATTATAAGATCAATCTGTTAGAGCTGCGACAAGTTATTTTGTAATATAACTCTATTTCTGTTATCGATTGCCACATTATTTCCTTTACTAGATTCCTTCCTTTGTATATTTTTACCCTACGCTTTTAGGGAACTTGTCGGCGCAGGCACCCGAGCCGCGAGCGCTGAGTGCGGGACGTCAGCAGCCTGCTGGCGGTGCCGCTTCCGACAAGAAACCTTGTCGCGACTAGATGCAGCACACTTAAGTTGTTGAGCGGACTCGAAAGAAAGTAAGGGTGCAACTAGCTACGAGTTGGTTCCTCCGCGCACAGGTTTTCCATACAAAGTCCGGTCGTTCGAGGAAGATAACTTAAAAATCAAAACTAATTGCTCAAACTTTGGCAACTTAGCTTTTCTGTTGTTTGCTTCCCGACAAGGCGAAACTTCCTTAAACGACGCCTGGTCCACACCATTATCTTCTCCTTCCCCTCCGGCAAACTTGTGTGCGAGGGAACCTTCCTTTCCTTTGTTGAGAAAAAGAAAGAAGAGAAAATAAAGATATGGAGCCTTTCGGCTCGTTATTGCTTACCGGAGGTAGGTGCTGCACAAAGTGTCAGATAACACATGCTAGAAATCATATAATGCATGAAATTGACAAGATGTGTGGAGCACATTAGCTTTACTTATGCACGGGATCTGCGCCCGGCTTTGTACAAAGGATTACATGCAACATCGGCAAGACTTGTACAAAAGGTGGTTGTCAGAACAGGTTCCGGCAACCGCGCCCTACGGGTAAAACTTACGAAGATGCTCAATGTTCCAAGAGTTGCTCACCGGAGTGCCATCTTCGGTCTCAAGGCGGACAACGCCAGGCCTAGTGACTCGTTTCACCCGATAAGGGCCTTCCCACTTCGGCGTCAACTTGTTGGAATTCTTGGCGGATTGAACGCGCCGAAGAACAAGGTCGCCTTCCTCGAAGATTCTGGCATTAACTTTGCGGCTATGATAGCGGCGCAAAGCTTGCTGGTACAGAGCAGCTCGTACAGCAGCCTGAAGACGATCCTCCTGAAGGAGCAGTGCGTCATCTTGTGGCAGCTGCTCTTGCTCAAGCTCATCATAAGCGAGCACTCGAGGTGATCCGTATACGAGTTCCGTGGGGAGAACTGCCTCTGCTCCATAGACTAGAGCGAAAGGTGTCTGGCCAGTGGCTCGATTTGGCGTCGTCCTGATCGACCAAAGAACCACCGACAGCTCCTCGATCCAGTTTCTTCCGCACTTGTGCAGCCTGTCGAAAGTTCTGGTCTTGAGCCCACGCAGCACTTCAGCATTCGCCCTCTCCGCTTGACCGTTGCTTCTCGGATGAGCAACAGAAGCGAAGCAGACCTTGGCGCCAAGATCTTGGACGTACTGCATGAAGGTGCGGCTCGTGAATTGTGTGCCGTTGTCGGTGATGATCCTGTTAGGGATCCCGAAACGGCAAACAATCGACCTGAAGAACTTGACTGCTGACTGTGCTGTCACCTTCCTCACTGGTTCCACTTCCGGCCACTTTGTGAACTTGTCGATTGCAACGTACAAGTACTCAAAGCCCCCGACAGCTCGGGGAAAGGGGCCGAGGATGTCGAGCCCCCAGACCGAAAATGGCCAGGATAAAGGGATCGTCTGGAGAGCTTGAGCTGGCTGGTGTATCTGCTTGGAATGGAACTGGCACGCTTCACACTTGGTTACTTGTGCAGTTGCATCCTGGAGGGCTGTCGGCCAAAAGAAACCTTGCCGGAACGCTTTGCCGGCAAGTGCTCTTGCGCCAATGTGGTGACCACATATGCCTCCATGTATCTCTGCCAACAGCTTTTGTCCGTCTTCCCGGCAAATACACTTCAATTTCACACCGTTGAGTCTTCTTCTGTACAGTGTGCTGTCGACAAACTGGTACATACTCGACTGCCGGGCTACTTTTTCCGCTTCTTCTTGCTCTTCGGGAAGTTCTCCTGTCTGAAGGAAATGGACAACCTGCTGTGCCCATGCTGGAGCTTGTGGCTCGACAACAAGGACTAAAGGCACATCTGCTGCTGCGGGAACATCCGCTTCTACGACGAGAACCTGTGGTTCTGCCGGAGCTTGATGTTCCCCGGCAAGCTTGCCGGAGCAAAACTTGTCGGGAGCGTCTGCTTCAACGGAACAAGCCCTAAGGCCTGCCGGAGCAGACTGCTCCTCAGCATCCTTGGTGTTGATCTTGGGGACCTTCTTGGCGGCGGCTTCCGGGAGCTCTGCCGGAAAGTAGTCACCGGAAATCAACTTCCTCTTCTTGCTCTGTCCCGTTGATGGTGCTACGGATGGTTGAGTCAGCTTGAGCACAAAAATCCCTGGTTCCACAGGTAACTTTAGTGCGGCGCACTTCGACAAGCCATCAGCAATGTCATTCTGAGCTCTTGGAACATGCTCCATCTGTAGGCCGTCAAAGTGCTCTTTTAGCTTTCTCACTTCATCAACATACGCTTCCATCAACGGACTCTGATAGTTCTTGTTCACTTGGCGGACGACAAGTTGTGAGTCACCCCTGACAATGAGCTTCTTGATCCCAAGGTCTGCTGCGATCCTGAGACCGGCAAGCAATCCTTCATACTCTGCAGTATTGTTGGTTGCTTGCTCCTTGGGAAAGTGCATCTGGACTACATACTTGAGGTGCTCTCCGGTGGGTGCGACAAGCAGCACGCTCGCTCCGGCGCCTTGCAGTGAGAAGGCACCATCAAAGTACATTAGCCACTCTTTGCTCGCCTCCTTGACGGGGATGCTCCTCTCCGGAGTTTCTTCATCTGGTGTAGGCGTCCATTCTGCTATGAATTCCACCAATGCTCTGCTTTGGATAGTTGAAGTACTTTCAAACTTGAGGCCAAAGCTTGATAGTTCCAGCGCCCACTCGACAATCCTGCCTGTTGCTTCTAGATTTTGCAGTATTCTCTTTAACGGAAAGCGAGTGACAACTGTGATCTCATGTGCTTGGAAGTAATGGCGCAGCTTTCTCGAGGCCATGAGAAGGCCGAAAAGCAATTTCTGCACACCAGAGCACCTTTATCTAGCCCCCTACAGAAGGGAACTGACAAAGTAAACTGGGCGCTGCACCATTCTCTTCTGCATCTTGTCATGCTCCTGCGCAGATCCATTCTTGTCGGGACCAGAGCTTGTCGGCGAAGCTCCCTGCTTGTTGCTGGATGCATCTGCCGTGGTTGCTGGCTCATCATCTGCCTCCCTCTCTGCCACTAACGCAGCACTAACCACTTGATTGGTTGCCGCTATATACAGCAGAAACTTCTCTTGTGGCTTAGGTGCGACAAGTGTTGGAGTGGAGGACAGGTATCTCTTCAAGTCCTGCAGCGCAGCCTCCGCCTCTGGAGTCCATTTCATTGGACCTGCCTTTTTCAATATTTTGAAAAATGGCAGGGCGCGCTCAGCAGATCTAGAGATAAACCTACTGAGAGCAGCCACGCAACCGGCAAGCCTTCGTACATCCTTGACGCGCTTTGGTGCTTCGATCTGCTCAATGGCCTTGATCTTGTCGGGATTAGCTTCAATTCCCCGCTGAGACACGAAGAACCCGAGAAGCTTGCCGGAGGGTACTCCAAACACGCACTTCTCGGGGTTGAGCTTGAGGTTGATCTTGCGCAAATTTGTAAATGTTTCGTCCAAATCTTGAATCAGGGTCGCCCTGTCCTTGCTCTTGACCACTATGTCATCCATGTAGGCTTCCACATTTCTGTGCATCTGCGGCTCAAAAGCATGTTGGACTACCCTTGCAAATGTTGAACCAGCATTCTTCAAACCGAAAGGCATCCGTACGAAACAGTACGTGCCACGCGGGATGATGAATGCGGTCTTCTCCTCATCCTCTTCTGCCATGAAGATCTGATGGTATCCTGAGTATGCATCAAGAAATGAAAGCAAATCACATCCGGCCGTGGAGTCAACAATCTGATCGATGCGCGGCAAAGGAAATGGGTCTTTGGGACAAGCTTTATTGACATCAGTGAAGTCGATACAAAGCCTCCATTTTCCGTTAGCCTTGCGCACAACTACAGGATTGGCCAACCATGTAGGATGGAGCACTCCTGTGACAAGGCCTGCTGCTTCCAACTTCTTGAGGGAAGAAGAAGACAAAGTCCGGCAAGAGCTCTGATGCCCACTCCGGCAAGCGCACCTCTTCGGAGTGCTGCGCTACCATCGACGACGCACCATCGAGCTCCACCGGCAAGTGTAAGAAGACAATGGCAGCCCCACCCGAGACCAAGAAGGTGTCCGCCAAGGAGGACGGCACTGGTGGTACCTTCACCATTAGTGCCACTCTCGACCCCAAATAGGAAAGCACGCTCGTTGCTTTCCTGCGGGCGAATGTCGACGTGTTTGCATGGCAACCGTCTGACATCCCCGGTGTTCCCAAGAAAGTAATTGAGCACCACCTTGCCGTCTGTCCTCATGCATGGCCTGTCAAGCAGAAAGTCAGGAAACAGGCAGTGGAGCGCCAAGAATTCATCGCAGAAGAAATCAAGAAGTTGGAAGCAGCAGGCCTTGTCAGAGGAGTGCTCCATCCTACGTGGTTGGCCAATCCTGTAGTTGTGCGCAAGGCAAACGGGAAATGGAGGCTTTGTATCGACTTTACTGATGTCAATAAAGCGTGTCCCAAAGACCCATTTCCCTTGCCGCGCATCGATCAGATTGTTGACTCCACGGCCGGATGTGATTTGCTTTCATTTCTTGATGCATACTCAGGATACCATCAGATCTTCATGGCAGAAGAGGATGAGGAGAAGACTGCATTCATCACCCCGTGTGGCACGTACTGTTTCGTACGGATGTCTTTCGGTTTGAAGAATGCTGGTTCAACATTTACAAGGGTAGTCCACCATGCTTTTGAGCCGCAGATGCACAGAAATGTGGAAGCCTACATGGATGACATAGTGGTCAAGAGCAAGGACAGGGCGACCCTGATTCAAGATTTGGACGAAACATTTACAAATCTGTGCAAGATCAACCTCAAGCTTAACCCCGAGAAGTGCATGTTTGGAGTCCCTTCTGGCAAGCTTCTCGGGTTCTTCGTGTCTCAGCGCGGAATTGAAGCCAACCCCGACAAGATCAAGGCCATTGAGCAGATCGAAGCACCAAAGCGTGTCAAGGATGTACGAAGGCTTGCCCGTTGCGTGGCTGCTCTCAGCAGGTTTATCTCTAGATCTGCTAAGCGCGCCCTGCCCTTTTTCAAAATATTGAAAAAGGCAGGTCCAATGAAATGGACTCCGGAGGCGGAGGTTGCGCTGCAGGACTTGAAGAGATACCTGTCCTCCACTCCAACACTTGTCGCACCTAAACCACAAGAGAAGTTGCTGCTGTATATAGCGGCAACCAATCAAGTGGTTAGTGCTGCGTTAGTGGCGGAGAGGGAGGCAGATGATGAGCCGGCAACCACGGCAGGTACATCCAGCGACAAGCAAGGGGCTTCGCCGACAAGCTCTGGTCCCGACAAGGATGGATCTGCGCAGGAGCATGATAAGATGCAGAAGAGAATGGTGCAGCGCCCAGTTTACTTTGTCAGTTCCCTTCTGCAGGGGGCTAGATCAAGGTACTCTGGCGTGCAGAAATTGCTTTTCGGCCTTCTCATGGCCTCGAGAAAGCTGCGCCATTACTTCCAAGCGCATGAGATCACAGTCGTCACTCGTTTTCCGCTGAAGAGGATACTGCAAAATCCAGAAGCGACAGGCAGGATTGTCGAGTGGGCACTGGAACTATCAAGCTTTGGCCTCAAGTTTGAAAGTACTTCAACTATCCAAAGCAGAGCATTGGCGGAATTCATAGCAGAATGGACGCCAACACCAGATGAAGAAACTCCGGAGACGAGCATCCCCGTCAAGGAGGCAAGCAAAGAGTGGCTGATGTACTTTGATGGTGCCTTCTCGCTGCAAGGCGCCGGAGGGGGCGTGCTGCTTGTCGCACCCACCGGAGAGCACCTCAAGTACGTAGTCCAGATGCACTTTCCCAAGGAGCAAGCAACCAACAATACTGCAGAGTATGAAGGATTGCTTGCCGGTCTCAGGATCGCAGCAGACCTTGGGATCAAGAAGCTCATTGTCAGGGGTGACTCATAGCTTGTTGTCCGCCAAGTGAACAAGAACTATCAGAGTCCGTTGATGCAAGCGTATGTTGATGAAGTGAGAAAGCTAAAAGAGCACTTTGACGGCCTACAGATGGAGCATGTTCCAAGAGCTCAGAATGACATTGCTGATGGCCTGTCGAAGTGCGCCGCACTAAAGTTACCTGTGGAACCAGGGATTTTTGTGCTCAAGCTGACTCAACCATCCGTAGCACCATCAACTGGGACAGAGCAAGAAGAGGAAGTTGATTTCCGGTGACTACTTTTCCGGCAGAGCTCCCCGAAGCCGCCGCCAAGAAGGTCCCCAAGATCAACACCAAGGATGCTGAGGAGCAGTCTGCTCCGGCAGGCCTTAGGGCTTGTTCCGTTGAAGCAGACGCTCCCGACAAGTTTTGCTCCGGCAAGCTTGCCGGGGAACATCAAGCTCCGGCAGAACCACAGGTTCTCGCCGTAGAAGCGGATGTTCCCGCAGCAGCAGATGTGCCTTTAGTCCTTGTTGTCGAGCCACAAGCTCCAGCATGGGCACAGCAGATTGTCCATTTCCTTCAGACAGGAGAACTTCCCGAAGAGCAAGAAGAAGCGGAAAAAGTAGCCCGGCAGTCGAGTATGTACCAGTTTGTCGACAGCACACTGTACAGAAGAAGACTCAACGGTGTGAAATTGAAGTGTATTTGCCGGGAAGACGGACAAAAGCTGTTGGCAGAGATACATGGAGGCACATGTGGTCACCACATTGGCGCAAGAGCACTTGCCGGCAAAGCGTTCCGGCAAGGTTTCTTTTGGCCGACAGCCCTCCAGGATGCAACTGCACAAGTAACCAAGTGTGAAGCGTGCCAGTTCCATTCCAAGCAGATACACCAGCCAGCTCAAGCTCTCCAGACGATTCCTTTATCCTGGCCATTTTCGGTCTGGGGGCTCGACATCCTCGGCCCCTTTCCCCGAGCTGTCGGGGGCTTTGAGTACTTGTACGTTGCAATCGACAAGTTCACAAAGTGGCCGGAAGTGGAACCAGTGAGGAAGGTGACAGCACAGTCAGCAGTCAAGTTCTTCAGGTCGATTGTTTGCCGTTTCGGGATCCCTAACAGGATCATCACCGACAACGGCACACAATTCACGAGCCGCACCTTCATGCAGTACGTCCAAGATCTTGGCGCCAAGGTCTGCTTCGCTTCTGTTGCTCATCCGAGAAGCAACGGTCAAGCGGAGAGGGCAAATGCTGAAGTGCTGCGCGGGCTCAAGACCAGAACTTTCGACAGGCTGCACAAGTGCGGAAGAAACTGGATCGAGGAGCTGCCGGTGGTTCTTTGGTCGATCAGGACGACGCCAAATCGAGCCACTGGCCAGACACCTTTCGCTCTAGTCTATGGAGCAGAGGCAGTTCTCCCCATGGAACTCGTATACGGATCACCTCGAGTGCTCGCTTATGATGAGCTTGAGCAAGAGCAGCTGCGACAAGATGACGCACTGCTCCTTGAGGAGGATCGTCTTCAGGCTGCTGTACGAGCTGCTCGATACCAGCAAGCTTTGCGCCGCTACCATAGCCGCAAAGTTAATGCCAGAAGCTTCGAGGAAGGCGACCTTGTTCTTCGGCGCGTTTAATCCGCCAAGAATTCCAACAAGTTGACGCCGAAGTGGGAAGGCCCTTATCGGGTGAAACGAGTCGCTAGGCCTGGCGCTGTCCGCCTTGAGACCGAAGATGGCACTCCGGTGAGCAACTCTTGGAACATTGAGCATCTTCGTAAGTTTTACCCGTAGGGCGCGGTTGCCGGAACCTGTTCCGACAACCACCTTTTGTACAAGTCTTGCCGATGTTGCATGTAATCCTTTGTACAAAGCCGGGCGCAGATCCCGTACATAAGTAAAGCTAATGTGCTCCGCACATCTTGTCAATTTCATGCATTATATGATTTCTAGCATGTGTTATCTGACACTTTGTGCAGCACCTACCTCCGGTAAGCAATAACGGCCGAAAGGCTCCATATCTTTATTTTCTCTTCTTTCTTTTTCTCAACAAAGGAAAGGAAGGTTCCCTCGCACACAAGTTTGCCGGAGGGGAAGGAGAAGATAATGGTGTGGACCAGGCGTCGTTTAAGGAAGTTTCGCCTTGCCGGGAAGCAAACGACAGAAAAGCTAAGTTGCCAAAGTTTGAGCAATTAGTTTTAATTTTAAAGTTATCTTCCTCGAACGACCAGACTTTGTATGGAAAACCTGTGCGTGGAGGAACCAACTCGTAGCTAGTTGCGCCCTTACTTTGTTTCGAGTCTGCTCAACAACTTAAGTGTGCTGCATCTAGTCGCGACAAGGTTTCCTGTCGAAAGCGGCACCGCCAGCAGGCCGCTGACGTCCCGCACTCAGCGCTCGCGGCTCGGGTGCCTGCGCCGACAAGTTCCCTAAAAGTGTAGGGTAAAAACATACAAAGGAAGGAATCTAGTAAAGGAAATAACGTAGCAATCGATAACAGAATAGAGTTATATTACAAAATAACTTGTCACAGCTCTAACAAATTGATCTTATAATATGGCTAGCAGCGACAAGGAGAAAGAAAAATGGGCAGCCTAATCTATGCGATCGCCCTCAACCCTCTTGATCTCGTTCACCTTGTCCACAATGGGTGCGACTAGGGCCTTGAGTGCATCCGATCAGCATCCGGCGGCAAGGATTTGAGGACGTTGGTAAGGGTGAGGCCTGGATTGCGGAACGCCACCTTCATCAGCACCTTCTGGAGAACTCCCGCGCAAATCCTGCGCGACTCGTCGGCCAGCTGCTTTGGGATCCTCTCCCGGAGTCGCTGGAGTGCCGTCGCCATGCCCTTGAAGAACAGGCTGAGCTTGGCGCTGGGTTGGAGATGCTCGTCGGAGGGATACCCAAAATCCTCTATCCCCAGCTGCGCCAACTCGCCGTCGATGGCAGCAGCAACATCCACGAGACCTTCAGTCCAATGCTCCACTGTCTCCCTGAAGGCGTCATGGGCGGCAGTGGCATTCGCCAACAGCGCCTCGTCGGCCTTGACCTTCTCCGACAAGGTCACCTCTCGCTCCTTGGCGCCATCCAGCGTCTGAGTCAGCGTAGCCAGCTTCAACTCGAGATCCGAGTTGGAGTCCTTGGCGGTGCTGAGCTCCTTGTTCCTCTCAGCAAGAAGACCCTGCAGCTCACCATGGGCGGCGGCATCCTTCTCGTGCTCACGCTTGAGCGCGGCAAGCTCCTCGTCGCTCTTCCTGATATTGGCCTCCAGCTGTGCCACCTTCACCTCCAGCTCTTTCTTGGCGGCCTCTGCAGTTGCGGCAGCATCCCTTGCTTCCTTGAGAGCCCTGCCAAGTGTTTCCTCGCGTGTGGCAAGATCCTCCTCGTAGCTGTCGAGGTTGGCCTTCCGCTGCACCAACTCGCCTTCTCGCGCGGACTGCTTCTCGGCAGCAAGCCTTTGTTCCTCCTCAGCTTCGGCCTTCTCGAGAAGGAAGGCTGTACGCTCCTCGGCGAGTCGCTCCCGCTCCTGTGCCAGGGACCGGAGAGCTTCTTGATTGAGGCCCCGGAGCTCCTCCGCGCATTTCTCCATATCGACTCCCGCCTTCGCGACAAGCGCTTCCCGGGAAGCCAGCTTGGCTTGTCGTGCGCGGTAGAGTGACAGCAGCTTCCGCAGCAGCTATTCCTCCTCAGGCTCGCCACTGCTGCTGCTTGGCGCATCGACTAACGACAGCCTGGCGGAGGCGAGAACCTCCTCGTCAAATGCTTCTCCTTCGACCGGCGCCCTGGAGCTCGACGCCCAGGGAAGCTTGATGAAGATACCGTCGCCGGCCTTCAAGTAGCCGCCGGGCTGGGGCTCTTCGGAGCCTGGCTCCACGGCAGCGGCGGAGGGCTCAGCGGTCGGCGCAGCGCCTGGTGCTCCTGCGGCCTTAGGGCCATCAGTACGATCGCCCGACCCCTCGCCAGCTTCTGCGGCGGCAGCCTTGGCGGCCTCTTCGCCGGCGGGCTCATCAGCACCGGCCCCTTCTTCGTTGGCGGCGGTGCCGTCGTTACTGCCACGCACGCCCCCCTTGCTGGCGTCCTCGGTCTCCATTGGCTCCGCGGCAGATGGATCTGAAGAACGAAGAAGGGAGAGAAGTCAAGCAAATATGTAAGAAGAAAATCAGGAGAAGAAGAACCCAAGGGAAGTTTTCAGGCGAGAAGATTGCCTGTACTAGGATCTGCGGCCGCGGTCTCAACCGCCGGAGGATCACTGGTGCCGTCCCTTGCCGGAGAACTGTCCCTTGCCGGGGAGTTCTCCCTTGCCAGAGAGCGCTCCCTTGCCGGGGACTCCTCCCTTGGCGGCGTAGTTGAAGCAGATGGCGCTTCGGGGGCGGCTTCCGGGCCCTCCTGGAGAGGCTGTTCTGCTCCTACACAAATCAACAAGCAAGAGATCAGCAAAGAAAGAGCAATCATGAGCGCCTGTCAATGAGAAGTAAACCATGTACTCACGCTGGGGGCTGCTCCGGGGAGTAGCTGCCGGGTCCGTCAAGGTGGTCTCAGACACACCACCTGCTGACACGGTGGGGTCATCTTCGATGACAATCACCGGGGCCTTGGCTCTCTTTGTCGCTCTCTGGGCCAGCGTCCTGAAAAGGAACGGATCCAGATCGAAACAAGTCAGAAACAAGACGAAAGCAACAAGGTAGCAAGAATTGAAGAACTACGAGGACGGCAGGGGGATCTTACTCTTCTTCTTCGTCGTCGGAGCTGAGCGCGGAGATATCAAAGTCCGGCTCGCCTCCGGTGCGGCGAGGCGGAGGAGTAGGGTCCCTCGCCCGCTTGGCGGGAGCAGTAGTGGTGGACCGGGAAGACCCTGCGCCAGTTGCCGCAGCGACGTGAGGCGCTCCCGCGGCAATGGTGCTTGCCGCGGTAGAGCGCATTGCGCGGCTTGGCGGCTGTTGGCCCGTCTGCCGCCCCGCTACGTCTGCGGCTTTGTGGAGATGCCTTCTTGGCGGGGCCGGGGGCTCCGCCTGCTGCAAGCTGTCTGAAGGTTCGGGCTCTTCCTCGCCGGGCTCGCTCGGCTCAGCTTCAGAGCCGGCAAGATCTTCCTCGCCAGCAAACTCCGCGCGCTCGTCAAGGCTTGCCGCCTCTGCTGCCTCTGCCTCCTCCATGGTGAACCCGAACTCGCCTGCGGCAACTGCTGCCGCCACCTCTTCCAGCCTGGTGGCGATGCGCTGCATCTCATCATCAGTGGTGTCGCGGGTGAGGCTCTTCTGCTCATCAGTGTGGATCGGCACTTCCACCAAGTCGTCGAAGAACGCTTGTACAACGTCATCCGCAGGTTCTTGCCAAGTTGGGGCGATTCCGTGCGAATCGCACAACGGCATCATCGCGCGGATCCGATCAAGCGACGAATTGTTGCACAGCGGAACAACAGTCCGCGGCAACGTAAATGGGTGCTGAGGGTCGCGCTTGAACAGCTCCAGGAGCATCGCATCCAGCTCCAGGACGGTGAAGTTGAAATTGACGCCCGGGTGCAGCCTCATGATGTCCGCCGAGTTCTTGAACTCCTAGGCAGGTCTCCCCCTCTCCTGCAGGGGAGCGATGCAGCGGCGAAGAAAGTCTGCGCCTACAGCGCCTACAGTGAGCCCGGCAAGCCTGAGGCGAAGGATTCGGGTGGTGGCGATCTTCAGCCTATCGTCTTCTGGGGCCACGCTGCTCCAATCGTTACCGCGTACTATTGGGGCTTGGCGCACGGCAGTGAACGACTGCGGGTTCTCCTCGACGATCCAGCACCACTCCGCTCTCCACTCCTCCCACTTGCTGCGGAGCTCACCCTCCAGATACGCCTCCTTCTTGCCGACTCTCGAGATCCAGGCGATCCCTCCGGCAAGCGGCTCTCCTCTCTCGACCCGAGGCATGAAGAAATGGCGGAAAAGGGCTACATTTGGGTGGACTCCAACAAAGTTTTCGCACAAATGTGCGAAAACCGCCATGGTCAGAACAGCGGTGGGGGTGAAGTCAAGGAGGTGGAACCCGTAGGTGTTCATGATGTCGCAGAAGAAATCAGAAAAGGGCGGGCAGAGCCCGCAGTAGAAGAACATCGCGAAAAAGGGGTACCCGTTCGGAGCCAATCTCGAAGCGGTGGCCGGGAGTACCCTCGTGCGCGGATGCGCCCGCGTCTCCGTCGACCAGAAGAGATAGAAGTACTCCCTCAACTCCTTCGCGCCGAGCTGAGGGGAGAAGAGGGCCCGCTCCTTCCGCAGCGTCGCGAGCCGTTGCGCCTCGGCCGATTTCACGCCCTTCCCCTTGTCAGATTTCGGAGCCATGGCGGAGGTGGCGTTGGTTGCGCCGGTGGCAATGGAGGGCGGAGCGCTGTTCTTTTTTGGCTTTGAGAAGATGGGGGGAGCGGCGGAGATTTTTGGAGTCGGAGCAACAGACGGCGAGGTGGGCGAACTGCCCCTGTTTCCTCTGCTTATAAAGAGGGAGGGGGCGGACGTTTCACCCTTCCGAATAAAGAAACCACCCACGATCTCTCCCACGACGCCGCATTCAACGCGTGCCGTTAGGGGAGGGCGCGGTGGATATGGGGCAAGATTCGGCGTGGCCCAGGCCGCGTGTGCCCGTGCCCTGTTTTGGGCCTGGCCCAACAGCGCTCGGCACCGTGTGTGGCCCAGGCCCGGGGGCTCCTGTCGGTGTACTAGAGTAAGGGTACCCTAGTACCCCGAACTTGTGCACGGGAAGTTGCAGTGCCCCGCGGCAAGGCTTGCCGGGCGACCGCCAAGGTCCTCCATGGTTTCCTTTGGAGCCATTCAAGAACAAAGTATTCAAGTCAAGGAGGCAAGGCCCCGGCAAGAGGAGCTTGCCGGGAAGGCCAACCAAGGCATCCCAAGGAACTTGCCGTGACGCGCCACGCGCCCCGACAAGGCAACAAGGCCCCGACAAGAGGAGCTTGCCGGGAAGACCGACCAAGGCATCTCGAGGCCCAGTGAGCGACAAGCTTCTGGACCCGACAAGACAACGGCCGCGGCAAGGCGCTTGCCGCGGCAGGCGGCCACCCTGTACCCACGCTCCAGCACATCCACCAACGTGTCGCTCTGGGGGCCTTTCCAGACGCGCGTGGCGGAAGGCTGTGCAGCCAGCGGTGCGCGGTGACATGCGGAGATGACAAGACTGCCATCGTGGCGAGCGGTGGCGTCCCTAACGGTACCTTTTCTGCACTGTTTGGGCGACACAGACGGGCATTTAATGCCCTTGTCCCTTGCCGTCAGGGTTAGGTAGGATGCACTGTACAGGTAGCTGTACCAACCACCTCTCTTTTTACACTTTTACCCTTCTCTGCGTTGCCACCTGTCGGTGACCCCTTTAGTGTATAAAAGGAGGCCCATGCGCAACATAAAGGAGGTTCGACTCATTGGTAAGCCAGAAAACACTTAGCTCTCTCGAGCAAGAACAGAATACAATCAGACAAGCAGTAGTAGGAGTATTATCTCTCCGGAGAGCTTCGAAGCTGGGTAAACTGCTCGTGTGCTTCGCCTCGATCCGCTCTTCGCGCGACCTCCACCCCCCGCCGAACCGAAAGGGGCCACGGTCCGCCGGCCCCATAGGTGTTCGTGGATCAGTTTCCCCGACATCTTTACCCGAACTTGTGCACGGGCAGTTGCAGCGCCCCGCGGCAAGGCTTGCCGGGCGACCGCCAAGGTCCTCCATGGTTTCCTTTGGAGCCATTCAAGAACAAAATATTCAAGTCAAGGAGGCAAGGCCCCGGCAAGAGGAGCTTGCCGGGAAGGCCAACCAAGGCATCCCAAGGAACTTGCCGCGACGCGCCACGCGCCCCGGCAAGGCAACAAGGCCCCGGCAAGAGGAGCTTGCCGGGAAGACCAACCAAGGCATCTCGAGGCCCAGTGAGCGACAAGCTTCCGGACCCGACAAGACAATGGCCGCGGCAAGGCGCTTGCCGCGGCAGGCGGCCACCCTGTACCCACGCTCCAGCACATCCACCAACGTGTCGCTCGTGGGGCCTTTCCAGACGCGCGTGGCGGAAGGCTGTGCAGCCAGCGGTGCGCGGTGACATGCGGAGATGACAAGACTGCCATCGTGGCGAGCGGTGGCGTCCCTGACGGTACCTTTTCTGCACTGTTTGGGCGACACAGACGGGCATTTAATGCCCTTGTCCCTTGCCGTCAGGGTTAGGTAGGATGCACTGTACAGGTAGTTGTACCAACCACCTCTCTTTTTACACTTTTACCCTTCTCTGCGTTGCCACCTGTCGGTGACCCCTTTAGCGTATAAAAGGAGGCCCATGCGCAATGTAGAGGAGGTTCGACTCATTGGTAAGACAGAAAACACTTAGCTCTCTCGAGCAAGAACAGAATACAACCAGACAAGCAGCAGTAGGAGTATTATCTCTCCGGAGAGCTCCGAAGCTGGGTAAACTGCTCATGTGCTTCACCTCGATCCGCTCTTCGCGCGACCTCTGCCCCCCGGCCAAACCGAAAGGGGCCACGGTCCGCCGGCCCCATAGGTGTTCGTGGATCAGTTTCCCCGACATCTTTGGCGCGCCAGATGAATTCTTGGCGCTCCACTACCTGTTTCCTGACTTTTTGCTTGACGGGCCGCGTATGAGGACAGACATCAAGGTGGTGCTCAATTACTTTCCTGGGAACACCGGGGATGTCAGACGGTTGCCATGCAAACACGTCGACATTCGCCCACAGGAAAGCAACGAGCGCGCTTTTCTATTTGGGGTCGAGAGTGGCACTAATGGTGAAGGTACCACCAGTGCCGTCCTCCTTGGCGGACACCTTCTTGGTCTCAGGTGGAGCAGCCATTGCCTTCTTACACTTACCGGTGGAGCTTGATGGTGCGTCCTCGACGGTAGCGCAGCACTCCGAAGAGGTGCGCTTGCCGGAGTGGGCATCAGAGCTCTTGCCGGACTTGGTCTTCTTATTCCCCCCGGGAGCTTCAGCGGCAAGTGACTTGCGATCTGTTGCGGCTGTTGCTTCCCGGTAGATCTTGTCGGCGCAGATAAGGGCATCCTTCTTGTCGCCAGGGACAGAGATGGCACTTATCGGGCCTGGCATCTTCAGAACATTGTATGCATAGTGAGAGGCTGCCATGAACTTGGCAAGTGCTGGACGGCCAAGGATTCCATTGTAAGGCAACGGAAAGTCAGCAACATCAAACGTAACCTTCTCGGTCCTGAAGTTCAACTCGCTGCCAAATGTTACCGGCAACGTAATCTTTCCCTTCGGCTTGCTCCTTCTCGGGTTGATTCCTTGGAATGTGCCGATCTCTTCGAGCTCGCCATCAGGGATCTGGAGTTTCTGGAGCACCGCGGAGGAGATCAGGTTCAAGCCGGCCCCGCCGTCAACTAGCATCTTAGTGACCTTGAGGTTGCGGATAGTTGGTGATACCAACATCAGCAAGCACCCGACCGCAGTTATGCGATCAGGGTGGTCCTCAATATCAAAGATGATAGGCATGCTGGACCATTTCAGAGGCTTGCGTGACTCAACGGGTGGTTCTGCTGCATTGACTTCCCGCACCCACTGCTTGAGCTGGCGGTGCGAAGTATGCAGAGAAGCACCACCGTCAACGCACATGACCTCTGTGGCTTTCTGGAACTCCTGCTCATCAGTCTCCTCATCATCCATGTCTTCATCGTCGTCGTCATCTTCATCCTTGTCGCGGCCGCGAGGAGGTCTGTCTCCTTGCCGCTGCTTGGCCTTGCCGCGGCGTCCTCCTCGGCCGAGACGTTTCTTGCCGGATCCTCCAGCACCTTCCTGGGCTTTCTCCTTGTCGCGCCGCTCGTATTCAGCTTTCTGTTGCTCAACAAGCTGCTCGACTTTCTTGCAGCTCTGGAGATCGTGGCCCTTGGTGCGGTGGATCTTGCAGTACTGCTTGTTGGTGCCGTCCTGCTTGTCGGCGACCGCCACGGCCCCTGCGGTAATCTCCTTGCCGGAGTCACCAGCTTTGGCTTTCTTGGCGCCACCACCGTTGCCGGACTGCTCAACAACTAGCACCTCTTTTCCTTTCTTCCTCCTGTTGTTCCGCCGCCGGTTTTTCTTTGCCGGGGCAGCATCATCACTGTTAGATCCCCCTGCTCCTATGTTCTCTCCGGGGAGTCTCCTCCCTTCCTCAGCACGTGCACACTTGTCGGCCAGGGCATATAGCTCACTGACGTCCCTGATCTTGCACATCGCCATTTCCTCCTGCATCCTGCGGTTTCGCACGTTCTGATGGAACGCGCTGATTACCGCGGCAGGGTGGACATCTGGGATGTTGTGCTGCACGCTGCTGAATCTCTGAATGTACTTGCGCAGGGGTTCTCCTTCCTTCTGGGTGAGCAGATGAAGGTCACTCTCTTGGCCATGAGGCTTGTGGCCGCCTGTGAAGGCGCCGACAAACTGATGGCACAGATCGGCCCAAGAGGATATGGAGTTGTCCGGCAAGTGCATGAGCCAGGATCTGACGTTGGGCTTGAGCACCAGCGGGAAGTAGTTGGCAAGGATCTTGTCGTCCCGTCCCCCGGCAGCCTGCACCGCAATGGTGTAGATGCTGAGGAACTCCGACGGATGCGTCTTGCCGTCGTACTTCTCCGGTACGTCTGGCTTGAAGTTCTTCGTGCTGGGCCACTGGACTTGCCGCAGCTCACGAGTGAACGCAGGGCAACCTACCGTGTACGGCAGATCGCCTGGTTCCCCCGGCGCATGCATGTCAACAGAAGGCCCAGCGCGCTTGTCGGATTGACGTCGCGCTTCTCTTCGGCGCTCGATGCGAGTACGAGCGTCTTCTTGCTGTCGATCGTGAAGAACTTGGCGCTGACCGTGACGAGCTCGTGGATCCAACGATGCGATGGAGTCGCTGTCGAGGTGGATCCGGCGAGTCAGCGATCTTGGCCTTCGGGGTGGTGATTGCATGGTTGTTGCACCCCCACCAGTTTCATCGCCACCGGCCCGCGCCTGGCAAACCTGCCGCGGCGGCGACGTGCTCGGCTGCAGCAGAGTGTCACCGTTGGCGTAGCCGATGAGACTCTGAATGGTGGCCCTCCATTCGTCGATCTTGTCCGACGTCGGAGGGTAATCCAGGAGCAGTTGAGCTCGCGCCAAAGCTTCTGCCGGAGTGGTGGGTGGCAGTGGCGGACGGCGCGAGGAGTCGGATGTGCTCAGACTTCTAACTATGTTAGAAGGAGCATTATCCCGTCCGGGCGACCGTGTCTCGCTCGTGCTGGCACGTTGGCGTGCATGCTGGTCTTGAGTGCCCCGGGATCCACCAGCTTGATCTTGGCCCAACAAACGTATGGTACTGCGAGTACCATGACGTTGTTGGTCCTGCGCCTCCTGAGATGGGCGCGGAACAAGCGCGGACGTCGAGGTCTGCGCCGCCTTGCCTTTGGGCCTGGCAGCGTCGTGAGCTTCCTCGTCGACGTCCGTCCTTCCGCCGACGTCTACCCCACCACCCGTTTTCTCCGGTGGCGGTGGGATCGACGTGGACGGAACTGCTGCCTCCGAAGCCTTCTTCTTCGGTGGCATGTTGATGAAGAAAATGAAGATCTAGCTCGTGTGAACGCCGGATCAGGTTCACACAATCTCGACGCCCCTACCTGGCGCGCCAAAGATGTCGGGGAAACTGATCCATGAACACCTATGGGGCCGGCGGACCGTGGCCCCTTTCGGTTCGGCGGGGGGCGGAGGTCGCGCGAAGAGCGGATCGAGGCGAAGCACACGAGCAGTTTACCCAGCTTCGGAGCTCTCCAGAGAGATAATACTCCTACTGCTGCTTGTCTGATTGTATTCTGTTCTTGCTCGAGAGAGCTAAGTGTTTTCTGGCTTACCAATGAGTCGAACCTCCTCTACGTTGCGCATGGGCCTCCTTTTATACGCTAAAGGGGTCACCGACAGGTGGCAACGCAGAGAAGGGTAAAAGTGTAAAAAGAGAGGTGGTTGGTACAGCTACCTGTACAGTGCATCCTACCTAACCCTGACGGCAAGGGACAAGGGCATTAAATGCCCGTCTGTGTCACCTAAACAGTGCAGAAAAGGTACCGTCAGGGACGCCACCACTCGCCATGATGGCAGTCTTGTCATCTCCGCATGTCACCGTGCACCGCTGGCTGCACAGCCTTCCGCCACGCGCGTCTGGAAAGGCCCCCAGAGCGACACGTTGGTGGATGTGCTGGAGCGTGGGTACAGGGTGGCCGCCTGCCGCGGCAAGCGCCTTGCCGCGGCTGTTGTCTTGTCGGGTCCGGAAGCTTGTCGCTCACTGGGCCTCGAGATGCCTTGGTTGGTCTTCCCGGCAAGCTCCTCTTGCCGGGGCCTTGTTGCCTTGCCGGGGCGCGTGGCGTGTCGCGACAAGTTCCTTGGGATGCCTTGGTTGGCCTTCCCGGCAAGCTCCTCTTGCCGGGGCCTTGCCTCCTTGACTTGAATACTTTGTTCTTGAATGGCTCCAAAAGAAACCATGGAGGACCTTGGCGGTCGCTCGGCAAGCCTTGCCGCGGGGCGCTGCAACTGCCCGTGCACAAGTTCGGGGTACTAGGGTACCCCTACTCTAGTACACCGACAGTTGCTCTCTGGAAATATTGGCCGAAGTTAAAATTCAAACCAATATTTTTAGGAGCTCATAGATATTTGTTTTGGCCATTTGGATTAATCCAGTAATAGTTTGCATTGGATATATATTGTTACATATATAAAATATTGTCCAATAATTCCGTTAATTGTTGAGGAGCTCTGGAATATTACAACTAGCTCCTGCAAAAATTGGCAGAAGAAAATAAAATAGTTTAGTATTGTTATTAAATCAAAACAAATGTCAGAAAATAGAAAATAAAACAAAAATGGAAAAAACACTTACCTGTGCTTACCTGCGGCCTGGCACTGTGCAGCCCAGCCGGCCCACTGGCACAGTGCCAGTCGTCTTTGTCCTCGCGCCAGTCGGCCGGTCGTGTGGCCGACGCGCGCGCACCGTCGTGCCGCCATGCCACCTACCTGCCTAGCCTCCCCCTCGTCGCCCTAGATGTCCTGCACGGCGCCACGCGTCACCCCAGACCGCTCTCACTCTCTCTCTCTCTCCCTCCTCCCCTAGATCTCTCCCTCTCGCCGTGACCGAGCGCAGCCGTCGCCGCAGCTCATCGCCGTCGTAGCTATCGCCTCCCCCTCTCCCTCTCTCAGTGTCCGGAAGCTCCGCGCCATCGTTTGCTACCTCTCCGTTGAGCATGCGCCTCGAGAGGCCCTGGAGCACCGGCATCACCATCATCTTCATCTCCGGCCGTCGGAGATCGCCATCGCCGCTAGGTCGACCTCAGCGCGTCCCCGGGCACATCGAGCAGCCCTGCGAGTCCTCTGTGAGCTCCTGCTCCGTTGCCCCCGTCTCCGTTTCGCCGTTCTCGCGTCGTAGCTCCGATCCCCGTCATGGCCGTAGCACATCGCCGTCGTTCATGTCGCCACCATCGTCCTGGCCACCGCAGTTCACGCCAGCGCACGTCAACGCACTCAGTAGCCTCCCAGCAAGCCAACGCCGCTGCCCGCAGCCCCTGCCGTGCACTGCAACAATGCGCGCGCACCCGGCCAAACTCCGGCCGCCGCCTCGAGCTCGTTTTCGGCGAGCTCCGCACCCCCGCACCCTCCCGCTTGCTCCAACCGACACGGACGAGCCCCAGCTCCTCGCCCGTGGTCTCCGTCGCCCGAATGGTCGCCGGAGGGCGAATCCTGTGCCCCTCCGCGGCGTTCGGCCTCGCTGGCGGCTAAACGCCGGCGAGTTTGCATGAAGTAGGCGCAGTTTACAAACTAGTGAATGGTCAAATGAATAGGCTCGACCGGGTTTGACGCCTTGCTGACCCAGATTTGACCCGTGTGGGTCAATGACAAGTGGGGCCCAGCTCTGGTTAACCTTAGTTAAGTTTAGTATTAGTGTTAATTAATCATTTGTTTAATCCGTGACACTAACATGTGGACCCCACATGTCAGGTTTGACCTAGTCAGCGCTGTTGACTTGCTGATGCAAGCATGATGCAGTTCTGACGTAGTTAATCTTTTCTGGTTTTAAAATAAATCAGAAAAATCTAGAAATTGTTATAAACTTCAAAAATTCATAGAAATTCAACCGTAGCTCATATTGAAATAATTTATATATGAAAAATTATCGAAAAAATTCAATCTATCCATTAATGTGTATGTGTATGAATAAAGTGGATGATTATAAGGTTTGAACATGACTGTATGTGTATATATCTAGGTTGGATATATGAATTTGAAACCATGAAATCCGAGCTTAAAAATGTACCTCCCTTTAAATGAATTACAAAAGCTAATAATGGAGTCGAATTCCAAAATTCCAATCTTAGGTTTGTAATTCTAGTACTTCAAAGTATATCACGCATGTTCGAAAGTATCATTATCTCATAGTCCAAACTGTGAAACAAATTGATCAACCATGAGTGCGCACACTATTGACCATATATGTCTCAATTACACTTAATTCTCTCAAATATAGATACCTCAGTCTTTATCTGAAGCCCACAACCCCCACAAGCCTTTCTCTCCCTCGGACACGAACACAAGAGCACATTAACCCCCTCTCTATTCTAAGTCCGGACCCCAATATAAGACTCTATCACATTGTATCTCGGGCATGCACACATATCTTCCCCCACTCTCTAGGTCTCCCGGCATCTCTCTTTCCCCAGCACATACACTATACAACAGTGTATCTTCCCCATACACACAAAACGTCGCCCCCAAACGTCTATCTACCTAGTTATGTGGTTCTCGCAAAATCTCCACCATCTCTCTATCTCTCTCTCTCTCTCGCATTAATTGATATACACCACAATCACCACCCCCACTACAAACAACCACCCTTTGTCTCCTTGTGCACCAATCCTCTTTCTATCTCTCCCACATGCGGACCTAACCCAGCTCCTTCCCTATATACTTATATGTTGTGACTTTTTCCATAGCTCCCTCGCGTATCATCGTTCTCAATCTTGCACGGTGTTTTCTACACCATCTATTCTAGGTCTCTCATGAATTCTTTATCGCACACATGACGACTCGCTTTCCTTGTGTATACGTACATAGGCCACTTTCGAACAACATCAACCTTGTCTCCCTATCTATACGCCACTTCCGCACACAAACGTCCCCTCTCTCTTACCCTCTCTTCCTCTCTCTCCCTCGCTCGCTCTCTCCCTCTCTCTCGCTCTCACACCCCTCTCGCACACACACTCGATGTCTCTTCCAAATAATCCGCTACCCGCCCGCACCCATGCTATCCGCTACTACACATGTCACACAATTCCCCCTTACCTACTAGGTTTAAATCATTAGTGGTCTCTCTTCTCCACATAGAAACACTCCCTCTAACGCACACACACGTGCACAAACACACAAAGGCACGCACAAACACCCATCTATCGGGATCCTTCTTTTAAGACATACACCCTTGCATATTCTCTCCAGATCTAGGTATATATATACCCTCTCTCTTTCTCTAGATCACATGCACACCAGAATTCTTCGTCTCTCTATCTCACACATCTCTCCCCATGTCCGAATGTGTATCTCACACACTCGCTCTCTGATTATGTCTATGTGTCTCCATGTTACACAACACAAAGCCCCATGCACATGTCTCTCTCTATCCTCCACACACACAGAGACAAACAAATAATCTCTCATCATTGCCTCGGTATCTACATATCACACACACATGCACTATCTCTCTCTCGCACACACGCTCAACCAAGGTTTTCTCGTCAATAACTTAACATCTATCATCAACAATCGTGCAAGTACGATGAACACCAGATGTGAAAAAGAATAAATCTACATGTCCATAGACCACCTAGTATAACTACTAGGACTAGAGCGATCCGAAAGCGCCCTGCCGTCACCCCCTCCTTATCAGCAACGGGAAAATCGTTGTTTTACATAGTCGGGACGTCATCGTGCTAAGGACCCACATGCTCATCCATTGAATAGAACATAGATCCAAGTTTATTGAAACAAGTATCGATAATACGTTTGTATCTCCATACTTATATCTCTTATTATAAAAAAGCCGAGTTGGTGATGATGGTATGCCCGCCATCTTGCAATATAGACCGTCTGATCTATATATGACAGATAGAAAGCAAACTTTGGCAAATTTGCAAAAAGAAACCTGCACCTCTATCCACATTTGTAGATAAGGCCTTCCCTCGTTCATCCTTATCCTGCCCTCTCTGGGAAGCTGAAATTCGTGCTAGTCTGAGATACAATCTAGGTAATCATCAAGTCAAAAGCAAGAGCAAGAACTACGACTCTTATGATGATAAGAAAACGAAGAAATTCTTCAGGAAGAAGGACAACTCCACGTCATAATCTTCGTCAAGATTCTCATCAAGAAATCCTTCCAAGTCCTCCTCCAACTACAAGAATACCTCTCGCAAGGCCAAGGCATTGCGAGGAAATTGATTCTGATGAAGAAGAATTGTCAGTTTCCGAAGAAGAAGAAGAATTCGATGAAGATTCCGACTCGGGCATGGCTAGCATGGCATGTGCCTCCTCTTCTATGACAAACTTCTTTGGGAATCCTTCAAGCGACAACAAATCTCCTGCCTACTGCTTTATGGCCAAAACTTAAAAAGAGAAGGTATCCTCGAAACATCATAAGGTTCTCTCCAGTGATCAATATTCTTCTAATGAGGATGACCACGTTGAGTTGATCAAAATTACTAATATTCAACAAAATTCTCTTTGGAAAATTGAGAAAACCCTCAGGAAAGCTGAAGGGTTGTTGGTTCAGGAGATGGAGAAAAACCAGTCGCTGACCGAAGAGTACTCCACTCTCAAGTCATGAATGGATGAACTCTCAACTCCTCATGATTTTCTCTCAGCAGACCCTGAAAGATTGACCTATGATTACCTGAAAAGGAAATAGGAACACGAGGCGCTGGGAGAGCCTCATGAATATTTGATGAAATAAAATTCTCTTGTCACCCAACAACTTAAGGAGAAACCTGAAGTGTTTGAGCTACCATGTTTAAAATGCCTTGAACGAACTAATATAGAATCAAATGTTGAATCATCTGTGAAGGCTAATCCCTCTACTGAGGAAAATGGTTCTATTTTCTGATGAAAATGCTGGGTTAAAGGATCTTCTTCAGACAGGAATGTTCAAATCTCTCAAAGGGCATCAAACCCTATGTGATGTGTTGAAGAAACCTATCCTCACTACAAAAAAATACACTTCCGTGATGATACGTGTTTGTCACAGTAGGTCGTGTTTTTTTGTCATGCATGTACATCCATGACGATTTTATGACAGAATCAAGATAGTCATACCTATGTTGTCATATAAGTGTTCCATGACATTACCAAAATTATCATCACGGAAGTGTCCACTTCCATGACGATAAATCACGCATCACATAAGTGCTTTCGTCAAGGGTGGCCGACACATGGCATCCGCCGTAACGGAACGCCTTTAAGCTATCGGTTCGGGTTTTGGATCCAATAAACCGTTAACAGCCCTGACCAATGGGGATTTTCCACGTGTCAAATCATCATTGGCTGGAGGAAACACGTGTCGGCTCATCGTTGGGGTAGATGTCATCCACTCATTGGACAGAAGGCGCCTATGATACGTCGACACATGGCACGGCCCAACAGTGGCCCATTCCTGTGAAAAGGCCGACCCGTTTAACTTGGTCAAAAGCTGGCGGGCTGGCCCATGGAAAGCCTGTCAATGGCTTGTTCGCATATAGCTTACAACCCGCTAACCCAAGGCCCGTTATGCCCTATCCGAATTAGTCCCAGTAGCGTCATCTGGGCCATCCAATATGATTCCAGCCCATGTTCCCTTCTGGCCCATGTATGGCCCATGACGTCTTTCGGCCCATATCAGGCCCTTTGTAACTCTTGGCTCATTAACGGCCCATGGTGAAACTGGCCCGTAATGAACAGTGTATCACTTTACACCCATTAATGGCCCATGGTGAAATAGGCCCGTAATGAACAGTGTATCACTTTATACCCATTAACGGCCCGTTATTCCGCTGGGCCGTTTCCAGCCCAAGTTAACTTTCGGCCTTCAGAGGGCCAATTTTTCTTGGGCTCATTTGCAGCATTTGGTTACTTACGGCCCGTTACTGTGGGGACCCCGACTCATAAGTCGAGATCACCGAATGCACGTGTACAGTGATCCCAGAGATCAATGCTCACTAAACACACAGAAGCTGAATAACAAGAGTCTTACATCCTTACATACCGTTTTACACAAGTAGGACCATTATGGTCAAGTCTTGAGTGTATCATCGCAGCGGAAATCTTCAATAACAACTTGGACCCATGCCATCTGCCTTAACCCTATAGGCATTCTGACTGGGAAGCGTCCTAGCTTGCATGTTCGTCACCAAGGTACTCTTCATTATATTTTGTTCTTTCATGCCTGGCCAATAAAATAACCAGTGGCAAGCCAATGAGTACTTTGAATGTACTCGCAAGCAACCCATGTTTTGGTTCAAGATACAACAATGCATGATATAGGTAAATTTTTGTAGAAAGCTAGTTTTGAGTGCAATGACATGTTCAACAACTTGTAAGACATGCATCAGGAGAATTCAAGTAACCATGACGACATGTTACAGATATTAACATAAATAGAGTGGGCATAAACCCAACTCAATCATGTCAAGTCCTTTGACTTGACCCAAGTAGATTTTCCCACTTATCCAAACACACACACTTGTTTGTAAACATGTGGACGTAGCATAAGAGCGGTTACCCAACTGTCCTTGACCGTGGACACGGCTATTCGAATATTTTTACACTCTGCTGAGGTTGCACACTTTACCCACAAGATCCGGGGAACTTCCATGTCATCCACGACCCGCGATACCTCAAGTACCCGGGGTAAGCACCCGATCACTATCTCTCCCTAGACGACACTAACAAGGAGTCCACTCGTTGTTCCGTATCCTCATGATGTAAATCACATGAGACTCACTCGAGATCGTAACATCCGAGAGGGGACACAATGGTGTATCAGGTGCCCTCTGAAAATAGTCATGGCCGCCCTACCTGGCACGACCCCGTCCCGAGAGAGAGAACCAACTCTCCCCCGTCACTAGTAATGCGGGCTCAAAGCTAGTATCGGCCTAGGTAATCAATAATGCCCTTTCCCATATAAGGGTAGATTGGTTGCGCATGTAAGGTTGGAATAACGGTCGCAACTTAAACCAATCCGTTTTCAAAACAACACACACTTGCCTCGGTACACCACTTCGTCATCAAGTGGATAACCAACTCATCATCTCCCCCGGGCATAAGTAGCACCCGACGGGGTTTTTGAAAAGTCTTTTGAAAATACTTTTTCTCCATCACCATGCATACTCCCGTCCCTTTTTGCATAGCACTACTTTAGCATCCTATCTACCCCCACCGGCATAACGCTAATAAGAAGGTAGGGTCATGCACAATGCAAGTATCAACGAGGAAGTACGATGGCAAACCATCAAAGTGGTTACCACCTCATCATGATTACGTTGCAACAACAATATGGTGCTATATGACATGCATAAAAAGGGTTTCATAGACATGGTCAAAGGGCTTCTTGCCTAATTTAACAAAGTCTTCGAGGTCTTCAAATATCTCTGGTCCAACTCCAAGCATTTCGTCTACTTCGTCAACTATCATCGAAAACAACCATAATAAGCAACACGACAAGGCAAAAATAAAAGTGCTCTAAAAATGTGAGTTGGACTTTTCTAGGATACCTTTGGTCATATGAGGAATGACCAAGGAGATTTCATTGGAAGTGGATCAATGGATATTTCTAAATATTTTGATATGATGGAATCAAGGGGTTTATGGATTTGCAAGAAGTTTACAGAAGAACTATTTGAAAAAATGATCAAATGCATCCATTTAACAAGGAATGATCTTAGAAGCATGTACGAGTTGGTTTCACTGGATTTGGAGTTCAAATGAATTTCCTATGAATTTGCAAAGTTGGCTAATATGAAGAAATGGCTCATTATATTTTGTGGCACATAAAGTATTATGAAAAATGTTGAAAAACTAAGTTATGAACTTAGAAGTGTCAAGGATTTCGAATCATGGCATTTGGATCAATTTTGAGCTCTCTGTGATTTTCTAAATTCATCACAGAATTGGAAAATGGGGTTTTATTGGATTTTTGTGAAGAGAGGTGTTCTGGAAAATTTTTCATGCTGCACCAACAGGTAGAGCATGATTTATGGAGTTACCAGAAATTTGAATCATTCAATTTGGAGTTAATATGAATATTTGGGAGATTTTACATTCTGGAAAAAGAAAAAGACAAAGGAAGGGGGGTTATACCTATACCGTGCACTGAGCGCAGCATAGCGCCACAGCGCACTGGGCCGGCCCAGCTGCACGGCCACGCGGCTAAGGAGGGCCACACCGACGGTGTATTTAGGATAGTACGCTTCCCTGCCGGGAAGGCGGTTCTCGTGGATCCCGCCTCCACTTAACTCGAGCGGGCCCGGCTGGACACGTCGGCAGAGGCTAACCGGTGGGGTCGCCGGTCCACCGGCCGGCCTTCTTCTTCCACGCGCGGCCTCCTGAGCCGCAGGAACAGATGGGGCGAGGCCGAGCTCGTCCCCGACGACCAGGGGCGCTGTTGCGGGTGCCCGGCGCACCGGCAAGCCTGGGGGACTGTGCTGCGCTCGCTCCCCCCTATCAGCACATCCATCAGAGGACGAAGCCGAGTGGGGCCACGGCCACGGCGGACGGTGCTCGGGCGAGATTCGGGCAGGGCAGGGCAAACACGGGGAGGAGCGCCTGGTGCGCGGGGGAGGCTC